>NW_026518974.1:342500-685000 GCF_947347685.1 Pleuronectes platessa
TTGCGCCCCTCAGGATGTGCAAGCACAGTTTTTTTATTAATTTGATTTAAATATTTTTTTTTGTAAAAATGTTTTAATATTATTTTTATTAATGCGCAGCAGGATGTGCGCCGCAGGAAATGCGCCCCACAGAATTTGCGCCCCACAGGATGTGCAAGCACAGTTTGTTTATTAATTTGATTTAAAAAAACAAATTGTAATTTGTTTTTAATATTATTTTTATTTATTTGCACAGCAGGATGTGCGCCCCACATAATTTGCGCCCCAAAGGATGTGCAAGCACAGTTTTTTTATTAGTTATATTTAAATATTTTTTTTTTGTAATAATGTTTTAATATTATTTTTATTTATGTGCGCAGCAGGATGTGCGCCGCAGGATGTGCGCCCCACAGAATTTGCGCCCCACAGGATGTGCAAGCACAGTTTTTTTATTAATTTGATTTAAATATTTTTTTTTGTAAAAATGTTTTAAGATTATTTTTATTTATGTGCGCAGCAGGATGTGCGCCGCAGGATGTGCGCCCCACAGAATTTGCGCCCCACAGGATGTGCAAGCACAGTTTTTTTATTAATTTGATTTAAATATTTTTTTTTGTAAAAATGTTTTATTTTATTTTTATTTATGTGCGCAGCAGGATGTGCGCCGCAGGATGTGCGCCCCACAGAATTTGCGCCCCACAGGATGTGCAAGCACAGTTTGTTTATTAATTTGATTTTAAAAAAAAAATTGTAATTTGTTTTTAATATTATTTTTATTTATGTGCGCAGCAGGATGTGCGCCGCAGGATGTGCGCCCCACAGAATTTGCGCCCCACAGGATGTGCAAGCACAGTTTTTTTATTAATTTGATTTAAATATTTTTTTTTGTAAAAATGTTTTAATATTATTTTTATTCTTGTGCGCAGCAGGATTTGCGCCGCAGGATGTGCGCCCCACAGAATTTGCGCCCCACAGGATGTGCAAGGACAGTTTTTTTATTAATTTGATTTAAAAAAAAAATTGTAATTTGTTTTTAATATTATTTTTATATATGTGCGCAGCAGGATGTGCGCCGCAGGATGTGCGCCCCACAGAATTTGCGCCCCACGGGATGTGCAAGCACAGTTTTTTTATTAATTTGATTTAAATATATTTTTTTGTAAAAATGTTTTAATATTATTTTTATTAATGCGCAGCAGGATGTGCGCCGCAGGAAATGCGCCCCACAGAATTTGCGCCCCACAGGATGTGCAAGCACAGTTTGTTTATTAATTTGATTTAAAAAAAAAAATTGTAATTTGTTTTTAATATTATTTTTATTTATTTGCACAGCAGGATGTGCGCCCCACATAATTTGCGCCCCAAAGGATGTGCAAGCACAGTTTTTTTATTAGTTATATTTAAATATTTTTTTTTTGTAATAATGTTTTAATATTATTTTTATTTATGTGCGCAGCAGGATGTGCGCCGCAGGATGTGCGCCCCACAGAATTTGCGCCCCACAGGATGTGCAAGCACAGTTTTTTTATTAATTTGATTTAAATATTTTTTTTTGTAAAAATGTTTTATTTTATTTTTATTTATGTGCGCAGCAGGATGTGCGCCGCAGGATGTGCGCCCCACAGAATTTGCGCCCCACAGGATGTGCAAGCACAGTTTGTTTATTAATTTGATTTAAAAAAAAAAATTGTAATTTGTTTTTAATATTATTTTTATTTATGTGCGCAGCAGGATGTGCGCCGCAGGATGTGCGCCCCACAGAATTTGCGCCCCACAGGATGTGCAAGCACAGTTTTTTTATTAATTTGATTTAAATATTTTTTTTTGTAAAAATGTTTTAATATTATTTTTATTTATGTAGGCAGCAGGATGTTTGCCGCAGGATGTGCGCCCCACAGAATTTGCGCCCCACAGGATGTGCAAGCACAGTTTTTTTATTAATTTGATTTAAATATTTTTTTTTGTAAAAATGTTTTAATATTATTTTTATTTATGTGCGCAGCAGGATGTGCGCCGCAGGATGTGCGCCCCACAGAATTTGCGCCCCACAGGATGTGCAAGCACAGTTTGTTTATTAATTTGATTTAAAAAAAAAAATTGTAATTTGTTTTTAATATTATTTTTATTTATGTGCGCAGCAGGATGTGCGCCGCAGGATGTGCGCCCCACAGAATTTGCGCCCCACAGGATGTGCAAGCACAGTTTTTTTATTAATTTGATTTAAATATTTTTTTTTGTAAAAATGTTTTAATATTATTTTTATTTATGTGCGCAGCAGGATGTGCGCCGCAGGATGTGCGCCCCACAGGATGTGCAAGCACATTTTTTTTATTAATTTGATTTAAATATTTTTTTTTGTAAAAATGTTTTAATATTATTTTTATTTATGTGCGCAGCAGGATGTGCGCCGCAGGATGTGCGCCCCACAGAATTTGCGCCCCACAGGATGTGCAAGCACAGTTTGTTTATTAATTTGATTTAAAAAAAAAATTGTAATTTGTTTTTAATATTATTTTTATTTATGTGCGCAGCAGGATGTGCGCCGCAGGATGTGCGCCCCACAGAATTTGCGCCCCACAGGATGTGCAAGCACAGTTTTTTTATTAATTTGATTTAAATATTTTTTTTTGTAAAAATGTTTTAATATTATTTTTATTTATGTGCGCAGCAGGATGTGCGCCGCAGGATGTGCGCCCCACAGAATTTGCGCCCCACAGGATGTGCAAGCACAGTTTTTTTATTAATTTGATTTAAATATTTTTTTTTGTAAAAATGTTTTAATATTATTTTTATTTATGTGCGCAGCAGGATGTGCGCCACAGGATGTGCGCTGCAGGATGTGCGCCCCACATAATTTGCGCCCCACAGGATGTGCAAGCAAGGTTTTTTATTAGTTATATTTAAATATTTTCTTTTGTAAAAATGTTTTAATATTATTTTTATTCATGTGCACAGCAGGATGTGCGCCGCAGGATGTGCGCCCCACAGAATTTGCGCCCCACAGGATGTGCAAGGACAGTTTTTTTATTAATTTGATTTTAAAAAAAAAATTGTAATTTGTTTTTAATATTATTTTTATGTATGTGCGCAGCAGGATGTGCGCCGCAGGATGTGCGCCCCACATAGTTTGCGCCCCACAGGATGTGCAAGGACAGTTTTTTTATTAATTTGATTTAAAAAAAAAATTGTAATTTGTTTTTAATATTATTTTTATTTATGTGGGCAGCAGGATGTGCGCCGCAGGATGTGCGCCCCACAGAATTTGCACCCCACAGGATGTGCAAGGTCAGTTTTTTTATTAATTTGATTTAAAAAAAAAAATTGTAATTTGTTTTTAATATTATTTTTATTTATATGCGCAGCAGGATGTGCGCCGCAGGATGTGCGCCCCACAGAATTTGCGCCCCACAGGATGTGCAAGCACAGTTTTTCTATTAATTTGATTTAAATATTTTTTTTTGTAAAAATGTTTTAATATTATTTTTATTTATCTGCGCAGCAGGATGTGCGCCACAGGATGTGCGCCCCACAGAATTTGCGCCCCACATAATTTGCGCCCCACAGGAAGTGCAAGCACAGTTTTTTTATTAATTTGATTTAAAAAAAAAAAATTGTAAATTTTTTTTAATTTTATTTTTATTTATTTGCGCAGCAGGATGTGCGCTGCAGGATGTGCGCCCCACATAATTTGCGCCCCACAAGATGTGCAAGCAAGGCTTTTTATTAGTTATATTTAAATATTTTTTTTTGTAAAAATGTTTTAATATTATTTTTATTCATGTGCACAGCAGGATGTGCGCCGCAGGATGTGCGCCCCACAGGATGTGCAAGGACAGTTTTTTTATTAATTTGATTTAAAAAAAAAAATTGTAATTTGTTTTTAATATTATTTTTATGTATGTGCGCAGCAGGATGTGCGCCGCAGGATGTGCGCCCCACATAGTTTGCGCCCCACACGATGTGCAAGGACAGTTTTTTTATTAATTTGATTTAAAAAAAAAATTGTAATTTGTTTTTAATATTATTTTTATTTATGTGGGCAGCAGGATGTGCGCCGCAGGATGTGCGCCCCACAGAATTTGCACCCCACAGGATGTGCAAGGACAGTTTTTTTATTAATTTGATTTAAAAAAAAAAATTGTAATTTGTTTTTAATATTATTTTTATTTATATGCGCAGCAGGATGTGCGCCGCAGGATGTGCGCCCCACAGAATTTGCGCCCCACAGGATGTGCAAGCACAGTTTTTCTATTAATTTGATTTAAATATTTTTTTTGTAAAAATGTTTTAATATTATTTTTATTTATCTGCGCAGCAGGATGTGCGCCGCAGGATGTGCGCCCCACAGAATTTGCGCCCCACAGGATGTGCAAGGACAGTTTTTTTATTAATTTGATTTAAAAAAAAAATTGTAATTTGTTTTTAATATTATTTTTATTTATATGCGCAGCAGGATGTGCGCCGCAGGATGTGCGCCCCACAGAATTTGCGCCCCACAGGATGTGCAAGGACAGTTTTTTTATTAATTTGATTTAAATATTTTTTTTGTAAAAATGTTTTAATATTATTTTTATTTATGTGCGCAGCAGGATGTGCGCCACAGGATGTGCGCCCCACAGAATTTGCGCCCCACATAATTTGCGCCCCACAGGAAGTGCAAGCACAGTTTTTTTATTAATTTGATTTAAAAAAAAAAAATTGTAAATTTTTTTTAATTTTATTTTTATTTATTTGCGCAGCAGGATGTGCACTGCAGGATGTGCGCCCCACATAATTTGCGCCCCACAGGATGTGCAAGCAAGGTTTTTTATTAGTTATATTTAAATATTTTTTTTTGTAAAAATGTTTTAATATTATTTTTATTCATGTGCACAGCAGGATGTGCGCCGCAGGATGTGCGCCCCACAGAATTTGCGCCCCACATAATTTGCGCACCACAGGAAGTGCAAGCACAGTTTTTTTATTAATTTGATTTAAAAAAAAAAAATTGTAAATTTTTTTAATTTTATTTTTATTTATGTGCGCAGCAGGATGTGCGCCGCAGGATGTGCGCCCCACAGAATTTGCGCCCCACAGGATGTGCAAGCACAGTTTTTTTATTAATTTGATTTAAATATTTTTTTTTGTAAAAATGTTTTAATATTATTTTTATTTATGTGCGCAGCAGGATGTGCGCCGCAGGATGTGCGCCCCACAGAATTTGCGCCCCACAGGATGTGCAAGCACAGTTTTTTTATTAATTTGATTTAAATATTTTTTTTTGTAAAAATGTTTTATTTTATTTTTATTTATGTGCGCAGCAGGATGTGCGCCGCAGGATGTGCGCCCCACAGAATTTGCGCCCCACAGGATGTGCAAGCACAGTTTGTTTATTAATTTGATTTAAAAAAAAAAATTGTAATTTGTTTTTAATATTATTTTTATTTATGTGCGCAGCAGGATGTGCGCCGCAGGATGTGCGCCCCACAGAATTTGCGCCCCACAGGATGTGCAAGCACAGTTTTTTTATTAATTTGATTTAAATATTTTTTTTTGTAAAAATGTTTTAATATTATTTTTATTTATGTAGGCAGCAGGATGTTTGCCGCAGGATGTGCGCCCCACAGAATTTGCGCCCCACAGGATGTGCAAGCACAGTTTTTTTATTAATTTGATTTAAATATTTTTTTTTGTAAAAATGTTTTAATATTATTTTTATTTATGTGCGCAGCAGGATGTGCGCCGCAGGATGTGCGCCCCACAGAATTTGCGCCCCACAGGATGTGCAAGCACAGTTTGTTTATTAATTTGATTTAAAAAAAAAAATTGTAATTTGTTTTTAATATTATTTTTATTTATGTGCGCAGCAGGATGTGCGCCGCAGGATGTGCGCCCCACAGAATTTGCGCCCCACAGGATGTGCAAGCACAGTTTTTTTATTAATTTGATTTAAATATTTTTTTTTGTAAAAATGTTTTAATATTATTTTTATTTATGTGCGCAGCAGGATGTGCGCCGCAGGATGTGCGCCCCACAGGATGTGCAAGCACATTTTTTTTATTAATTTGATTTAAATATTTTTTTTTGTAAAAATGTTTTAATATTATTTTTATTTATGTGCGCAGCAGGATGTGCGCCGCAGGATGTGCGCCCCACAGAATTTGCGCCCCACAGGATGTGCAAGCACAGTTTGTTTATTAATTTGATTTAAAAAAAAAATTGTAATTTGTTTTTAATATTATTTTTATTTATGTGCGCAGCAGGATGTGCGCCGCAGGATGTGCGCCCCACAGAATTTGCGCCCCACAGGATGTGCAAGCACAGTTTTTTTATTAATTTGATTTAAATATTTTTTTTTGTAAAAATGTTTTAATATTATTTTTATTTATGTGCGCAGCAGGATGTGCGCCGCAGGATGTGCGCCCCACAGAATTTGCGCCCCACAGGATGTGCAAGCACAGTTTTTTTATTAATTTGATTTAAATATTTTTTTTTGTAAAAATGTTTTAATATTATTTTTATTTATGTGCGCAGCAGGATGTGCGCCACAGGATGTGCGCTGCAGGATGTGCGCCCCACATAATTTGCGCCCCACAGGATGTGCAAGCAAGGTTTTTTATTAGTTATATTTAAATATTTTCTTTTGTAAAAATGTTTTAATATTATTTTTATTCATGTGCACAGCAGGATGTGCGCCGCAGGATGTGCGCCCCACAGAATTTGCGCCCCACAGGATGTGCAAGGACAGTTTTTTTATTAATTTGATTTTAAAAAAAAAATTGTAATTTGTTTTTAATATTATTTTTATGTATGTGCGCAGCAGGATGTGCGCCGCAGGATGTGCGCCCCACATAGTTTGCGCCCCACAGGATGTGCAAGGACAGTTTTTTTATTAATTTGATTTAAAAAAAAAATTGTAATTTGTTTTTAATATTATTTTTATTTATGTGGGCAGCAGGATGTGCGCCGCAGGATGTGCGCCCCACAGAATTTGCACCCCACAGGATGTGCAAGGTCAGTTTTTTTATTAATTTGATTTAAAAAAAAAAATTGTAATTTGTTTTTAATATTATTTTTATTTATATGCGCAGCAGGATGTGCGCCGCAGGATGTGCGCCCCACAGAATTTGCGCCCCACAGGAAGTGCAAGCACAGTTTTTTTATTAATTTGATTTAAAAAAAAAAAATTGTAAATTTTTTTTAATTTTATTTTTATTTATTTGCGCAGCAGGATGTGCGCTGCAGGATGTGCGCCCCACATAATTTGCGCCCCACAAGATGTGCAAGCAAGGCTTTTTATTAGTTATATTTAAATATTTTTTTTTGTAAAAATGTTTTAATATTATTTTTATTCATGTGCACAGCAGGATGTGCGCCGCAGGATGTGCGCCCCACAGGATGTGCAAGGACAGTTTTTTTATTAATTTGATTTAAAAAAAAAAATTGTAATTTGTTTTTAATATTATTTTTATGTATGTGCGCAGCAGGATGTGCGCCGCAGGATGTGCGCCCCACATAGTTTGCGCCCCACACGATGTGCAAGGACAGTTTTTTTATTAATTTGATTTAAAAAAAAAATTGTAATTTGTTTTTAATATTATTTTTATTTATGTGGGCAGCAGGATGTGCGCCGCAGGATGTGCGCCCCACAGAATTTGCACCCCACAGGATGTGCAAGGACAGTTTTTTTATTAATTTGATTTAAAAAAAAAAATTGTAATTTGTTTTTAATATTATTTTTATTTATATGCGCAGCAGGATGTGTGCCGCAGGATGTGCGCCCCACAGAATTTGCGCCCCACAGGATGTGCAAGCACAGTTTTTCTATTAATTTGATTTAAATATTTTTTTTGTAAAAATGTTTTAATATTATTTTTATTTATCTGCGCAGCAGGATGTGCGCCGCAGGATGTGCGCCCCACAGAATTTGCGCCCCACAGGATGTGCAAGGACAGTTTTTTTATTAATTTGATTTAAATATTTTTTTTGTAAAAATGTTTTAATATTATTTTTATTTATGTGCGCAGCAGGATGTGCGCCACAGGATGTTCGCCCCACAGAATTTGCGCCCCACATAATTTGCGCCCCACAGGAAGTGCAAGCACAGTTTTTCTATTAATTTGATTTAAAAAAAAAAAATTGTAAATTTTTTTTAATTTTATTTTTATTTATTTGCGCAGCAGGATGTGCGCTGCAGGATGTGCGCCCCACATAATTTGCGCCCCACAGGATGTGCAAGCAAGGTTTTTTATTAGTTATATTTAAATATTTTTTTTTGTAAAAATGTTTTAATATTATTTTTATTCATGTGCGCAGCAGGATGTGCGCCGCAGGATGTGCGCCCCACATAGTTTGCGCCCCACAGGATGTGCAAGGACAGTTTTTTTATTAATTTGATTTAAAAAAAAAATTGTAATTTGTTTTTAATATTATTTTTATTTATATGCGCAGCAGGATGTGCGCCGCAGGATGTGCGCCCCACAGAATTTGCGCCCCACAGGATGTGCAAGGACAGTTTTTTTATTAATTTGATTTAAAAAAAAAAATTGTAATTTGTTTTTAATATTATTTTTATTTATATGCGCAGCAGGATGTGCGCCGCAGGATGTGCGCCCCACAGAATTTGCGCCCCACACGATGTGCAAGGACAGTTTTTTTATTAATTTGATTTAAATATTTTTTTTGTAAAAATGTTTTAATATTATTTTTATTTATGTGCGCAGCAGGATGTGCGCCACAGGATGTGCGCCCCACAGAATTTGCGCCCCACATAATTTGCGCCCCACAGGAAGTGCAAGCACAGTTTTTTTATTAATTTGATTTAAAAAAAAAAAATTGTAAATTTTTTTTAATTTTATTTTTATTTATTTGCGCAGCAGGATGTGCACTGCAGGATGTGCGCCCCACATAATTTGCGCCCCACAGGATGTGCAAGCAAGGTTTTTTATTAGTTATATTTAAATATTTTTTTTTGTAAAAATGTTTTAATATTATTTTTATTCATGTGCACAGCAGGATGTGCGCCGCAGGATGTGCGCCCCACAGAATTTGCGCCCCACATAATTTGCGCACCACAGGAAGTGCAAGCACAGTTTTTTTATTAATTTGATTTAAAAAAAAAAAATTGTAAATTTTTTTAATTTTATTTTTATTTATGTGCGCAGCAGGATGTGCGCCGCAGGATGTGCGCCCCACAGAATTTGCGCCCCACAGGATGTGCAAGCACAGTTTTTTATTAATTTGATTTAAATATTTTTTTTTGTAAAAATGTTTTAATATTATTTTTATTTATGTGCGCAGCAGGATGTGCGCCGCAGGATGTGCGCCCCACAGAATTTGCGCCCCACAGGATGTGCAAGGACAGTTTTTTTATTAATTTGATTTTTAAAAAAAAATTGTAATTTGTTTTTAATATTATTTTTATGTATGTGCGCAGCAGGATGTGCGCCGCAGGATGTGCGCCCCACAGAATTTGCGCCCCACAGGATGTGCAAGGACAGTTTTTTTATTAATTTGATTTAAATATTTCTTTTGTAAAAATGTTTTAATATTATTTTTATTCATGTGCGCAGCAGGATTTCCGCCACAGGATTTGCGCCCCACAGAATTTGTGCCCCACATAATTTGCGCCCCACAGGATGTGCAAGCACAGTTTTTTTATTAATTTGATTTAAATATTTTTTTTGTAAAAATGTTTTAATATTATTTTTATTTATGTGCGCAGCAGGATGTGCGCCGCAGGATGTGCGCCCCACAGAATTTGCGCCCCACAGGATGTGCAAGCACAGTTTTTTTATTAATTTGATTTAAAAAAAAAAAATTGTAATTTGTTTTTAATATTATTTTTATTTATGTGCGCAGCAGGATGTGCGCCGCAGGATGTGCGCCCCACAGAATTTGCGCCCCACAGGATGTGCAAGCACAGTTTTTTTATTAATTTGATTTAAATATTTTTTTTTGTAAAAATGTTTTATTTCATTTTTATTTATGTGCGCAGCAGGATGTGCGCCGCAGGATGTGCGCCCCACAGAATTTGCGCCCCACAGGATTTGCAAGCACAGTTTTTTTATTAATTTGATTTAAAAAAAAAAACTTGTAAATTTGTTTCAATATTATTTTTATTTATGTGCGCAGCAGGATGTGTGCCGCAGGATGTGCGCCCCACAGAATTTTCGCCCCACAGGATGTGCAAGCACAGTTTTTTTATTAATTTGATTTAAATATTTTTTTTTGTAAAAATGTTTTAATATTATTTTTATTTATGTGCGCAGCAGGATGTGCGCCGCAGGATGTGCGCCCCACAGAATTTGCGCCCCACAGGATGTGCAAGCACAGTTTGTTTATTAATTTGATTTAAAAAAAAAAATTGTAATTTGTTTTTAATATTATTTTTATTTATGTGCGCAGCAGGATGTGCGCCGCAGGATGTGCGCCCCACAGAATTTGCGCCCCACAGGATGTGCAAGGACAGTTTTTTTATTAATTTGATTTTAAAAAAAAAATTGTAATTTGTTTTTAATATTATTTTTATGTATGTGCGCAGCAGGATGTGCGCCGCAGGATGTGCGCCCCACAGAATTTGCGCCCCACAGGATGTGCAAGCACAGTTTTTTTATTAATTTGATTTAAAAAAAAAAATTGTAAATTGTTTTTAATATTATTTTTATTTATGTGCGCAGCAGGATGTGCGCCGCAGGATGTGCGCCCCACATAATTTGCGCCCCACAGGTATGTGCAAGCAAGGTTTTTTATTAGTTATATTTAAATATTTTTTTTTGTAAAAATGTTTTAATATTATTTTGATTCTTGTGCGCAGCAGGATTTGCGCCGCAGGATGTGCGCCCCACAGAATTTGCGCCCCACAGGATGTGCAAGGACAGTTTTTTTATTAATTTGATTCAAAAAAAAAATTGTAATTTGTTTTTAATATTATTTTTATTTATGTGCGCAGCAGGATGTGCGCCGCAGGATGTGCGCCCCACAGAATTTGCGCCCCACAGGATGTGCAAGCACAGTTTTTTTATTAATTTGATTTAAATATTTTTTTTTGTAAAAATGTTTTAATATTATTTTTATTTATGTGCGCAGCAGGATGTGCGCCGCAGGATGTGCGCCCCACAGAATTTGCGCCCCTCAGGATGTGCAAGCACAGTTTGTTTATTAATTTGATTCAAAAAAAAAATTGTAATTTGTTTTTAATATTATTTTTATTTATGTGCGCAGCAGGATGTGCGCCGCAGGATGTGCGCCCCACAGAATTTGCGCCCCACAGGATGTGCAAGCATAGTTTTTTTATTAATTTGATTTAAATATTTTTTTTTGTAAAAATGTTTTAATATTATTTTTATTTATGTGCGCAGCAGGATGTGCGCCGCAGGATGTGCGCCCCACAGAATTTGCGCCCCACAGGATGTGCAAGCACAGTTTTTTTATTAATTTGATTTAAATATTTTTTTTTGTAAAAATGTTTTAATATTATTTTTATTTATGTGCGCAGCAGGATGTGCGCCGCAGGATGTGCGCCCCACAGAATTTGCGCCCCACAGGATGTGCAAGCACAGTTTGTTTATTAATTTGATTTAAATATTTTTTTTTGTAAAAATGTTTTAATATTATTTTTATTTATGTGCGCAGCAGGATGTGCGCCGCAGGATGTGCGCCCCACAGAATTTGCGCCCCTCAGGATGTGCAAGCACAGTTTGTTTATTAATTTGATTTAAAAAAAAAAAATTGTAAATTGTTTTTAATATTATTTTTATTTATGTGCGCAGCAGGATGTGCGCCGCAGGATGTGCGCCCCACATAATTTGCGCCCCACAGGATGTGCAAGGACAGTTTTTTTATTAATTTGATTTTAAAAAAAAAATTGTAATTTGTTTTTAATATTATTTTATTCATGTGCGCAGCAGGATGTGCGCTCCACAGAATTTGCGCCCCACAGGATGTGCAAGCACATTTTTTTTATTAATTTGATTTAAATATTTTTTTTTGTAAAAATGTTTTAATATTATTTTTATTCTTGTGCGCAGCAGGATTTGCGCCGCAGGATGTGCGCCCCACAGAATTTGCGCCCCACAGGATGTGCAAGGACAGTTTTTTTATTAATTTGATTTAAAAAAAAAATTGTAATTTGTTTTTAATATTATTTTTATTTATGTGCGCAGCAGGATGTGCGCCGCAGGATGTGCGCCCCACAGAATTTGCGCCCCACAGGATGTGCGACAGTTTTTTTATTAATTTGATTTAAAAAAGAAAATTGTAATTTGTTTTTAATATTATTTTTATTTATGTGCGCAGCAGGATGTGCGCCGCAGGATGTGCGCCCCACAGAATTTGCGCCCCACAGGATGTGCAAGGACAGTTTTTTTATTAATTTGATTTAAATTTTTTTTTTGTAAAAATGTTTTAATATCATTTTTATTTATGTGCGCAGCAGGATGTGCGCCCCACAGAATTTGCGCCCCACAGGATGTGCAAGCACAGTTTGTTTATTAATTTGATTTAAAAAAAAAAATTGTAATTTGTTTTTAATATTATTTTTATTTATGTGCGCAGCAGGATGTGCGCCGCAGGATGTGCGCCCCACAGAATTTGCGCCCCACAGGATGTGCAAGCACAGTTTTTTTATTAATTTGATTTAAATATTTTTTTTTGTAAAAATGTTTTAATATTATTTTTATTAATGCGCAGCAGGATGTGCGCCGCAGGAAATGCGCCCCACAGAATTTGCGCCCCACAGGATGTGCAAGCACAGTTTGTTTATTAGTTATATTTAAATATTTTTTTTTTGTAATAATGTTTTAATATTATTTTTATTTATGTGCGCAGCAGGATGTGCGCCGCAGGATGTGCGCCCCACAGAATTTGCGCCCCACAGGATGTGCAAGCACAGTTTGTTTATTAATTTGATTTTAAAAAAAAAATTGTAATTTGTTTTTAATATTATTTTTATTTATGTGCGCAGCAGGATGTGCGCCGCAGGATGTGCGCCCCACAGAATTTGCGCCCCACAGGATGTGCAAGGACAGTTTTTTTATTAATTTGATTTAAATATTTTTTTTGTAAAAATGTTTTAATATTATTTTTATTTATGTGCGCAGCAGGATGTGCGCCGCAGGATGTGCGCCCCACAGGATGTGCAAGCACAGTTTTTTTATTAATTTGATTTAAATATTTTTTTTTGTAAAAATGTTTTAATATTATTTTTATTTATGTGCGCAGCAGTATGTGCGCCGCAGGATGTGCGCCCCACATAATTTGCGCCCCACAGGATGTGCAAGCACAGTTTTTTTATTAATTTGATTTAAATATATTTTTTTGAAAAAATGTTTTAATATTATTTTTATTTATGTGCGCAGCAGGATGTTTGCCGCAGGATGTGCGCCCCACAGAATTTGCGCCCCACAGGATGTGCAAGCACAGTTTTTTTATTAATTTGATTTAAATATTTTTTTTTGTAAAAATGTTTTAATATTATTTTTATTTATGTGCGCAGCAGTATGTGCGCCGCAGGATGTGCGCCCCACAGAATTTGCGCCCCACAGGATGTGCAAGCACAGTTTTTTTATTAATTTGATTTAAATATATTTTTTTGAAAAAATGTTTTAATATTATTTTTATTTATGTGCGCAGCAGGATGTTTGCCGCAGGATGTGCGCCCCACAGAATTTGCGCCCCACAGGATGTGCAAGCACAGTTTTTTTATTAATTTGATTTAAATATTTTTTTTTGTAAAAATGTTTTAATATTATTTTTATTTATGTGCGCAGCAGGATGTGCGCCGCAGGATGTGCGCCCCACAGAATTTGCGCCCCACAGGATGTGCAAGCACAGTTTGTTTATTAATTTGATTTAAAAAAAAAAATTGTAATTTGTTTTTAATATTATTTTTATTTATGTGCGCAGCAGGATGTGCGCCGCAGGATGTGCGCCCCACAGGATGTGCAAGCACAGTTTTTTTATTAATTTGATTTAAATATTTTTTTTTGTAAAAATGTTTTAATATTATTTTTATTTATGTGCGCAGCAGGATATGCGCCGCAGGATTTGCGCCCCACAGAATTTGCGCCCCACAGGATGTGCAAGCACAGTTTTTTTATTAATTTGATTTAAAAAAAAAAATTGTAAATTGTTTTTAATATTATTTTTATTTATGTGCGCAGCAGGATGTGCGCCGCAGGATGTGCGCCCCACATAATTTGCGCCCCACAGGTATGTGCAAGCAAGGTTTTTTATTAGTTATATTTAAATATTTTTTTTTGTAAAAATGTTTTAATATTATTTTGATTCTTGTGCGCAGCAGGATTTGCGCCGCAGGATGTGCGCCCCACAGAATTTGCGCCCCACAGGATGTGCAAGGACAGTTTTTTTATTAATTTGATTCAAAAAAAAATTGTAATTTGTTTTTAATATTATTTTTATTTATGTGCGCAGCAGGATGTGCGCCGCAGGATGTGCGCCCCACAGAATTTGCGCCCCACAGGATGTGCAAGCACAGTTTTTTTATTAATTTGATTTAAATATTTTTTTTTGTAAAAATGTTTTAATATTATTTTTATTTATGTGCGCAGCAGGATGTGCGCCGCAGGATGTGCGCCCCACAGAATTTGCGCCCCACAGGATGTGCAAGCACAGTTTGTTTATTAATTTGATTTAAAAAAAAAAATTGTAATTTGTTTTTAATATTATTTTTATTTATGTGCGCAGCAGGATGTGCGCCGCAGGATGTGCTCCCCACAGAATTTGCGCCCCACAGGATGTGCAAGCACAGTTTGTTTATTAATTTGATTTAAATATTTTTTTTTGTAAAAATGTTTTAATATTATTTTTATTTATGTGCGCAGCAGGATGTGCGCCGCAGGATGTGCGCCCCACAGAATTTGCGCCCCTCAGGATGTGCAAGCACAGTTTGTTTATTAATTTGATTTAAAAAAAAAAAATTGTAAATTGTTTTTAATATTATTTTTATTTATGTGCGCAGCAGGATGTGCGCCGCAGGATGTGCGCCCCACATAATTTGCGCCCCACAGGATGTGCAAGGACAGTTTTTTTATTAATTTGATTTTAAAAAAAAAATTGTAATTTGTTTTTAATATTATTTTATTCATGTGCGCAGCAGGATGTGCGCTCCACAGAATTTGCGCCCCACAGGATGTGCAAGCACATTTTTTTTATTAATTTGATTTAAATATTTTTTTTTGTAAAAATGTTTTAATATTATTTTTATTCTTGTGCGCAGCAGGATTTGCGCCGCAGGATGTGCGCCCCACAGAATTTGCGCCCCACAGGATGTGCAAGGACAGTTTTTTTATTAATTTGATTTAAAAAAAAAATTGTAATTTGTTTTTAATATTATTTTTATTTATGTGCGCAGCAGGATGTGCGCCGCAGGATGTGCGCCCCACAGAATTTGCGCCCCACAGGATGTGCGACAGTTTTTTTATTAATTTGATTTAAAAAAGAAAATTGTAATTTGTTTTTAATATTATTTTTATTTATGTGCGCAGCAGGATGTGCGCCGCAGGATGTGCGCCCCACAGAATTTGCGCCCCACAGGATGTGCAAGGACAGTTTTTTTATTAATTTGATTTAAATTTTTTTTTTGTAAAAATGTTTTAATATCATTTTTATTTATGTGCGCAGCAGGATGTGCGCCCCACAGAATTTGCGCCCCACAGGATGTGCAAGCACAGTTTTTTTATTAATTTGATTTAAATATTTTTTTTTGTAAAAATGTTTTAATATTATTTTTATTAATGCGCAGCAGGATGTGCGCCGCAGGATGTGCGCCCCACAGGATGTGCAAGCACAGTTTTTTTATTAATTTGATTTAAATATTTTTTTTTGTAAAAATGTTTTAATATTATTTTTATTTATGTGCGCAGCAGTATGTGCGCCGCAGGATGTGCGCCCCACATAATTTGCGCCCCACAGGATGTGCAAGCACAGTTTTTTTATTAATTTGATTTAAATATATTTTTTTGAAAAAATGTTTTAATATTATTTTTATTTATGTGCGCAGCAGGATGTTTGCCGCAGGATGTGCGCCCCACAGAATTTGCGCCCCACAGGATGTGCAAGCACAGTTTTTTTATTAATTTGATTTAAATATTTTTTTTTGTAAAAATGTTTTAATATTATTTTTATTTATGTGCGCAGCAGTATGTGCGCCGCAGGATGTGCGCCCCACAGAATTTGCGCCCCACAGGATGTGCAAGCACAGTTTTTTTATTAATTTGATTTAAATATATTTTTTTGAAAAAATGTTTTAATATTATTTTTATTTATGTGCGCAGCAGGATGTTTGCCGCAGGATGTGCGCCCCACATAATTTGCGCCCCACAGGATGTGCAAGCACAGTTTTT
This sequence comes from Pleuronectes platessa, assembly GCF_947347685.1. Taxonomy (NCBI): domain Eukaryota; kingdom Metazoa; phylum Chordata; class Actinopteri; order Pleuronectiformes; family Pleuronectidae; genus Pleuronectes; species Pleuronectes platessa. The sequence continues at coordinate 358,823 of NW_026518974.1, forward strand.
TTATTAATTTGATTTAAATATATTTTTTTGAAAAAATGTTTTAATATTATTTTTATTTATGTGCGCAGCAGGATGTGCGCCGCAGGATGTGCGCCCCACATAATTTGCGCCCCACAGGATGTGCAAGCACAGTTTTTTTATTAATTTGATTTAAAAAAAAAAATTGTAAATTGTTTTTAATACTATTTTTATTTATGTGCGCAGCAGGATGTGCGCCCCACATAATTTGCGCCCCACAGGATGTGCAAGGAAGGTTTTTTTATTAATTTGATTTAAAAAAAAAATTGTAATTTGTTTTTAATATTATTTTTATTTATGTGCGCAGCAGGATGTGCGCCCCACAGAATTTTCGCCCCACAGGATGTGCAAGCACAGTTTTTTTATTAATTTGATTTAAATATTTTTTTTTGTAAAAATGTTTTAATATTATTTTTATTTATGTGCGCAGCAGGATGTGCGCCGCAGGATGTGCGCCCCACAGGATGTGCAAGCACAGTTTTTTTATTAATTCGATTTAAAAAAAAAAAAAATTGTAAATTGTTTTTAATATTATTTTTATTTATGTGCGCAGCAGGATGTGCGCCCCACAGAATTTGCGCCCCACAGTATGTGCAAGGACAGTTTTTTATTAATTTGATTTAAAAAAAAAATTGTAATTTGTTTTTAATATTATTTTTATTTATATGCGCAGCAGGATGTGCGCCGCAGGATTTGCGCCCCACAGAATTTGCGCCCCACAGAATGTGCAAGCACAGTTTTTTTATTAATTTGATTTAAATATTTTTTTTTGTAAAAATGTTTTAATATTATTTTTATTTATGTGCGCAGCAGGATGTGCGCCCCACAGAATTTGCGCCCCACAGGATGTGCAAGCACAGTTTTTTTATTAATTTGATTTAAATATTTTTTTTTGTAAAAATGTTTTAATATTATTTTTATTTATGTGCGCAGCAGGATGTGCGCAGCAGGATGTGCGCCGCATGATGTGCGCCCCACATAATTTGCGCCCCACAGGATGTGCAAGCACAGTTTTTTTATTAATTTGATTTAAAAAAAAAATTGTAATTTGTTTTTAATATTATTTTTATTTATGTGCGCAGCAGGATGTGTGCCGCAGGATGTGCGCCCCACAGAATTTGCGCCCTACAGGATGTGCAAGCACAGTTTTTTTATTAATTTGATTTAAATATTTTTTTTTGTAAAAATGTTTTAATATTATTATTATTAATGTGCGCAGCTGGATGTGCGCCGCATGATGTGCGCCCCACATAATTTGCGCCCCACAGGATGTGCAACCACAGTTTTTTATTAATTTGATTTAAATATTTTTTTTTGTAAAAATGTTTTAATATTATTTTTTTTCATTTGCGCAGCAGGATTTGCGCCGCAGGATGTGCGCCCCACAGAATGTGCAAGGTGTGTTTTTTTATTAATTTGATTTAAAAAAAAAAATTGTAATTTGTTTTTAATATTATTTTTATTTATGTGCACAGCAGGATGTGCGCCCCACATAATTTGCGCCCCACAGGATGAGCAAGCACAGTTTTTTTATTAATTGTTTTAAATATTTTTTTTGTAAAGATGTTTTAATATTATTTTTATTTATGTGCGCAGCAGGATGTAAGCCGCATGATGTGCGCCCCACATCATTTTCGCCCCACAGGATGTGCAAGCACAGTTTTTTTATTAATTTGATTTAAAAAAAAAAATTGTAATTTGTTTTTAATATTATTTTTATTTATGTGCGCAGCAGGATGTGCCTCGCAGGATGTGCGCCCCACAGAATTTGCGCCCCACAGGATGTGCAAGCACAGTTTTTTTATTAATTTGATTTAAATATTTTTTTTTGTAAAAATGTTTTAATATTATTTTTATTAATTGCGCAGCAGGATGTGCGCCGCAGGATGTGCGCCCCACAGAATTTGCGCCCCACAGGATGTGCAAGGACAGTTTTTTTATTAATTTGATTTAAAAAAAAAAAATTGTAATTTGTTTTTAATATTATTTTTATTTATGTGCGCAGCAGGATGTGCGCCCCACAGAATTTGCGCCCCACAGGATGTGCAAGCACAGTTTTTTTATTAATTTGATTTAAATATTTTTTTTTGTAAAAATGTTTTAATATTATTTTTATTTATGTGCGCAGCAGGATGTGCGCTTCAGGATGTGCGCCCCACATAATTTGCGCCCCACAGGATGAGCAAGCACAGTTTTTTTATTAATTGTTTTAAATATTTTTTTTGTAAAAATGTTTTAATATTATTTTTATTCATGTGCGCAGCAGGATGTGCGCCGCAGGATGTTCGACCCACAGAATTTGCGCCCCACAGGATGTGCAAGGACAGTTTTTTTATTAATTTGATTTTTAAAAAAAAATTGTAATTTGTTTTTAATATTATTTTTATTTATGTGCGCAGCAGGATGTGCGCCGCAGGATTTGCGGCCCACAGAATTTGCGCCCCACAGGATGTGCAAGGACAGTTTTTTTATTAATTTGATTTAAAAAAAAAATTGTAATTTGTTTTTAATATTATTTTTATTTATTTGCGCAGCAGGATGTGCGCCGCAGGATGTGCGCCCCACAGAATTTGCGCCCCACAGGATGTGCAAGGACAGTTTTTTTATTAATTTGATTTAAAAAAAAAAAATTGTAATTTGTTTTTAATATTATTTTTATTTATGTGCGCAGCAGGATGTGCGCTCCACAGAATTTGCGCCCCACAGGATGTGCAAGCACATTTTTTTTATTAATTTGATTTAAATATTTTTTTTTGTAAAAATGTTTTAATATTATTTTTATTCTTGTGCGCAGCAGGATTTGCGCCGCAGGATGTGCGCCCCACAGAATTTGCGCCCCACAGGATGTGCAAGGACAGTTTTTTTATTAATTTGATTTAAAAAAAAAATTGTAATTTGTTTTTAATATTATTTTTATTTATGTGCGCAGCAGGATGTGCGCCGCAGGATGTGCGCCCCACAGAATTTGCGCCCCACAGGATGTGCGACAGTTTTTTTATTAATTTGATTTAAAAAAGAAAATTGTAATTTGTTTTTAATATTATTTTTATTTATGTGCGCAGCAGGATGTGCGCCGCAGGATGTGCGCCCCACAGAATTTGCGCCCCACAGGATGTGCAAGGACAGTTTTTTTATTAATTTGATTTAAATTTTTTTTTTGTAAAAATGTTTTAATATCATTTTTATTTATGTGCGCAGCAGGATGTGCGCCCCACAGAATTTGCGCCCCACAGGATGTGCAAGCACAGTTTGTTTATTAATTTGATTTAAAAAAAAAAATTGTAATTTGTTTTTAATATTATTTTTATTTATGTGCGCAGCAGGATGTGCGCCGCAGGATGTGCGCCCCACAGAATTTGCGCCCCACAGGATGTGCAAGCACAGTTTTTTTATTAATTTGATTTAAATATTTTTTTTTGTAAAAATGTTTTAATATTATTTTTATTAATGCGCAGCAGGATGTGCGCCGCAGGATGTGCGCCCCACAGGATGTGCAAGCACAGTTTTTTTATTAATTTGATTTAAATATTTTTTTTTGTAAAAATGTTTTAATATTATTTTTATTTATGTGCGCAGCAGTATGTGCGCCGCAGGATGTGCGCCCCACATAATTTGCGCCCCACAGGATGTGCAAGCACAGTTTTTTTATTAATTTGATTTAAATATATTTTTTTGAAAAAATGTTTTAATATTATTTTTATTTATGTGCGCAGCAGGATGTTTGCCGCAGGATGTGCGCCCCACAGAATTTGCGCCCCACAGGATGTGCAAGCACAGTTTTTTTATTAATTTGATTTAAATATTTTTTTTTGTAAAAATGTTTTAATATTATTTTTATTTATGTGCGCAGCAGTATGTGCGCCGCAGGATGTGCGCCCCACAGAATTTGCGCCCCACAGGATGTGCAAGCACAGTTTTTTTATTAATTTGATTTAAATATATTTTTTTGAAAAAATGTTTTAATATTATTTTTATTTATGTGCGCAGCAGGATGTTTGCCGCAGGATGTGCGCCCCACAGAATTTGCGCTCCACAGGATGTGCAAGCACAGTTTTTTTATTAATTTGATTTAAATATTTTTTTTTGTAAAAATGTTTTAATATTATTTTTATTTATGTGCGCAGCAGGATGTGCGCCGCAGGATGTGCGCCCCACAGAATTTGCGCCCCACAGGATGTGCAAGCACAGTTTGTTTATTAATTTGATTTAAAAAAAAAAATTGTAATTTGTTTTTAATATTATTTTTATTTATGTGCGCAGCAGGATGTGCGCCGCAGGATGTGCGCCCCACAGGATGTGCAAGCACAGTTTTTTTATTAATTTGATTTAAATATTTTTTTTTGTAAAAATGTTTTAATATTATTTTTATTTATGTGCGCAGCAGGATGTGCGCCGCAGGATGTGCGCCCCACAGAATTTGCGCCCCACAGGATGTGCAAGCACAGTTTTTTTATTAATTTGATTTTTAAAAAAAAATTGTAATTTGTTTTTAATATTATTTTTATTTATGTGCGCAGCAGGATGTGCGCCCCACATAATTTGCGCCCCACAGGATGTGCAAGCACAGTTTTTTTATTAATTTGATTTAAATATATTTTTTTGAAAAAATGTTTTAATATTATTTTTATTTATGTGCGCAGCAGGATGTGCGCCGCAGGATGTGCGCCCCACATAATTTGCGCCCCACAGGATGTGCAAGCACAGTTTTTTTATTAATTTGATTTAAAAAAAAAAATTGTAAATTGTTTTTAATACTATTTTTATTTATGTGCGCAGCAGGATGTGCGCCCCACATAATTTGCGCCCCACAGGATGTGCAAGGAAGGTTTTTTTATTAATTTGATTTAAAAAAAAAATTGTAATTTGTTTTTAATATTATTTTTATTTATGTGCGCAGCAGGATGTGCGCCCCACAGAATTTTCGCCCCACAGGATGTGCAAGCACAGTTTTTTTATTAATTTGATTTAAATATTTTTTTTTGTAAAAATGTTTTAATATTATTTTTATTTATGTGCGCAGCAGGATGTGCGCCGCAGGATGTGCGCCCCACAGGATGTGCAAGCACAGTTTTTTTATTAATTTGATTTAAAAAAAAAAAAAATTGTAAATTGTTTTTAATATTATTTTTATTTATGTGCGCAGCAGGATGTGCGCCCCACAGAATTTGCGCCCCACAGTATGTGCAAGGACAGTTTTTTATTAATTTGATTTAAAAAAAAAATTGTAATTTGTTTTTAATATTATTTTTATTTATATGCGCAGCAGGATGTGCGCCGCAGGATTTGCGCCCCACAGAATTTGCGCCCCACAGAATGTGCAAGCACAGTTTTTTTATTAATTTGATTTAAATATTTTTTTTTGTAAAAATGTTTTAATATTATTTTTATTTATGTGCGCAGCAGGATGTGCGCCCCACAGAATTTGCGCCCCACAGGATGTGCAAGCACAGTTTTTTTATTAATTTGATTTAAATATTTTTTTTTGTAAAAATGTGTTAATATTATTTTTATTCATGTGCGCAGCAGGATTTGCGCCGCAGGATGTGCGCCCCACAAAATTTGCGCTCCACAGGATGTGCAAGGACAGTTTTTTTATTAATTTGATTTAAAAAAAAAAAATTGTAATTTGCTTTTAATATTATTTTTATTTATGTGCGCAGCAGGATGTGCGCCGCAGGATGTGCGCCCCACAGAATTTGCGCCCCACAGGATGTGCAAGCACAGTTTAATTATTAATTTGATTTAAATAGTTTTTTTTTTAAAAATGTTTTAATATTATTTTTATTTATGTGCGCAGCAGGATGTGCGCCGAAGGATGTGCGCCCCACAGGATGTGCAAGGACAGTTTTTTTATTAATTTGATTTAAAAAAAAAAAAATTGTAATTTGTTTTTAATATTATTTTTATTTATGTGCGCAGCAGGATGTGCGCCGCATGATGTGCGCCCCACATAATTTGCGCCCCACAGGATGTGCAAGCACAGTTTTTTTATTAATTTGATTTAAAAAAAAAATTGTAATTTGTTTTTAATATTATTTTTATTTATGTGCGCAGCAGGATGTGTGCCGCAGGATGTGCGCCCCACAGAATTTGCGCCCTACAGGATGTGCAAGCACAGTTTTTTTATTAATTTGATTTAAATATTTTTTTTTGTAAAAATGTTTTAATATTATTATTATTAATGTGCGCAGCTGGATGTGCGCCGCATGATGTGCGCCCCACATAATTTGCGCACAGGATGTGCAACCACAGTTTTTTATTAATTTGATTTAAATATTTTTTTTTGTAAAAATGTTTTAATATTATTTTTTTTCATTTGCGCAGCAGGATTTGCGCCGCAGGATGTGCGCCCCACAGAATGTGCAAGGTGTGTTTTTTTATTAATTTGATTTAAAAAAAAAAATTGTAATTTGTTTTTAATATTATTTTTATTTATGTGCACAGCAGGATGTGCGCCCCACATAATTTGCGCCCCACAGGATGAGCAAGCACAGTTTTTTTATTAATTGTTTTAAATATTTTTTTTGTAAAGATGTTTTAATATTATTTTTATTTATGTGCGCAGCAGGATGTAAGCCGCATGATGTGCGCCCCACATCATTTTCGCCCCACAGGATGTGCAAGCACAGTTTTTTTATTAATTTGATTTAAAAAAAAAAATTGTAATTTGTTTTTAATATTATTTTTATTTATGTGCGCAGCAGGATGTGCCTCGCAGGATGTGCGCCCCACAGAATTTGCGCCCCACAGGATGTGCAAGCACAGTTTTTTTATTAATTTGATTTAAATATTTTTTTTTGTAAAAATGTTTTAATATTATTTTTATTTATGTGCGCAGCAGGATGTGCGCCGCAGGATGTGCGCCCCACAGAATTTGCGCCCCACAGGATGTGTAAGGAAGGTTTTTTATTAATTTGATTTAAAAAAAAAAAATTGTAATTTGTTTTTAATATTATTTTTATTTATGTGCGCAGAAGGATGTGCGCCGCAGGATGTGTGCCCCACAGAATTTGCGCCCCACAGGATGTGCAAGCACAGTTTTTTTATTAATTTGATTTAAATATATTTTTTTGAAAAAATGTTTTAATATTATTTTTATTTATGTGCGCAGCAGGATGTGCGCCGCAGGATGTGCGCCCCACATAATTTGCGCCCCACAGGATGTGCAAGCACAGTTTTTTTATTAATTTGATTTAAAAAAAAAAATTGTAAATTGTTTTTAATACTATTTTTATTTATGTGCGCAGCAGGATGTGCGCCCCACATAATTTGCGCCCCACAGGATGTGCAAGGAAGGTTTTTTTATTAATTTGATTTAAAAAAAAAATTGTAATTTGTTTTTAATATTATTTTTATTTATGTGCGCAGCAGGATGTGCGCCCCACAGAATTTTCGCCCCACAGGATGTGCAAGCACAGTTTTTTTATTAATTTGATTTAAATATTTTTTTTTGTAAAAATGTTTTAATATTATTTTTATTTATGTGCGCAGCAGGATGTGCGCCGCAGGATGTGCGCCCCACAGGATGTGCAAGCACAGTTTTTTTATTAATTTGATTTAAAAAAAAAAAAAATTGTAAATTGTTTTTAATATTATTTTTATTTATGTGCGCAGCAGGATGTGCGCCCCACAGAATTTGCGCCCCACAGTATGTGCAAGGACAGTTTTTTATTAATTTGATTTAAAAAAAAAATTGTAATTTGTTTTTAATATTATTTTTATTTATATGCGCAGCAGGATGTGCGCCGCAGGATTTGCGCCCCACAGAATTTGCGCCCCACAGAATGTGCAAGCACAGTTTTTTTATTAATTTGATTTAAATATTTTTTTTTGTAAAAATGTTTTAATATTATTTTTATTTATGTGCGCAGCAGGATGTGCGCCCCACAGAATTTGCGCCCCACAGGATGTGCAAGCACAGTTTTTTTATTAATTTGATTTAAAAAAAAATAATTGTAAATTGTTTTTAATATTATTTTTATTTATGTGTGCAGCAGGATGTGCGCCGCAGGATGTGCGCCCCACAGAATTTGCGCCCCACAGGATGTGCAAGCACAGTTTTTTTATTAATTTGATTTAAATATATTTTTTTGTAAAAATGTTTTAATATTATTTTTATTTATGTGCGCAGCAGGATGTGCGCCGCAGGATGTGCGCCCCACAGAATTTGCGCCCCACAGGATGTGTAAGGAAGGTTTTTTATTAATTTGATTTAAAAAAAAAAAATTGTAATTTGTTTTTAATATTATTTTTATTTATGTGCGCAGAAGGATGTGCGCCGCAGGATGTGTGCCCCACAGAATTTGCGCCCCACAGGATGTGCAAGCACAGTTTTTTTATTAATTTGATTTAAATATATTTTTTTGAAAAAATGTTTTAATATTATTTTTATTTATGTGCGCAGCAGGATGTGCGCCGCAGGATGTGCGCCCCACATAATTTGCGCCCCACAGGATGTGCAAGCACAGTTTTTTTATTAATTTGATTTAAAAAAAAAAATTGTAAATTGTTTTTAATACTATTTTTATTTATGTGCGCAGCAGGATGTGCGCCCCACATAATTTGCGCCCCACAGGATGTGCAAGGAAGGTTTTTTTATTAATTTGATTTAAATATTTTTTTTTGTAAAAATGTTTTAATATTATTTTTATTTATGTGCGCAGCAGGATGTGCGCCGCAGGATGTGCGCCCCACAGGATGTGCAAGCACAGTTTTTTTATTAATTTGATTTAAAAAAAAAAAAAATTGTAAATTGTTTTTAATATTATTTTTATTTATGTGCGCAGCAGGATGTGCGCCCCACAGAATTTGCGCCCCACAGTATGTGCAAGGACAGTTTTTTATTAATTTGATTTAAAAAAAAAATTGTAATTTGTTTTTAATATTATTTTTATTTATATGCGCAGCAGGATGTGCGCCGCATGATTTGCGCCCCACAGAATTTGCGCCCCACAGAATGTGCAAGCACAGTTTTTTTATTAATTTGATTTAAATATTTTTTTTTGTAAAAATGTTTTAATATTATTTTTATTTATGTGCGCAGCAGGATGTGCGCCCCACAGAATTTGCGCCCCACAGGATGTGCAAGCACAGTTTTTTTATTAATTTGATTTAAAAAAAAATAATTGTAAATTGTTTTTAATATTATTTTTATTTATGTGTGCAGCAGGATGTGCGCCGCAGGATGTGCGCCCCACAGAATTTGCGCCCCACAGGATGTGCAAGCACAGTTTTTTTATTAATTTGATTTAAATATATTTTTTTGTAAAAATGTTTTAATATTATTTTTATTTATGTGCGCAGCAGGATGTGCGCCGCAGGATGTGCGCCCCACAGAATTTGCGCCCCACAGGATGTGTAAGGAAGGTTTTTTATTAATTTGATTTAAAAAAAAAAAATTGTAATTTGTTTTTAATATTATTTTTATTTATGTGCGCAGAAGGATGTGCGCCGCAGGATGTGTGCCCCACAGAATTTGCGCCCCACAGGATGTGCAAGCACAGTTTTTTTATTAATTTGATTTAAATATTTTTTTTTGTAAAAATGTTTTAACATTATTTTTATTTATATGCGCAGCAGGATGTGCGCCGCAGGATTTGCGCCCCACAGAATGTGCAAGCACAGTTTTTTTATTAATTTGATATAAATATATTTTTTTGTAAAAATGTTTTAATATTATTTTTATTTATGTGCGCAGCAGGATGTGCGCCGCAGGATGTGCGCCCCACAGGATGTGCAAGCACAGTTTTTTTATTAATTTGATTTAAAAAAAAATAATTGTTTTTAATATTATTTTTATTTATGTGCGCAGCAGGATTTGCGCCGCAGGATGTGCGCCCCACATAATTTGCGCCCCACAGGATGTGCAAGCACAGTTTTTTTATTAATTTGATTTAAATATTTTTTTTTGTAAAAATGTTTTAATATTATTTTTATTCATGTGCACAGCAGGATGTGCGCCGCATGATGTGCGCCCCACATAATTTGCGCCCCACAGGATGAGCAAGCACAGTTTTTTTATTAATTTGATTTAAAAAAAAAAAATGTAAAAATGTTTTAATATTATTTTTATTTATGTGCGCAGCAGGATGTGCGCCCCACAGAATTTGCGCCCCACAGGATGTGCAAGCACATTTTTTTTATTAATTTGATTTTTAAAAAAAAATTGTAATTTGTTTTTAATATTATTTTTATCTATGTGCGCAGCTGGATGTGCGCCCCACAGAATTTGCGCCCCACAGGATGTGCAAGCACAGTTTTTTTATTAATTTGATTTAAAAAAAAAAAATTGTAAATTTGTTTCAATATTATTTTTATTTATGTGCGCAGCAGGATGTGCGCCGCATGATGTGCGCCCCACATAATTTTCACCCCACAGGATGTGCAAGCACAGTTTTTTTATTAATTTGATTTAAATATTTTTTTTTGTAAAAATGTTTTAATATTATTTTTATTTATGTGCGCAGCAGGATGTGTGCCGCAGGATGTGCGCCCCACAGAATTTGCGCCCCACAGGATGTGCAAGCACAGTTTTTTTATTAATTTGATTTAAAAAAAAAAATTGTAATTTGTTTTTAATATTATTTTTATTTATATGCGCAGCAGGATGTGCCTCGCAGGATGTGCGCCCCACAGAATTTGCGCCCCACAGGATGTGCAAGCACAGTTTTCTTATTAATTTGATTTAAATATTTTTTTTTGTAAAAATGTTTTAATATTATTTTTATTTATGTGCGCAGCAGGATGTGCGCCCCACAGAATTTGCGCCCCACAGGATGTGCAAGCACAGTTTTTTTATTAATTTGATATAAATATATTTTTTTGTAAAAATGTTTTAATATTATTTTTATTTATGTGCGCAGCAGGATGTGCGCCGCAGGATGTGCGCCCCACAGGATGTGCAAGCACAGTTTTTTTATTAATTTGATTTAAAAAAAAATAATTGTTTTTAATATTATTTTTATTTATGTGCGCAGCAGGATGTGCGCCGCAGGATGTGCGCCCCACATAATTTGCGCCCCACAGGATGTGCAAGCACAGTTTTTTTATTAATTCGATTTAAATATTTTTTTTTGTAAAAATGTTTTAATATTATTTTTATTCATGTGCACAGCAGGATGTGCGCCGCATGATGTGCGCCCCACATAATTTGCGCCCCACAGGATGAGCAAGCACAGTTTTTTTATTAATTTGATTTAAAAAAAAAAAATGTAAAAATGTTTTAATATTATTTTCATTTATGTGCGCAGCAGGATGTGCGCCCCACAGAATTTGCGCCCAACAGGATGTGCAAGGACAGTTTTTTATTAATTTGATTTAAATATTTTTTTTTGTAAAAATGTTTTAATATTATTTTTATTCATGTGCGCAGCAGGATTTGCGCCGCAGGATGTGCGCCCCACAGAATTTGCGCCCCACAGGATGTGCAAGGACAGTTTTTTTATTAATTTGATTTAAAAAAAAAATTGTAATTTGTTTTTAATATTATTTTTATCTATGTGCGCAGCTGGATGTGCGCCCCACAGAATTTGCGCCCCACAGGATGTGCAAGCACAGTTTTTTTATTAATTTGATTTAAAAAAAAAATTGTAATTTGTTTTTAATATTATTTTTATTTATGTGCGCAGCAGGATGTGTGCTGCAGGATGTGCGCCCCACAGAATTTGCGCCCCACAGGATGTGCAAGGACAGTTTTTTTATTAATTTGATTTAAATATTTTTTTTTGTAAAAATGTTTTAATATTATTTTTATTTATGTGCGCAGCAGGATGTGTGCCGCAGGATGTGCGCCCCACAGAATTTGCGCCCCATAGAATTTGCGCCCCACAGGATGTGCAAGCACAGTTTTTTTATTAATTTGATTTAAAAAAAAAAATTGTAAATTGTTTTTAATATTATTTTTATTCATGTGCGCAGCAGGATGTGCGCCGCAGGATGTGCGCCCCACATAATTTGCGCCCCACAGGATGTGCAAGCACATTTTTTTTATTAATTTGATTTAAATATTTTTTTTTGTAAAAATGTTTTAATATTATTCTTATTTATGTGCGCAGCAGGATGTGCAACCCACAGAATTTGCGCCCCACAGGATGTGCAAGCACAGTTTTTTTATTAATTTGATTTAAAAAAAAAAAATTGTAAATTTGTTTCAATATTATTTTTATTTATGTGCGCAGCAGGATGTGCGCCGCATGATGTGCGCCCCACATAATTTTCACCCCACAGGATGTGCAAGCACAGTTTTTTTATTAATTTGATTTAAATATTTTTTTTTGTAAAAATGTTTTAATATTATTTTTATTTATGTGCGCAGCAGGATGTGCTCCCCACAGAATTTGCGCCCCACAGGATGTGCAAGCACAGTTTTTTTATTAATTTGATTTAAAAAAAAATAATTGTAAATTGTTTTTAATATTATTTTTATTTATGTGCGCAGCAGGATGTGCGCCGCAGGATGTGCGCCCCACAGAATTTGCGCCACACAGGATGTGCAAGGACAGTTTTTTTATTAATTTGATTTAAAAAAAAAAAATTGTAATTTGTTTTTAATATTATTTTTATTCATCTGCGCAGCAGGATTTGCGCCGCAGGATGTGCGCCCCACAGAATTTGCGCCCCACAGGATGTGCAAGCACAGTTTTTTTATTAATTTGATTTAAATATTTTTTTTTGTAAAAATGTTTTAATATTATTTTTATTTATGTGCGCAGCAGGATGTGCGCCGCAGGATGTGCGCCCCACAGAATTTGCGCCACATAGGATGTGCAAGGACAGTTTTTTTATTAATTTGATTTAAAAAAAAAAAATTGTAATTTGTTTTTAACATTATTTTTATTTATGTGCGCAGCAGGATGTGCGCCGCAGGATGTGCGCCCCACAGAATTTGCGCCCCACAGGATGTGCAAGGACAGTTTTTTTATTAATTTGATTTAAAAAAAAAAAATTGTAATTTGTTTTTAATATTATTTTTATTTATGTGCGCAGCAGGATGTGCGCTTCAGGATGTGCGCCCCACAGAATTTGCGCCCTACAGGATGTGCAAGCACAGTTTTTTTATTAATTTGATTTAAATATTTTTTTTTGTAAAAATGTTTTAATATTATTATTATTAATGTGCGCAGCTGGATGTGCGCCGCATGATGTGCGCCCCACATAATTTGCGCCCCACAGGATGAGCAAGCACAGTTTTTTTATTAATTGTTTTAAATATTTTTTTTGTAAAGATGTTTTAATATTATTTTTATCTATGTGCGCAGCAGGATGTGCGCCGCAGGATGTGCGCCCCACAGAATTTGCGCCCCACAGGATGTGCAAGGATAGTTTTTTTATTAATTTGATTTTAAAAAAAAAATTGTAATTTGTTTTTAATATTATTTTTATTTATGTGCGCAGAAGGATGTGCGCCGCAGGATGTGCGCCCCACAGAATTTGCGCCCCACAGGATGTGCAAGCACAGTTTTTTTATTAATTTGATTTAAATATTTTTTTTTGTAAAAAGGTTTTAACATTATTTTTATTTATATGCGCAGCAGGATGTGCGCCGCAGGATGTGCGCCCCACAGAATTTGCGCCCCACAGGATGTGCAAGGACAGTTTTTTTATTAATTTGATTTAAAAAAAAAAATTGTAATTTGTTTTTAATATTATTTTTATTTATGTGCGCAGCAGGATGTGCGCCCCACAGAATTTGCGCCCCACAGGATGTGCAAGCACATTTTTTTATTAATTTGATTTAAATATTTTTATTTTGTAAAAATGTTTTAATATTATTTGTATTCATGTGTGCAGCAGGTTGTGCGCCCCACAGGATGTGCAAGGACAGTTTTTTTATTAATTTGATTTAAATATTTTTTTTTGTAAAAATGTTTTAATATTATTTTTATTTCTGTGCGCCGCAGGATGTGCACCCCACAGGATGTGCGCCCCACAGGATGTGCAAGCACAGTTTTTTTATTAATTTGATTTAAATATTTTTTTTTGTAAAGATGTTTTAATATTATTTTTATTTATGTGCGCAGCAGGATGTGCACCCCACAGAATTTGCGCCCCACAGGATGTGCAAGGACAGTTTTTTTATTAATTTGATTTAAAAAAAAAAAATTGTAATTTGTTTTTAATATTATTTTTATTTATGTGCGCAGCAGGATGTGCGCCGCAGGATGTGCGCCCCACAGAATTTGCGCCCCACAGGATGTGCAAGCACAGTTTTTTTATTAATTTGATTTAAATATTTTTTTTTGTAAAAATGTTTTAACATTATTTTTATTTATGTGCGCAGCAGGATGTGCACCCCACAGAATTTGCGCCCCACAGGATGTGCAAGGACAGTTTTTTTATTAATTTGATTTAAAAAAAAAAAATTGTAATTTGTTTTTAATATTATTTTTATTTATGTGCGCAGCAGGATGTGCGCCGCAGGATGTGCGCCCCACAGAATTTGCGCCCCACAGGATGTGCAAGGACAGTTTTTTTATTAATTTGATTTTTAAAAACAAATTGTAATTTGTTTCAATATTATTTTTATTTATGTGCGCAGCAGGATGTGTGCCGCAGGATGTGCGCCCCACAGAATTTGCGCCCCACAGGATGTGCAAGCACAGTTTTTTTATTAATTTGATTTAAATATTTTTTTTTGTAAAAATGTTTTAATATTATTTTTATTTATGTGCGCAGCAGGATGTGCGCCCCAAAGAATTTGCGCCCCACAGGATGTTCAAGCACAGTTTTTTTATTAATTTGATTTAAAAAAAAATAATTGTAAATTGTTTTTAATATTATTTTTATTTATGTGCGCAGCAGGATGTGCGCCGCAGGATGTGCGCCCCACATAATTTGCGCCCCACAGGATGTGCAAGCACAGTTTTTTTATTAATTTGATTTAAATATTTTTTTTTGTAAAAATGTTTTAATATTATTTTTATTTATGTGCGCAGCAGGATGTGCGCAACATGATGTGCGCCCCACATAATTTTCGCCCCACAGGATGTGCAAGCACTGTTTTTTTATTAATTTGATTTAAATATTTTTTTTTGTAAAAATGTTTTAATATTATTTTTATTTATGTGCGCAGCAGGATGTGCGCCGCAGGATGTGCGCCCCACAGAATTTGCGCCCCACAGGATGTGCAAGCACAGTTTTTTTATTAATTTGATTTAAATATTTTTTTTTGTAAAAATATTTTAATATTATTTTTATTTTATGTGCGCAGCAGGATGTGCGCTTCAGGATTTGCGCCCCACAGAATTTGCGCCCTACAGGATGAGCAAGCACAGTTTTTTTATTAATTGTTTTAAATATTTTTTTGTAAAGATGTTTTAATATTATTTTTATCTATGTGCGCAGCAGGATGTGCGCCGCAGTCTGTGCGCCCCACATAATTTGCGCCCCACAGGATGTGCAACCACAGTTTTTTATTAATTTGATTTAAATATTTTTTTCTGTAAAAATGTTTTAATATTATTTTTATTTATGTGCGCAGCAGGATGTGCGCCGCATGATATGCGCCCCACATAATTTGCGCCCCACAGGATGTGCAAGCACAGTTTTTGTATTAATTTGATTTAAATATTTTTTTTTGTAAAAATGTTTTAATATTATTTTTATTTATGTGCGCAGCAGGATGTGCGCCGCAGGATTTGCGGCCCACAGAATTTGCGCCCCACAGGATGTGCAAGCACAGTTTTTTTATTAATTTGATTTAAAAAAAAAATTGTAATTTGTTTTTAATATTATTTTTATTTATGTGCGCAGCAGGATGTGCGCCGCATGATGTGCGCCCCACATAATTTGCGCCCCACAGGATGTGCAAGCACAGTTTTTGTATTAATTTGATTTAAATATATTTTTTTGTAAAAATGTTTTAATATTATTTTTATTTATGTGCGCAGCAGGATGTGCGCCGCAGGATGTGCGCCCCACAGGATGTGCAAGCAAGGTTTTTTATTAGTTATATTTAAATATTTTTTTTTGTAAAAATGTTTTAACATTATTTTAATTTATGTGCGCAGCAGGATGTGCGCCCCACAGAATTTGCGCCCCACAGGATGTGCAAGGACAGTTTTTTTATTAATTTGATTTAAAAAAAAAAAATTGTAATTTGTTTTTAATATTATTTTTATTTATGTGCGCAGCAGGATGTGCGCCGCAGGATGTGCGCCCCACAGAATTTGCGCCCCACAGGATGTGCAAGCACAGTTTTTTTATTAATTTGATTTAAATATTTTTTTTTGTAAAAATGTTTTAATATTATTTGTATTAATGTGCGCAGCTGGATGTGCGCCGCAGGATGTGCGCCCCACAGAATTTGCGCCCCACAGGATGTGCAAGCACAGTTTTTTTATTAATTTGATTTAAATATTTTTTTTTGTAAAAATGTTTTAACATTATTTTTATTTATATGCGCAGCAGGATGTGCGCCGCAGGATGTGCGCCCCACAGAATTTGCGCCCCACAGGATGTGCAAGCACAGTTTTTTTATTAATTTGATTTAAATATTTTTTTTTGTAAAAATGTTTTAATATTATTTTTATTTATGATCGCAGCAGGATGTGCGCAGCAGGATGTGCGCCCCACAGAATTTGCGCCCCACAGGATGTGCAAGCACAGTTTTTTTATTAATTTGATTTAAATATTTTTTTTTGTAAAAATATTTTAATATTATTTTTATTTTATGTGCGCAGCAGGATGTGCGCTTCAGGATGTGCGCCCCACAGAATTTGCGCCCTACAGGATGAGCAAGCACAGTTTTTTTATTAATTGTTTTAAATATTTTTTTTGTAAAGATGTTTTAATATTATTTTTATCTATGTGCGCAGCAGGATGTGCGCCGCAGTCTGTGCGCCCCACATAATTTGCGCCCCACAGGATGTGCAACCACAGTTTTTTATTAATTTGATTTAAATATTTTTTTCTGTAAAAATGTTTTAATATTATTTTTATTTATGTGCGCAGCAGGATGTGCGCCGCATGATATGCGCCCCACATAATTTGCGCCCCACAGGATGTGCAAGCACAGTTTTTGTATTAATTTGATTTAAATATTTTTTTTTGTAAAAATGTTTTAATATTATTTTTATTTATGTGCGCAGCAGGATGTGCGCCGCAGGATGTGCGCCCCACAGAATTTGCGCCCCACAGGATTTGCAAGGACAGTTTTTTTATTAATTTGATTTTTAAAAACAAATTGTAATTTGTTTCAATATTATTTTTATTTATGTGCGCAGCAGGATGTGCGCCGCAGGATTTGCGGCCCAGAGAATTTGCGCCCCACAGGATGTGCAACCACAGTTTTTTATTAATTTGATTTAAATATTTTTTTCTGTAAAAATGTTTTAATATTATTTTTATTTATGTGCGCAGCAGGATGTGCGCCGCATGATGTGCGCCCCACATAATTTGCGCCCCACAGGATGTGCAAGCACAGTTTTTGTATTAATTTGATTTAAATATATTTTTTTGTAAAAATGTTTTAATATTATTTTTATTTATGTGCGCAGCAGGATGTGCGCCCCACAGAATTTGCGCCCCACAGGATGTGCAAGCACAGTTTTTTTATTAATTTGATTTAAATATTTTTTTTTGTAAAAATGTTTTAATATTATTTTTATTTATGTGCGCAGCAGGATGTGCGCCCCACAGAATTTGCGCCCCACAGGATGTTCAAGCACAGTTTTTTTATTAATTTGATTTAAAAAAAAATAATTGTAAATTGTTTTTAATATTATTTTTATTTATGTGCGCAGCAGGATGTGCGCCGCAGGATGTGCGCCCCACATAATTTGCGCCCCACAGGATGTGCAAGCACAGTTTTTTTATTAATTTGATTTAAATATTTTTTTTTGTAAAAATGTTTTAATATTATTTTTATTTATGTGCGCAGCAGGATGTGCGCCGCATGATGTGCGCCCCACATAATTTTCGCCCCACAGGATGTGCAAGCACAGTTTTTTTATTAATTTGATTTAAATATTTTTTTTTGTAAAAATGTTTTAATATTATTTTTATTTATGTGCGCAGCAGGATGTGCGCCGCAGGATGTGCGCCCCACAGAATTTGCGCCCCACAGGATGTGCAAGCACAGTTTTTTTATTAATTTGATTTTAATATATTTTTTTGTAAAAATGTTTTAATATTATTTTTATTTATGTGCGCAGCAGGATGTGCGCCGCATGATGTGCGCCCCACATAATTTTCGCCCCACAGGATGTGCAAGCACAGTTTTTTTATTAATTTGATTTAAATATTTTTTTTTGTAAAAATGTTTTAATATTATTTTTATTTATGTGCGCAGCAGGATGTGCGCCGCAGTCTGTGCGCCCCACATAATTTGCGCCCCACAGGATGTGCAACCACAGTTTTTTATTAATTTGATTTAAAAAAAAAATTGTAATTTGTTTTTAATATTATTTTTATTTATGTGCGCAGCAGGATGTGCGCCGCAGGATGTGCGCCCCACAGAATTTGCGCCCCACAGGATGTGCAAGCACAGTTTTTTTATTAATTTGATTTAAATATTTTTTTTTGTAAAAATATTTTAATATTATTTTTATTTTATGTGCGCAGCAGGATGTGCGCTTCAGGATGTGCGCCCCACAGAATTTGTGCCCTACAGGATGAGCAAGCACAGTTTTTTTATTAATTGTTTTAAATATTTTTTTTGTAAAGATGTTTTAATATTATTTTTATCTATGTGCGCAGCAGGATGTGCGCCGCAGTCTGTGCGCCCCACATAATTTGCGCCCCACAGGATGTGCAACCACAGTTTTTTATTAATTTGATTTAAATATTTTTTTCTGTAAAAATGTTTTAATATTATTTTTATTTATGTGCGCAGCAGGATGTGCGCCGCATGATATGCGCCCCACATAATTTGCGCCCCACAGGATGTGCAAGCACAGTTTTTGTATTAATTTGATTTAAATATTTTTTTTGTAAAAATGTTTTAATATTATTTTTATTTATGTGCGAAGCAGGATGTGCGCCGCAGGATGTGCGCCCCACAGAATTTGCGCCCCACAGGATGTGCAAGGACAGTTTTTTTATTAATTTGATTTAAAAAAAAAAAATGTAAAAATGTTTTAATATTATTTTTATTTATGTGCGCAGCAGGATGTGCGCAGCAGGATGTGCGCCCCACAGAATTTGCGCCCCACAGGATGTGCAAGGACAGTTTTTTTATTAATTTGATTTAAAAAAAAAAAATTGTAATTTGTTTTTAATATTATTTTTATTTATGTGCGCAGCAGGATGTGCGCCGCAGGATGTGCGCCCCACAGAATTTGCGCCCCACAGGATGTGCAAGCACAGTTTTTTTATTAATTTGATTTAAATATTTTTTTTTGTAAAAATGTTTTAATATTATTTGTATTAATGTGCGCAGCTGGATGTGCGCCGCAGGATGTGCGCCCCACAGAATTTGCGCCCCACAGGATGTGCAAGCACAGTTTTTTAATTAATTTTATTTAAATATTTTTTTTTGTAAAAATGTTTTAACATTATTTTTATTTATATGCGCAGCAGGATGTGCGCCGCAGGATGTGCGCCCCACAGGATGTGCAAGCACAGTTTTTTTATTAATTTGATTTAAATATTTTTTTTTGTAAAAATGTTTTAATATTATTTTTATTTATGATCGCAGCAGGATGTGCGCAGCAGGATGTGCGCCCCACAGAATTTGCGCCCCACAGGATGTGCAAGGACAGTTTTTTTATTAATTTGATTTAAAAAAAAATAATTGTAAATTGTTTTTAATATTATTTTTATTTATGTGCGCAGCAGGATGTGCGCCGCAGGATGTGCGCCCCACAGAATTTGCGCCCCACAGGATGTGCAAGGACAGTTTTTTTATTAATTTGATTTTTAAAAACAAATTGTAATTTGTTTCAATATTATTTTTATTTATGTGCGCAGCAGGATGTGTGCCGCAGGATGTGCGCCCCACATAATTTGCGCCCCACAGGATGTGCAAGCACAGTTTTTTTATTAATTTGATTTAAATATTTTTTTTTGTAAAAATGTTTTAATATTATTTTTATTTATGTGCGCAGCAGGATGTGCGCCGCATGATGTGCGCCCCACATAATTTTCGCCCCACAGGATGTGCAAGCACAGTTTTTTTATTAATTTGATTTAAATATTTTTTTTTGTAAAAATGTTTTAATATTATTTTTATTTATGTGCGCAGCAGGATGTGCGCCGCAGGATGTGCGCCCCACAGAATTTGCGCCCCACAGGATGTGCAAGCACAGTTTTTTTATTAATTTGATTTTAATATATTTTTTTGTAAAAATGTTTTAATATTATTTTTATTTATGTGCGCAGCAGGATGTGCGCCGCATGATGTGCGCCCCACATAATTTTCGCCCCACAGGATGTGCAAGCACAGTTTTTTTATTAATTTGATTTAAATATTTTTTTTTGTAAAAATGTTTTAATATTATTTTTATTTATGTGCGCAGCAGGATGTGCGCCGCAGTCTGTGCGCCCCACATAATTTGCGCCCCACAGGATGTGCAACCACAGTTTTTTATTAATTTGATTTTAAAAAAAAATTGTAATTTGTTTTTAATATTATTTTTATTTATGTGCGCAGCAGGATGTGCGCCGCAGGATGTGCGCCCCACAGAATTTGCGCCCACAGGATGTGCAAGCACAGTTTTTTTATTAATTTGATTTAAATATTTTTTTTTGTAAAAATATTTTAATATTATTTTTATTTTATGTGCGCAGCAGGATGTGCGCTTCAGGATGTGCGCCCCACAGAATTTGCGCCCTACAGGATGAGCAAGCACAGTTTTTTATTAATTTGATTTAAATATTTTTTTCTGTAAAAATGTTTTAATATTATTTTTATTTATGTGCGCAGCAGGATGTGCGCCGCATGATATGTGCCCCACATAATTTGCGCCCCACAGGATGTGCAAGCACAGTTTTTGTATTAATTTGATTTAAATATTTTTTTTTGTAAAAATGTTTTAATATTATTTTTATTTATGTGCGCAGCAGGATGTGCGCCGCAGGATGTGCGCCCCACAGCATTTGCGCCCCACAGGATGTGCAAGGACAGTTTTTTTATTAATTTGATTTTTAAAAACAAATTGTAATTTGTTTCAATATTATTTTTATTTATGTATGCAGCAGGATGTGTGCCGCAGGATGTGCGCCCCACAGAATTTGCGCCCCACAGGATGTGCAAGCACAGTTTTTTTATTAATTTGATTTAAATATTTTTTTTTGTAAAAATGTTTTAATATTATTTTTATTTATGTGCGCAGCAGGATGTGCGCCGCAGGATGTGCGCCCCACAGAATTTGCGCCCCACAGGATGTGCAATCACATTTTTTTTATTAATTTGATTTAAAAAAAAAAAATTGTAAATTTTTTTTAATTTCATTTTTATTCATGTGCGCAGCAGGATGTGCGCCCCACAGAATTTGCGCCCCACAGGATGTGCAAGGACAGTTTTTTTATTAATTTGATTTAAAAAAAAAAAATTGTAATTTGTTTTTAATATTATTTTTATTTATGTGCGCAGCAGGATGTGCGCTGCATGATGTGCGCCCCACATAATTTGCGCCCCACAGGATGAGCAAGCACAGTTTTTTTATTAATTTGATTTAAAAAAAAAAAATGTAAAAATGTTTTAATATTATTTTTATTTATGTGCGCAGCAGGATGTGTGCCGCAGGATGTGCGCCCCACAGAATTTGCGCCCCACAGGATGTGCAAGGACAGTTTTTTTATTAATTTGATTTAAAAAAAAAAATTGTAATTTGTTTTTAATATTATTTTTATTTATGTGCGCAGCAGGATGTGCGCCGCATGATGTGCGCCCCACATAATTTGCGCCCCACAGGATGAGCAAGCACAGTTTTTTTATTAATTTGATTTAAATATTTTTTTTTGTAAAAATGTTTTAATATTATTTTTATTTATGTGCGCAGCAGGATGTGCGCCGCAGGATGTGCGCCCCACAGAATTTGCGCCCCACAGGATGTGCAAGGACAGTTTTTTTATTAATTTGATTTTTAAAAACAAATTGTAATTTGTTTCAATATTATTTTTATTTATGTATGCAGCAGGATGTGTGCCGCAGGATGTGCGCCCCACAGAATTTGCGCCCCACAGGATGTGCAAGCACAGTTTTTTTATTAATTTGATTTAAATATTTTTTTTTGTAAAAATGTTTTAATATTATTTTTATTTATGTGCGCAGCAGGATGTGCGCCGCAGGATGTGCGCCCCACAGAATTTGCGCCCCACAGGATGTGCAATCACATTTTTTTTATTAATTTGATTTAAAAAAAAAAAATTGTAAATTTTTTTTAATTTCATTTTTATTCATGTGCGCAGCAGGATGTGCGCCCCACAGAATTTGCGCCCCACAGGATGTGCAAGGACAGTTTTTTTATTAATTTGATTTAAAAAAAAAAAATTGTAATTTGTTTTTAATATTATTTTTATTTATGTGCGCAGCAGGATGTGCGCTGCATGATGTGCGCCCCACATAATTTGCGCCCCACAGGATGAGCAAGCACAGTTTTTTTATTAATTTGATTTAAAAAAAAAAAATGTAAAAATGTTTTAATATTATTTTTATTTATGTGCGCAGCAGGATGTGTGCCGCAGGATGTGCGCCCCACAGAATTTGCGCCCCACAGGATGTGCAAGGACAGTTTTTTTATTAATTTGATTTAAAAAAAAAAAATTGTAATTTGTTTTTAATATTATTTTTATTTATGTGCGCAGCAGGATGTGCGCCGCATGATGTGCGCCCCACATAATTTGCGCCCCACAGGATGAGCAAGCACAGTTTTTTTATTAATTTGATTTAAATATTTTTTTTTGTAAAAATGTTTTAACATTATTTTTATTTATATGCGCAGCAGGATGTGCGCCGCAGGATGTGCGCCCCACAGAATTTGCGCCCCACAGGATGTTCAAGCACAGTTTTTTTATTAATTTGATTTAAAAAAAAAAATTGTAATTTGTTTTTAATATTATTTTTATTTATGTGCGCAGCAGGATGTGCGCCGCAGGATGTGCGCCCCACAGAATTTGCGCCCCACAGGATGTGCAAGGACAGTTTTTTTATTAATTTGATTTAAATATTTTTTTTGTAAAAATGTTTTAATATCATTTTTATTTATGTGCGCAGCAGGATGTGCGCCGCAGAATGTGCGCCCCTCAGAATTTGCGCCCCACAGGATGTGCAAGCACAGTTTTTTTATTAATTTGATTTAAATATTTTTTTTTGTAAAAATGTTTTAGTATTATTTTTATTCATGTGCGCAGCAGGATTTGCGCCGCAGGATGTGCGCCCCACAGAATTTGCGCCCCACAGGATGTGCAAGGACAGTTTTTTTATTAATTTGATTTAAAAAAAAAATTGTAATTTGTTTTTAATATTATTTTTATTTATGTGCGCAGCAGGATGTGCGCCGCAGGATTTGCGGCCCACAGAATTTGCGCCCCACAGGATGTGCAAGCACAGTTTTTTTATTAATTTGATTTAAAAAAAAAATTGTAATTTGTTTTTAATATTATTTTTATTTATGTGCGCAGCAGGATGTGCGCCGCAGGATTTGCGGTCCACAGAATTTGCGCCCCACAGGATGTGCAAGCACAGTTTTTTTATTAATTTGATTTAAAAAAAAAATTGTAATTTGTTTTTAATATTATTTTTATTTATGTGCGCAGCAGGATGTGCGCCGCAGTCTGTGCGCCCCACATAATTTGCGCCCCACAGGATGTGCAACCACAGTTTTTTATTAATTTGATTTAAATATTTTTTTCTGTAAAAATGTTTTAATATTATTTTTATTTATGTGCGCAGCAGGATGTGCGCCGCATGATGTGCGCCCCACATAATTTGCGCCCCACAGGATGTGCAAGCACAGTTTTTGTATTAATTTGATTTAAATATATTTTTTTGTAAAAATGTTTTAATATTATTTTTATTTATGTGCGCAGCAGGATGTGCGCCGCATGATGTGCGCCCCACATAATTTGCGCCCCACAGGATGTGCAAGCACAGTTTTTGTATTAATTTGATTTAAATATATTTTTTTGTAAAAATATTTTAATATTATTTTTATTTTATGTGCTCAGCAGGATGTGCGCTTCAGTATGTGCGCCCCACAGAATTTGCGCCCTACAGGATGTGCAAGCACAGTTTTTTTATTAATTTGATTTAAATATTTTTTTTTGTAAAAATGTTTTAATATTATTTTTATTTATGTGCGCAGCAGGATGTGCGCCGCAGTCTGTGCGCCCCACATAATTTGCGCCCCACAGGATGTGCAACCACAGTTTTTTATTAATTTGATTTAAAAAAAAAATTGTAATTTGTTTTTAATATTATTTTTATTTATGTGCGCAGCAGGATGTGCGCCGCAGGATGTGCGCCCCACAGAATTTGCGCCCACAGGATGTGCAAGCACAGTTTTTTTATTAATTTGATTTAAATATTTTTTTTTGTAAAAATATTTTAATATTATTTTTATTTTATGTGCGCAGCAGGATGTGCGCTTCAGGATGTGCGCCCCACAGAATTTGCGCCCTACAGGATGAGCAAGCACAGTTTTTTTATTAATTGTTTTAAATATTTTTTTTGTAAAGATGTTTTAATATTATTTTTATCTATGTGCGCAGCAGGATGTGCGCCGCAGTCTGTGCGCCCCACATAATTTGCGCCCCACAGGATGTGCAACCACAGTTTTTTATTAATTTGATTTAAATATTTTTTTCTGTAAAAATGTTTTAATATTATTTTTATTTATGTGCGCAGCAGGATGTGCGCCGCAGGATGTGCGCCCCACAGAATTTGCGCCCCACAGGATGTGCAATCACATTTTTTTTATTAATTTGATTTTTAAAAACAAATTGTAATTTGTTTCAATTTCATTTTTATTCATGTGCGCAGCAGGATGTGCGCCCCACAGAATTTGCGCCCCACAGGATGTGCAAGGACAGTTTTTTTATTAATTTGATTTAAAAAAAAAAAATTGTAATTTGTTTTTAATATTATTTTTATTTATGTGCGCAGCAGGATGTGCGCTGCATGATGTGCGCCCCACATAATTTGCGCCCCACAGGATGAGCAAGCACAGTTTTTTTATTAATTTGATTTAAAAAAAAAAAAATGTAAAAATGTTTTAATATTATTTTTATTTATGTGCGCAGCAGGATGTGTGCCGCAGGATGTGCGCCCCACAGAATTTGCGCCCCACAGGATGTGCAAGGACAGTTTTTTTATTAATTTGATTTAAAAAAAAAAAATTGTAATTTGTTTTTAATATTATTTTTATTTATGTGCGCAGCAGGATGTGCGCCGCATGATGTGCGCCCCACATAATTTGCGCCCCACAGGATGAGCAAGCACAGTTTTTTTATTAATTTGATTTAAAAAAAAAAAATGTAAAAATGTTTGAATATTATTTTTATTTATGTGCGCAGCAGGATGTGTGCTGCAGGATGTGCGCCCCACAGAATTTGCGCCCCACAGGATGTGCAAGGACAGTTTTTTTATTAATTTGATTTAAAAAAAAAAAATTGTAATTTGTTTTTAATATTATTTTTATTTATGTGCGCAGCAGGATGTGCGCCGCAGGATATGCGCCCCACAGAATTTGCGCCCCACAGGATGTGCAAGCACAGTTTTTTTATTAATTTGATTTAAATATTTTTTTTTGTAAAAATGTTTTAATATTATTTGTATTAATGTGCGCAGCTGGATGTGCGCCGCAGGATGTGCGCCCCACAGAATTTGTGCCCCACAGGATGTGCAAGCACAGTTTTTTTATTAATTTGATTTAAATATTTTTTTTTGTAAAAATGTTTTAACATTATTTTTATTTATATGCGCAGCAGGATGTGCGCCGCAGGATGTGCGCCCCACAGAATTTGCGCCCCACAGGATGTTCAAGCACAGTTTTTTTATTAATTTGATTTAAAAAAAAAAATTGTAATTTGTTTTTAATATTATTTTTATTTATGTGCGCAGCAGGATGTGCGCCGCAGGATGTGCGCCCCACAGAATTTGCGCCCCACAGGATGTGCAAGGACAGTTTTTTTATTAATTTGATTTAAATATTTTTTTTGTAAAAATGTTTTAATATCATTTTTATTTATGTGCGCAGCAGGATGTGCGCCGCAGAATGTGCGCCCCTCAGAATTTGCGCCCCACAGGATGTGCAAGCACAGTTTTTTTATTAATTTGATTTAAATATTTTTTTTTGTAAAAATGTTTTAGTATTATTTTTATTCATGTGCGCAGCAGGATTTGCGCCGCAGGATGTGCGCCCCACAGAATTTGCGCCCCACAGGATGTGCAAGGACAGTTTTTTTATTAATTTGATTTAAAAAAAAAATTGTAATTTGTTTTTAATATTATTTTTATTTATGTGCGCAGCAGGATGTGCGCCGCAGGATTTGCGGCCCACAGAATTTGCGCCCCACAGGATGTGCAAGCACAGTTTTTTTATTAATTTGATTTAAAAAAAAAATTGTAATTTGTTTTTAATATTATTTTTATTTATGTGCGCAGCAGGATGTGCGCCGCAGTCTGTGCGCCCCACATAATTTGCGCCCCACAGGATGTGCAACCACAGTTTTTTATTAATTTGATTTAAATATTTTTTTCTGTAAAAATGTTTTAATATTATTTTTATTTATGTGCGCAGCAGGATGTGCGCCGCATGATGTGCGCCCCACATAATTTGCGCCCCACAGGATGTGCAAGCACAGTTTTTGTATTAATTTGATTTAAATATATTTTTTTGTAAAAATGTTTTAATATTATTTTTATTTATGTGCGCAGCAGGATGTGCGCCGCATGATGTGCGCCCCACATAATTTGCGCCCCACAGGATGTGCAAGCACAGTTTTTGTATTAATTTGATTTAAATATATTTTTTTGTAAAAATATTTTAATATTATTTTTATTTTATGTGCGCAGCAGGATGTGCGCTTCAGTATGTGCGCCCCACAGAATTTGCGTCCTACAGGATGTGCAAGCACAGTTTTTTTATTAATTTGATTTAATTATTTTTTTTTGTAAAAATGTTTTAATATTATTATTATTAATGTGCGCAGATGGATGTGCGCCGCATGATGTGCGCCCCACATAATTTGCGCCCCACAGGATGAGCAAGCACAGTTTTTTTATTAATTGTTTTAAATATTTTTTTTGTAAAGATGTTTTAATATTATTTTTATCTATGTGCGCAGCAGGATGTGCGCCGCAGTCTGTGCGCCCCACATCATTTGCGCCCCACAGGATGTGCAACCACAGTTTTTTATTAATTTGATTTAAATATTTTTTTCTGTAAAAATGTTTTAATATTATTTTTATTTATGTGCGCAGCAGGATGTGCGCCGCATGATGTGCGCCCCACATAATTTGCGCCCCACAGGATGTGCAAGCACAGTTTTTGTATTAATTTGATTTAAATATATTTTTTTGTAAAAATGTTTTAATATTATTTTTATTTATGTGCGCAGCAGGATGTGCGCCGCAGGATGTGCGCCCCACAGAATTTGCGCCCCACAGAATTTGCGCCCCACAGGATGTGCAAGCACAGTTTTTTTATTAATTTGATTTAAATATTTTTTTTTGTAAAAATGTTTTAATATTATTTTTATTTATGTGCGCAGCAGGATGTGCGCCGCAGGATGTGCGCCCCACAGAATTTGCGCCCCACAGGATGTGCAAGCAAGGTTTTTTATTAGTTATATTTAAATATTTTTTTTTGTAAAAATGTTTTAACATTATTTTTATTTATGTGCGCAGCAGGATGTGCGCCCCACAGAATTTGCGCCCCACAGGATGTGCAAGGACAGTTTTTTTATTAATTTGATTTAAAAAAAAAAAATTGTAATTTGTTTTTAATATTATTTTTATTTATGTGCGCAGCAGGATGTGCGCCGCAGGATGTGCGCCCCACAGAATTTGCGCCCCACAGGATGTGCAAGCACAGTTTTTTTATTAATTTGATTTAAATATTTTTTTTTGTAAAAATGTTTTAACATTATTTTTATTTATATGCGCAGCAGGATGTGCGCCGCAGGATGTGCGCCCCACAGAATTTGCGCCCCACAGGATGTGCAAGCACAGTTTTTTTATTAATTTGATTTAAATATTTTTTTTTGTAAAAATGTTTTAATATTATTTTTATTTATGATCGCAGCAGGATGTGCGCAGCAGGATGTGCGCCCCACAGAATTTGCGCCCCACAGGATGTGCAAGGACAGTTTTTTTATTAATTTGATTTAAAAAAAAATAATTGTAAATTGTTTTTAATATTATTTTTATTTATGTGCGCAGCAGGATGTGCACCGCAGGATGTGCGCCCCACATAATTTGCGCCCCACAGGATGTGCAAGCACAGTTTTTTTATTAATTTGATTTAAATATTTTTTTTTGTAAAAATGTTTTAATATTATTTTTATTTATGTGCGCAGCAGGATGTGCGCCGCAGGATGTGCGCCCCACAGAATTTGCGCCCCACAGGATGTGCAAGGACAGTTTTTTTATTAATTTGATTTTTAAAAACAAATTGTAATTTGTTTCAATATTATTTTTATTTATGTGCGCAGCAGGATGTGTGCCGCAGGATGTGCGCCCCACAGAATTTGCGCCCCACAGGATGTGCAAGCACAGTTTTTTTATTAATTTGATTTAAATATTTTTTTTTGTAAAAATGTTTTAATATTATTTTTATTTATGTGCGCAGCAGGATGTGCGCCGCAGGATGTGCGCCCCACAGAATTTGCGCCCCACAGGATGTTCAAGCACAGTTTTTTTATTAATTTGATTTAAAAAAAAATAATTGTAAATTGTTTTTAATATTATTTTTATTTATGTGCGCAGCAGGATGTGCGCCGCAGGATGTGCGCCCCACATAATTTGCGCCCCACAGGATGTGCAAGCACAGTTTTTTTATTAATTTGATTTAAATATTTTTTTTTGTAAAAATGTTTTAATATTATTTTTATTTATGTGCGCAGCAGGATGTGCGCCGCAGGATGTGCGCCCCACAGAATTTGCGCCCCACAGGATGTGCAAGGACAGTTTTTTTATTAATTTGATTTTTAAAAACAAATTGTAATTTGTTTCAATATTATTTTTATTTATGTGCGCAGCAGGATGTGTGCCGCAGGATGTGCGCCCCACAGAATTTGCGCCCCACAGGATGTGCAAGCACAGTTTTTTTATTAATTTGATTTAAATATTTTTTTTTGTAAAAATGTTTGAATATTATTTTTATTTATGTGCGCAGCAGGATGTGCGCCGCAGGATGTGCGCCCCACAGAATTTGCGCCCCACAGGATGTTCAAGCACAGTTTTTTTATTAATTTGATTTAAAAAAAAATAATTGTAAATTGTTTTTAATATTATTTTTATTTATGTGCGCAGCAGGATGTGCGCCGCAGGATGTGCGCCCCACATAATTTGCGCCCCACAGGATGTGCAAGCACAGTTTTTTTATTAATTTGATTTAAATATTTTTTTTTGTAAAAATGTTTTAATATTATTTTTATTTATGTGCGCAGCAGGATGTGCGCCGCATGATGTGCGCCCCACATAATTTTCGCCCCACAGGATGTGCAAGCACAGTTTTTTTATTAATTTGATTTAAATATTTTTTTTTGTAAAAATGTTTTAATATTATTTTTATTTATGTGCGCAGCAGGATGTGCGCCGCAGGATGTGCGCCCCACAGAATTTGCTCCCCACAGGATGTGCAAGCACAGTTTTTTTATTAATTTGATTTTAATATATTTTTTTGTAAAAATGTTTTAATATTATTTTTATTTATGTGCGCAGCAGGATGTGCGCCGCATGATGTGCGCCCCACATAATTTTCGCCCCACAGGATGTGCAAGCACAGTTTTTTTATTAATTTGATTTAAATATTTTTTTTTGTAAAAATGTTTTAATATTATTTTTATTTATGTGCGCAGCAGGATGTGTGCCGCAGGATGTGCGCCCCACAGAATTTGCGCCCCACAGGATGTGCAAGGACAGTTTTTTTATTAATTTGATTTAAAAAAAAAAAATTGTAATTTGTTTTTAATATTATTTTTATTTATGTGCGCAGCAGGATGTGCGCCGCAGGATGTGCGCCCCACAGAATTTGCGCCCCACAGGATGTGCAAGCACAGTTTTTTTATTAATTTGATTTAAATATTTTTTTTTGTAAAAATGTTTTAACATTATTTTTATTTATATGCGCAGCAGGATGTGCGCCGCAGGATGTGCGCCCCACAGAATTTGCGCCCCACAGGATGTTCAAGCACAGTTTTTTTATTAATTTGATTTAAAAAAAAAAATTGTAATTTGTTTTTAATATTATTTTTATTTATGTGCGCAGCAGGATGTGCGCCGCAGGATGTGCGCCCCACAGAATTTGCGCCCCACAGGATGTGCAAGCACAGTTTTTTTATTAATTTGATTTAAATATTTTTTTTTTTAAAAATGTTTTAATATTATTTTTATTTATGTGCGCAGCAGGATGTGCGCCGCAGGATGTGCGCCCCACAGAATTTGCGCCCCACAGGATGTGCAAGGACAGTTTTTTTATTAATTTGATTTAAATATTTTTTTTGTAAAAATGTTTTAATATCATTTTTATTTATGTGCGCAGCAGGATGTGCGCCGCAGAATGTGCGCCCCTCAGAATTTGCGCCCCACAGGATGTGCAAGCACAGTTTTTTTATTAATTTGATTTAAATATTTTTTTTTGTAAAAATGTTTTAGTATTATTTTTATTCATGTGCGCAGCAGGATTTGCGCCGCAGGATGTGCGCCCCACAGAATTTGCGCCCCACAGGATGTGCAAGGACAGTTTTTTTATTAATTTGATTTAAAAAAAAAATTGTAATTTGTTTTTAATATTATTTTTATTTATGTGCGCAGCAGGATGTGCGCCGCAGGATTTGCGGCCCACAGAATTTGCGCCCCACAGGATGTGCAAGCACAGTTTTTTTATTAATTTGATTTAAAAAAAAAATTGTAATTTGTTTTTAATATTATTTTTATTTATGTGCGCAGCAGGATGTGCGCCGCAGTCTGTGCGCCCCACATAATTTGCGCCCCACAGGATGTGCAACCACAGTTTTTTATTAATTTGATTTAAATATTTTTTTCTGTAAAAATGTTTTAATATTATTTTTATTTATGTGCACAGCAGGATGTGCGCCGCATGATGTGCGCCCCACATAATTTGCGCCCCACAGGATGTGCAAGCACAGTTTTTGTATTAATTTGATTTAAATATATTTTTTTGTAAAAATATTTTAATATTATTTTTATTTTATGTGCGCAGCAGGATGTGCGCTTCAGTATGTGCGCCCCACAGAATTTGCGCCCTACAGGATGTGCAAGCACAGTTTTTTTATTAATTTGATTTAATTATTTTTTTTTGTAAAAATGTTTTAATATTATTATTATTAATGTGCGCAGATGGATGTGCGCCGCATGATGTGCGCCCTACATAATTTGCGCCCCACAGGATGTGCAATCACATTTTTTTTATTAATTTGATTTAAAAAAAAAAAATTGTAAATTTTTTTTAATTTCATTTTTATTCATGTGCGCAGCAGGATGTGCGCCCCACAGAATTTGCGCCCCACAGGATGTGCAAGGACAGTTTTTTTATTAATTTGATTTAAAAAAAAAAAATTGTAATTTGTTTTTAATATTATTTTTATTTATGTGCGCAGCAGGATGTGCGCCGCAGGATGTGCGCCCCACAGAATTTGCGCCCCACAGGATGTGCAAGCACAGTTTTTTTATTAATTTGATTTAAATATTTTTTTTTGTAAAAATGTTTTAGTATTATTTTTATTCATGTGCGCAGCAGGATTTGCGCCGCAGGATGTGCGCCCCACAGAATTTGCGCCCCACAGGATGTGCAAGGACAGTTTTTTTATTAATTTGATTTAAAAAAAAAATTGTAATTTGTTTTTAATATTATTTTTATTTATGTGCGCAGCAGGATGTGCGCCGCAGGATTTGCGCCCCACAGGATGTGCAAGCACAGTTTTTTTATTAATTTGATTTAAAAAAAAAATTGTAATTTGTTTTTAATATTATTTTTATTTATGTGCGCAGCAGGATGTGCGCCGCAGTCTGTGCGCCCCACATAATTTGCGCCCCACAGGATGTGCAACCACAGTTTTTTATTAATTTGATTTAAATATTTTTTTTTGTAAAAATGTTTTAATATTATTTTTATTTATGTGCGCAGCAGGATGTGCGCCGCAGGATGTGCGCCCCACAGAATTTGCGCCCCACAGGATGTGCAAGGACAGTTTTTTTATTAATTTGATTTTTAAAAACAAATTGTAATTTGTTTCAATATTATTTTTATTTATGTGCGCAGCAGGATGTGTGCCGCAGGATGTGCGCCCCACAGAATTTGCGCCCCACAGGATGTGCAAGCACAGTTTTTTTATTAATTTGATTTAAATATTTTTTTTTGTAAAAATGTTTTAATATTATTTTTATTTATGTGCGCAGCAGGATGTGCGCCGCAGTCTGTGCGCCCCACATAATTTGCGCCCCACAGGATGTGCAACCACAGTTTTTTATTAATTTGATTTAAAAAAAAAATTGTAATTTGTTTTTAATATTATTTTTATTTATGTGCGCAGCAGGATGTGCGCTTCAGGATGTGCGCCCCACAGAATTTGCGCCCTACAGGATGAGCAAGCACAGTTTTTTTATTAATTGTTTTAAATATTTTTTTTGTAAAGATGTTTTAATATTATTTTTATTTATGTGCGCAGCAGGATGTGCGCCGCATGATATGCGCCCCACATAATTTGCGCCCCACAGGATGTGCAAGCACAGTTTTTGTATTAATTTGATTTAAATATTTTTTTTTGTAAAAATGTTTTAATATTATTTTTATTTATGTGCGCAGCAGGATGTGCGCCGCAGGATGTGCGCCCCACAGAATTTGCGCCCCACAGGATGTGCAAGGACAGTTTTTTTATTAATTTGATTTTTAAAAACAAATTGTAATTTGTTTCAATATTATTTTTATTTATGTATGCAGCAGGATGTGTGCCGCAGGATGTGCGCCCCACAGAATTTGCGCCCCACAGGATGTGCAAGCACAGTTTTTTTATTAATTTGATTTAAATATTTTTTTTTGTAAAAATGTTTTAATATTATTTTTATTTATGTGCGCAGCAGGATGTGCGCCGCATGATATGCGCCCCACATAATTTGCGCCCCACAGGATGTGCAAGCACAGTTTTTGTATTAATTTGATTTAAATATTTTTTTTTGTAAAAATGTTTTAATATTATTTTTATTTATGTGCGCAGCAGGATGTGCGCCGCAGGATGTGCGCCCCACAGAATTTGCGCCCCACAGGATGTGCAAGGACAGTTTTTTTATTAATTTGATTTTTAAAAACAAATTGTAATTTGTTTCAATATTATTTTTATTTATGTATGCAGCAGGATGTGTGCCGCAGGATGTGCGCCCCACAGAATTTGCGCCCCACAGGATGTGCAAGCACAGTTTTTTTATTAATTTGATTTAAATATTTTTTTTTGTAAAAATGTTTTAATATTATTTTTATTTATGTGCGCAGCAGGATGTGCGCCGCAGGATGTGCGCCCCACAGAATTTGCGCCCCACAGGATGTGCAATCACATTTTTTTTATTAATTTGATTTAAAAAAAAAAATTGTAAATTTTTTTTAATTTCATTTTTATTCATGTGCGCAGCAGGATGTGCGCCCCACAGAATTTGCGCCCCACAGGATGTTCAAGCACAGTTTTTTTATTAATTTGATTTAAAAAAAAATAATTGTAAATTGTTTTTAATATTATTTTTATTTATGTGCGCAGCAGGATGTGCGCCGCAGGATGTGCGCCCCACATAATTTGCGCCCCACAGGATGTGCAAGCACAGTTTTTTTATTAATTTGATTTAAATATTTTTTTTTGTAAAAATGTTTTAATATTATTTTTATTTATGTGCGCAGCAGGATGTGCGCCGCATGATGTGCGCCCCACATAATTTTCGCCCCACAGGATGTGCAAGCACAGTTTTTTTATTAATTTGATTTAAATATTTTTTTTTGTAAAAATGTTTTAATATTATTTTTATTTATGTGCGCAGCAGGATGTGCGCCGCAGGATGTGCGCCCCACAGAATTTGCGCCCCACAGGATGTGCAAGCACAGTTTTTTTATTAATTTGATTTTAATATATTTTTTTGTAAAAATGTTTTAATATTATTTTTATTTATGTGCGCAGCAGGATGTGCGCCGCATGATGTGCGCCCCACATAATTTTCGCCCCACAGGATGTGCAAGCACAGTTTTTTTATTAATTTGATTTAAATATTTTTTTTTGTAAAAATGTTTTAATATTATTTTTATTTATGTGCGCAGCAGGATGTGCGCCGCAGTCTGTGCGCCCCACATAATTTGCGCCCCACAGGATGTGCAACCACAGTTTTTTATTAATTTGATTTAAAAAAAAAATTGTAATTTGTTTTTAATATTATTTTTATTTATGTGCGCAGCAGGATGTGCGCCGCAGGATGTGCGCCCCACAGAATTTGCGCCCACAGGATGTGCAAGCACAGTTTTTTTATTAATTTGATTTAAATATTTTTTTTTGTAAAAATATTTTAATATTATTTTTATTTTATGTGCGCAGCAGGATGTGCGCTTCAGGATGTGCGCCCCACAGAATTTGCGCCCTACAGGATGAGCAAGCACAGTTTTTTTATTAATTGTTTTAAATATTTTTTTTGTAAAGATGTTTTAATATTATTTGTATTTATGTGCGCAGCAGGATGTGCGCCGCAGGATGTGCGCCCCACAGAATTTGCGCCCCACAGGATGTGCAATCACATTTTTTTTATTAATTTGATTTAAAAAAAAAAAATTGTAAATTTTTTTTAATTTCATTTTTATTCATGTGCGCAGCAGGATGTGCGCCCCACAGAATTTGCGCCCCACAGGATGTGCAAGGACAGTTTTTTTATTAATTTGATTTAAAAAAAAAAAATTGTAATTTGTTTTTAATATTATTTTTATTTATGTGCGCAGCAGGATGTGCGCTGCATGATGTGCGCCCCACATAATTTGCGCCCCACAGGATGAGCAAGCACAGTTTTTTTATTAATTTGATTTAAAAAAAAAAAATGTAAAAATGTTTTAATATTATTTTTATTTATGTGCGCAGCAGGATGTGTGCCGCAGGATGTGCGCCCCACAGAATTTGCGCCCCACAGGATGTGCAAGGACAGTTTTTTTATTAATTTGATTTTAAAAAAAAAAATTGTAATTTGTTTTTAATATTATTTTTATTTATGTGCGCAGCAGGATGTGCGCCGCATGATGTGCGCCCCACATAATTTGCGCCCCACAGGATGAGCAAGCACAGTTTTTTTATTAATTTGATTTAAAAAAAAAAAATGTAAAAATGTTTTAATATTATTTTTATTTATGTGCGCAGCAGGATGTGTGCCGCAGGATGTGCGCCCCACAGAATTTGCGCCCCACAGGATGTGCAAGCACAGTTTTTTTATTAATTTGATTTAAATATTTTTTTTTGTAAAAATGTTTTAATATTATTTGTATTAATGTGCGCAGCTGGATGTGCGCCGCAGGATGTGCGCCCCACAGAATTTGCGCCCCACAGGATGTGCAAGCACAGTTTTTTTATTAATGTGATTTAAATATTTTTTTTTGTAAAAATGTTTTAACATTATTTTTATTTATATGCGCAGCAGGATGTGCGCCGCAGGATGTGCGCCCCACAGAATTTGCGCCCCACAGGATGTTCAAGCACAGTTTTTTTATTAATTTGATTTAAAAAAAAAAATTGTAATTTGTTTTTAATATTATTTTTATTTATGTGCGCAGAAGGATGTGCGCCGCAGGATGTGCGCCCCACAGAATTTGCGCACCACAGGATGTGCAAGGACAGTTTTTTTATTAATTTGATTTAAATATTTTTTTTGTAAAAATGTTTTAATATCATTTTTATTTATGTGCGCAGCAGGATGTGCGCCGCAGAATGTGCGCCCCTCAGAATTTGCGCCCCACAGGATGTGCAAGCACAGTTTTTTTATTAATTTGATTTAAATATTTTTTTTTGTAAAAATGTTTTAGTATTATTTTTATTCATGTGCGCAGCAGGATTTGCGCCGCAGGATGTGCGCCCCACAGAATTTGCGCCCCACAGGATGTGCAAGGACAGTTTTTTTATTAATTTGATTTAAAAAAAAAAATTGTAATTTGTTTTTAATATTATTTTTATTTATGTGCGCAGCAGGATGTGCGCCGCAGGATTTGCGGCCCACAGAATTTGCGCCCCACAGGATGTGCAAGCACAGTTTTTTTATTAATTTGATTTAAAAAAAAAATTGTAATTTGTTTTTAATATTATTTTTATTTATGTGCGCAGCAGGATGTGCGCCGCAGTCTGTGCGCCCCACATAATTTGCGCCCCACAGGATGTGCATCCACAGTTTTTTATTAATTTGATTTAAATATTTTTTTCTGTAAAAATGTTTTAATATTATTTTTATTTATGTGCGCAGCAGGATGTGCGCCGCATGATGTGCGCCCCACATAATTTGCGCCCCACAGGATGTGCAAGAACAGTTTTTGTATTAATTTGATTTAAATATATTTTTTTGTAAAAATGTTTTAATATTATTTTTATTTATGTGCGCAGCAGGATGTGCGCTTCAGTATGTGCGCCCCACAGAATTTGCGTCCTACAGGATGTGCAAGCACAGTTTTTTTATTAATTTGATTTAATTATTTTTTTTTGTAAAAATGTTTTAATATTATTATTATTAATGTGCGCAGATGGATGTGCGCCGCATGATGTGCGCCCCACATAATTTGCGCCCCACAGGATGAGCAAGCACAGTTTTTTTATTAATTGTTTTAAATATTTTTTTTGTAAAGATGTTTTAATATTATTTATATCTATGTGCGCAGCAGGATGTGCGCCGCAGTCTGTGCGCCCCACATCATTTGCGCCCCACAGGATGTGCAACCACAGTTTTTTATTAATTTGATTTAAATATTTTTTTCTGTAAAAATGTTTTAATATTATTTTTATTTATGTGCGCAGCAGGATGTGCGCCGCATGATGTGCGCCCCACATAATTTGCGCCCCACAGGATGTGCAAGCACAGTTTTTGTATTAATTTGATTTAAATATATTTTTTTGTAAAAATGTTTTAATATTATTTTTATTTATGTGCGCAGCAGGATGTGCGCCGCAGGATGTGCGCCCCACAGAATTTGCGCCCCACAGAATTTGCGCCCCACAGGATGTGCAAGCACAGTTTTTTTATTAATTTGATTTAAATATTTTTTTTTGTAAAAATGTTTTAATATTATTTTTATTTATGTGCGCAGCAGGATGTGCGCCGCAGGATGTGCGCCCCACAGAATTTGCGCCCCACAGGATGTGCAAGCAAGGTTTTTTATTAGTTATATTTAAATATTTTTTTTTGTAAAAATGTTTTAACATTATTTTTATTTATGTGCGCAGCAGGATGTGCGCCCCACAGAATTTGCGCCCCACAGGATGTGCAAGGACAGTTTTTTTATTAATTTGATTTAAAAAAAAAAAATTGTAATTTGTTTTTAATATTATTTTTATTTATGTGCGCAGCAGGATGTGCGCCGCAGGATGTGCGCCCCACAGAATTTGCGCCCCACAGGATGTGCAAGCACAGTTTTTTTATTAATTTGATTTAAATATTTTTTTTTGTAAAAATGTTTTAATATTATTTGTATTAATGTGCGCAGCTGGATGTGCGCCGCAGGATGTGCGCCCCACAGAATTTGCGCCCCACAGGATGTGCAAGCACAGTTTTTTTATTAATTTGATTTAAATATTTTTTTTTGTAAAAATGTTTTAACATTATTTTTATTTATATGCGCAGCAGGATGTGCGCCGCAGGATGTGCGCCCCACAGAATTTGCGCCCCACAGGATGTGCAAGCACAGTTTTTTTATTAATTTGATTTAAATATTTTTTTTTGTAAAAATGTTTTAATATTATTTTTATTTATGATCGCAGCAGGATGTGCGCAGCAGGATGTGCGCCCCACAGAATTTGCGCCCCACAGGATGTGCAAGGACAGTTTTTTTATTAATTTGATTTAAAAAAAAATAATTGTAAATTGTTTTTAATATTATTTTTATTTATGTGCGCAGCAGGATGTGCGCCGCAGGATGTGCGCCCCACATAATTTGCGCCCCACAGGATGTGCAAGCACAGTTTTTTTATTAATTTGATTTAAATATTTTTTTTTGTAAAAATGTTTTAATATTATTTTTATTTATGTGCGCAGCAGGATGTGCGCCGCAGGATGTGCGCCCCACAGAATTTGCGCCCCACAGGATGTGCAAGGACAGTTTTTTTATTAATTTGATTTTTAAAAACAAATTGTAATTTGTTTCAATATTATTTTTATTTATGTGCGCAGCAGGATGTGTGCCGCAGGATGTGCGCCCCACATAATTTTCGCCCCACAGGATGTGCAAGCACAGTTTTTTTATTAATTTGATTTAAATATTTTTTTTTGTAAAAATGTTTTAATATTATTTTTATTTATGTGCGCAGCAGGATGTGCGCCGCAGGATGTGCGCCCCACAGAATTTGCGCCCCACAGGATGTGCAAGCACAGTTTTTTTATTAATTTGATTTTAATATATTTTTTTGTAAAAATGTTTTAATATTATTTTTATTTATGTGCGCAGCAGGATGTGCGCCGCATGATGTGCGCCCCACATAATTTTCGCCCCACAGGATGTGCAAGCACAGTTTTTTTATTAATTTGATTTAAATATTTTTTTTTGTAAAAATGTTTTAATATTATTTTTATTTATGTGCGCAGCAGGATGTGCGCCGCAGTCTGTGCGCCCCACATAATTTGCGCCCCACAGGATGTGCAACCACAGTTTTTTATTAATTTGATTTAAAAAAAAAATTGTAATTTGTTTTTAATATTATTTTTATTTATGTGCGCAGCAGGATGTGCGCCGCAGGATGTGCGCCCCACAGAATTTGCGCCCACAGGATGTGCAAGCACAGTTTTTTTATTAATTTGATTTAAATATTTTTTTTTGTAAAAATATTTTAATATTATTTTTATTTTATGTGCGCAGCAGGATGTGCGCTTCAGGATGTGCGCCCCACAGAATTTGCGCCCTACAGGATGAGCAAGCACAGTTTTTTTATTAATTGTTTTAAATATTTTTTTTGTAAAGATATTTTAATATTATTTTTATCTATGTGCGCAGCAGGATGTGCGCCGCAGTCTGTGCGCCCCACATAATTTGCGCCCCACAGGATGTGCAACCACAGTTTTTTATTAATTTGATTTAAATATTTTTTTCTGTAAAAATGTTTTAATATTATTTTTATTTATGTGCGCAGCAGGATGTGCGCCGCATGATATGCGCCCCACATAATTTGCGCCCCACAGGATGTGCAAGCACAGTTTTTGTATTAATTTGATTTAAATATTTTTTTTTGTAAAAATGTTTTAATATTATTTTTATTTATGTGCGCAGCAGGATGTGCGCCGCAGGATGTGCGCCCCACAGAATTTGCGCCCCACAGGATGTGCAAGGACAGTTTTTTTATTAATTTGATTTTTAAAAACAAATTGTAATTTGTTTCAATATTATTTTTATTTATGTATGCAGCAGGATGTGTGCCGCAGGATGTGCGCCCCACAGAATTTGCGCCCCACAGGATGTGCAAGCACAGTTTTTTTATTAATTTGATTTAAATATTTTTTTTTGTAAAAATGTTTTAATATTATTTTTATTTATGTGCGCAGCAGGATGTGCGCCGCAGGATGTGCGCCCCACAGAATTTGCGCCCCACAGGATGTGCAAGGACAGTTTTTTTATTAATTTGATTTAAAAAAAAAAAATTGTAATTTGTTTTTAATATTATTTTTATTTATGTGCGCAGCAGGATGTGCGCTGCATGATGTGCGCCCCACATAATTTGCGCCCCACAGGATGAGCAAGCACAGTTTTTTTATTAATTTGATTTAAAAAAAAAATTGTAATTTGTTTTTAATATTATTTTTATTTATGTGCGCAGCAGGATGTGCGCCGCAGTCTGTGCGCCCCACATAATTTGCGCCCCACAGGATGTGCAACCACAGTTTTTTATTAATTTGATTTAAATATTTTTTTCTGTAAAAATGTTTTAATATTATTTTTATTTATGTGCACAGCAGGATGTGCGCCGCATGATGTGCGCCCCACATAATTTGCGCCCCACAGGATGTGCAAGCACAGTTTTTGTATTAATTTGATTTAAATATATTTTTTTGTAAAAATATTTTAATATTATTTTTATTTTATGTGCGCAGCAGGATGTGCGCTTCAGTATGTGCGCCCCACAGAATTTGCGCCCTACAGGATGTGCAAGCACAGTTTTTTTATTAATTTGATTTAATTATTTTTTTTTGTAAAAATGTTTTAATATTATTATTATTAATGTGCGCAGATGGATGTGCGCCGCATGATGTGCGCCCTACATAATTTGCGCCCCACAGGATGTGCAAGCACAGTTTTTTTATTAATTTGATTTAAATATTTTTTTTTGTAAAAATGTTTTAATATTATTTTTATTTATGTGCGCAGCAGGATGTGCGCCGCAGGATGTGCGCCCCACAGAATTTGCGCCCCACAGAATTTGCGCCCCACAGAATTTGCGCCCCACAGGATGTGCAAGCAAGGTTTTTTATTAGTTATATTTAAATATTTTTTTTTGTAAAAATGTTTTAACATTATTTTTATTTATGTGCGCAGCAGGATGTGCGCCCCACAGAATTTGCGCCCCACAGGATGTGCAAGGACAGTTTTTTTATTAATTTGATTTAAAAAAAAAAAATTGTAATTTGTTTTTAATATTATTTTTATTTATGTGCGCAGCAGGATGTGCGCCGCAAGATGTGCGCCCCACAGAATTTGCGCCCCACAGGATGTGCAAGCACAGTTTTTTTATTAATTTGATTTAAATATTTTTTTTTGTAAAAATGTTTTAACATTATTTTTATTTATATGCGCAGCAGGATGTGCGCCGCAGGATGTGTGCCCCACAGAATTTGCGCCCCACAGGATGTGCAAGCACAGTTTTTTTATTAATTTGATTTAAATATTTTTTTTTGTAAAAATGTTTTAATATTATTTTTATTTATGATCGCAGCAGGATGTGCGCAGCAGGATGTGCGCCCCACAGAATTTGCGCCCCACAGGATGTGCAAGGACAGTTTTTTTATTAATTTGATTTAAAAAAAAATAATTGTAAATTGTTTTTAATATTATTTTTATTTATGTGCGCAGCAGGATGTGCGCCGCAGGATGTGCGCCCCACATAATTTGCGCCCCACAGGATGTGCAAGCACAGTTTTTTTATTAATTTGATTTAAATATTTTTTTTTGTAAAAATGTTTTAATATTATTTTTATTTATGTGCGCAGCAGGATGTGCGCCGCAGGATGTGCGCCCCACATAATTTGCGCCCCACAGGATGTGCAAGCACAGTTTTTTTATTAATTTGATTTAAATATTTTTTTTTGTAAAAATGTTTTAATATTATTTTTATTTATGTGCGCAGCAGGATGTGCGCCGCAGGATGTGCGCCCCACAGAATTTGCGCCACACAGGATGTGCAAGGACAGTTTTTTTATTAATTTGATTTAAAAAAAAAAATTGTAATTTGTTTTTAATATTATTTTTTATTTATGTGCGCAGCAGGATGTGCGCCGCAGGATGTGCGCCCCACAGAATTTGCGCCCCACAGGATGTGCAAGCAAAGTTTTTTTATTAATTTGATTTAAATATATTTTTTTGTAAAAATATTTTAATATTATTTTTATTTTATGTGCGCAGCAGGATGTGCGCTTCAGTATGTGCGCCCCACAGAATTTGCGCCCTACAGGATGTGCAAGCACAGTTTTTTTATTAATTTGATTTAATTATTTTTTTTTGTAAAAATGTTTTAATATTATTATTATTAATGTGCGCAGATGGATGTGCGCCGCATGATGTGCGCCCCACATAATTTGCGCCCCACAGGATGAGCAAGCACAGTTTTTTTATTAATTGTTTTAAATATTTTTTTTGTAAAGATGTTTTAATATTATTTTTATCTATGTGCGCAGCAGGATGTGCGCCGCAGTCTGTGCGCCCCACATCATTTGCGCCCCACAGAATTTGCGCCCCACAGAATTTGCGCCCCACAGGATGTGCAAGGACAGTTTTTTTATTAATTTGATTTAAAAAAAAAATTGTAATTTGTTTTTAATATTATTTTTATTTATGTGCGCAGCAGGATGTGCGCCGCAGTCTGTGCGCCCCACATAATTTGCGCCCCACAGGATGTGCAACCACAGTTTTTTATTAATTTGATTTAAATATTTTTTTCTGTAAAAATGTTTTAATATTATTTTTATTTATGTGCGCAGCAGGATGTGCGCCGCATGATGTGCGCCCCACATAATTTGCGCCCCACAGGATGTGCAAGCACAGTTTTTGTATTAATTTGATTTAAATATATTTTTTTGTAAAAATATTTTAATATTATTTTTATTTTATGTGCGCAGCAGGATGTGCGCTTCAGTATGTGCGCCCCACAGAATTTGCGCCCTACAGGATGTGCAAGCACAGTTTTTTTATTAATTTGATTTAATTATTTTTTTTTGTAAAAATGTTTTAATATTATTATTATTAATGTGCGCAGATGGATGTGCGCCGCATGATGTGCGCCCCACAGAATTTGCGCCCCACAGGATGTGCAAGGACAGTTTTTTTATTAATTTGATTTAAAAAAAAAAATTGTAATTTGTTTTTAATATTATTTTTATTTATGTGCGCAGCAGGATGTGCGCCGCATGATGTGCGCCCCACATAATTTGCGCCCCACAGGATGTGCAAGCACAGTTTTTTTATTAATTTGATTTAAAAAAAAAAAATTGTAAATTTGTTTCAATATTATTTTTATTTATGTGCGCAGCAGGATGTGTGCCGCAGGATGTGCGCCCCACAGAATTTGCGCCCCACAGGATGTGCAAGGACAGTTTTTTTATTAATTTGATTTTTAAAAACAAATTGTAATTTGTTTCAATATTATTTTTATTTATGTGCGCAGCAGGATGTGTGCCGCAGGATGTGCGCCCCACAGAATTTGCGCCCCACAGGATGTGCAAGCACAGTTTTTTTATTAATTTGATTTAAATATTTTTTTTTGTAAAAATGTTTTAATATTATTTTTATTTATGTGCGCAGCAGGATGTGCGCAACATGATGTGCGCCCCACATAATTTTCGCCCCACAGGATGTGCAAGCACAGTTTTTTTATTAATTTGATTTAAATATTTTTTTTTGTAAAAATGTTTTAATATTATTTTTATTTATGTGCGCAGCAGGATGTGCGCCGCAGGATGTGCGCCCCACATAATTTGCGCCCCACAGGATGTGCAACCACAGTTTTTTATTAATTTGATTTAAATATTTTTTTCTGTAAAAATGTTTTAATATTATTTTTATTTATGTGCGCAGCAGGATGTGCGCCGCATGATATGCGCCCCACATAATTTGCGCCCCACAGGATGTGCAAGCACAGTTTTTGTATTAATTTGATTTAAATATTTTTTTTTGTAAAAATGTTTTAATATTATTTTTATTTATGTGC
Organism: Pleuronectes platessa; assembly: GCF_947347685.1. NCBI lineage: Eukaryota > Metazoa > Chordata > Actinopteri > Pleuronectiformes > Pleuronectidae > Pleuronectes > Pleuronectes platessa. Next base: position 402,572 of record NW_026518974.1, read on the forward strand.
GCAGCAGGATGTGCGCCGCAGGATGTGCGCCCCACAGAATTTGCGCCCCACAGAATTTGCGCCCCACAGGATGTGCAAGCACAGTTTTTTTATTAATTTGATTTAAATATTTTTTTTTGTAAAAATGTTTTAATATTATTTTTATTTATGTGCGCAGCAGGATGTGCGCCGCAGGATGTGCGCCCCACAGAATTTGCGCCCCACAGGATGTGCAAGCAAGGTTTTTTATTAGTTATATTTAAATATTTTTTTTTGTAAAAATGTTTTAACATTATTTTTATTTATGTGCGCAGCAGGATGTGCGCCCCACAGAATTTGCGCCCCACAGGATGTGCAAGGACAGTTTTTTTATTAATTTGATTTAAAAAAAAAAAATTGTAATTTGTTTTTAATATTATTTTTATTTATGTGCGCAGCAGGATGTGCGCCGCAGGATGTGCGCCCCACAGAATTTGCGCCCCACAGGATGTGCAAGCACAGTTTTTTTATTAATTTGATTTAAATATTTTTTTTTGTAAAAATGTTTTAATATTATTTGTATTAATGTGCGCAGCTGGATGTGCGCCGCAGGATGTGCGCCCCACAGAATTTGCGCCCCACAGGATGTGCAAGCACAGTTTTTTTATTAATTTGATTTAAATATTTTTTTTTGTAAAAATGTTTTAATATTATTTTTATTTATGATCGCAGCAGGATGTGCGCAGCAGGATGTGCGCCCCACAGAATTTGCGCCCCACAGGATGTGCAAGGACAGTTTTTTTATTAATTTGATTTAAAAAAAAATAATTGTAAATTGTTTTTAATATTATTTTTATTTATGTGCGCAGCAGGATGTGCGCCGCAGGATGTGCGCCCCACATAATTTGCGCCCCACAGGATGTGCAAGCACAGTTTTTTTATTAATTTGATTTAAATATTTTTTTTTGTAAAAATGTTTTAATATTATTTTTATTTATGTGCGCAGCAGGATGTGCGCCGCATGATGTGCGCCCCACATAATTTTCGCCCCACAGGATGTGCAAGCACAGTTTTTTTATTAATTTGATTTAAATATTTTTTTTTGTAAAAATGTTTTAATATTATTTTTATTTATGTGCGCAGCAGGATGTGCGCCGCAGGATGTGCGCCCCACAGAATTTGCGCCCCACAGGATGTGCAAGCACAGTTTTTTTATTAATTTGATTTTAATATATTTTTTTGTAAAAATGTTTTAATATTATTTTTATTTATGTGCGCAGCAGGATGTGCGCCGCATGATGTGCGCCCCACATAATTTTCGCCCCACAGGATGTGCAAGCACAGTTTTTTTATTAATTTGATTTAAATATTTTTTTTTGTAAAAATGTTTTAATATTATTTTTATTTATATGCGCAGCAGGATGTGCGCCGCAGTCTGTGCGCCCCACATAATTTGCGCCCCACAGGATGTGCAACCACAGTTTTTTATTAATTTGATTTAAAAAAAAAATTGTAATTTGTTTTTAATATTATTTTTATTTATGTGCGCAGCAGGATGTGCGCCGCAGGATGTGCGCCCCACAGAATTTGCGCCCCACAGGATGTGCAAGCACAGTTTTTTTATTAATTTGATTTAAATATTTTTTTTTGTAAAAATATTTTAATATTATTTTTATTTTATGTGCGCAGCAGGATGTGCGCTTCAGGATGTGCGCCCCACAGAATTTGCGCTCTACAGGATGAGCAAGCACAGTTTTTTTATTAATTGTTTTAAATATTTTTTTTGTAAAGATGTTTTAATATTATTTTTATCTATGTGCGCAGCAGGATGTGCGCCGCAGTCTGTGCGCCCCACATAATTTGCGCCCCACAGGATGTGCAACCACAGTTTTTTATTAATTTGATTTAAATATTTTTTTCTGTAAAAATGTTTTAATATTATTTTTATTTATGTGCGCAGCAGGATGTGCGCCGCATGATATGCGCCCCACATAATTTTCGCCCCACAGGATGTGCAAGCACAGTTTTTGTATTAATTTGATTTAAATATTTTTTTTTGTAAAAATGTTTTAATATTATTTTTATTTATGTGCGCAGCAGGATGTGCGCAGCAGGATGTGCGCCCCACAGAATTTGCGCCCCACAGGATGTGCAAGGACAGTTTTTTTATTAATTTGATTTAAAAAAAAAAAATTGTAATTTGTTTTTAATATTATTTTTATTTATGTGCGCAGCAGGATGTGCGCCGCAGGATGTGCGCCCCACAGAATTTGCGCCCCACAGGATTTGCAAGCACAGTTTTTTTATTAATTTGATTTAAATATTTTTTTTTGTAAAAATGTTTTAATATTATTTGTATTAATGTGCGCAGCTGGATGTGCGCCGCAGGATGTGCGCCCCACAGAATTTGCGCCCCACAGGATGTGCAAGCACAGTTTTTTTATTAATTTTATTTAAATATTTTTTTTTGTAAAAATGTTTTAACATTATTTTTATTTATATGCGCAGCAGGATGTGCGCCGCAGGATGTGCGCCCCACAGGATGTGCAAGCACAGTTTTTTTATTAATTTGATTTAAATATTTTTTTTTGTAAAAATGTTTTAATATTATTTTTATTTATGATCGCAGCAGGATGTGCGCAGCAGGATGTGCGCCCCACAGAATTTGCGCCCCACAGGATGTGCAAGGACAGTTTTTTTATTAATTTGATTTAAAAAAAAATAATTGTAAATTGTTTTTAATATTATTTTTATTTATGTGCGCAGCAGGATGTGCGCCGCAGGATGTGCGCCCCACATAATTTGCGCCCCACAGGATGTGCAAGCACAGTTTTTTTATTAATTTGATTTAAATATTTTTTTTTGTAAAAATGTTTTAATATTATTTTTATTTATGTGCGCAGCAGGATGTGCGCCGCAGGATGTGCGCCCCACAGAATTTGCGCCCCACAGGATGTGCAAGGACAGTTTTTTTATTAATTTGATTTTTAAAAACAAATTGTAATTTGTTTCAATATTATTTTTATTTATGTGCGCAGCAGGATGTGTGCCGCAGGATGTGCGCCCCACAGAATTTGCGCCCCACAGGATGTGCAAGCACAGTTTTTTTATTAATTTGATTTAAATATTTTTTTTTGTAAAAATGTTTTAATATTATTTTTATTTATGTGCGCAGCAGGATGTGCGCCGCAGGATGTGCGCCCCACAGAATTTGCGCCCCACAGGATGTTCAAGCACAGTTTTTTTATTAATTTGATTTAAAAAAAAATAATTGTAAATTGTTTTTAATATTATTTTTATTTATGTGCGCAGCAGGATGTGCGCCGCAGGATGTGCGCCCCACATAATTTGCGCCCCACAGGATGTGCAAGCACAGTTTTTTTATTAATTTGATTTAAATATTTTTTTTTGTAAAAATGTTTTAATATTATTTTTATTTATGTGCGCAGCAGGATGTGCGCCGCATGATGTGCGCCCCACATAATTTTCGCCCCACAGGATGTGCAAGCACAGTTTTTTTATTAATTTGATTTAAATATTTTTTTTTGTAAAAATGTTTTAATATTATTTTTATTTATGTGCGCAGCAGGATGTGCGCCGCAGGATGTGCGCCCCACAGAATTTGCGCCCCACAGGATGTGCAAGCACAGTTTTTTTATTAATTTGATTTTAATATATTTTTTTGTAAAAATGTTTTAATATTATTTTTATTTATGTGCGCAGCAGGATGTGCGCCGCATGATGTGCGCCCCACATAATTTTCGCCCCACAGGATGTGCAAGCACAGTTTTTTTATTAATTTGATTTAAATATTTTTTTTTGTAAAAATGTTTTAATATTATTTTTATTTATGTGCGCAGCAGGATGTGCGCCGCAGTCTGTGCGCCCCACATAATTTGCGCCCCACAGGATGTGCAACCACAGTTTTTTATTAATTTGATTTAAAAAAAAAATTGTAATTTGTTTTTAATATTATTTTTATTTATGTGCGCAGCAGGATGTGCGCTTCAGGATGTGCGCCCCACAGAATTTGCGCCCTACAGGATGAGCAAGCACAGTTTTTTTATTAATTGTTTTAAATATTTTTTTTGTAAAGATGTTTTAATATTATTTTTATCTATGTGCGCAGCAGGATGTGCGCCGCAGTCTGTGCGCCCCACATAATTTGCGCCCCACAGGATGTGCAACCACAGTTTTTTATTAATTTGATTTAAATATTTTTTTCTGTAAAAATGTTTTAATATTATTTTTATTTATGTGCGCAGCAGGATGTGTGCCGCAGGATGTGCGCCCCACAGAATTTGCGCCCCACAGGATGTGCAAGGACAGTTTTTTTATTAATTTGATTTAAAAAAAAAAAATTGTAATTTGTTTTTAATATTATTTTTATTTATGTGCGCAGCAGGATGTGCGCCGCAGGATGTGCGCCCCACAGAATTTGCGCCCCACAGGATGTGCAAGGACAGTTTTTTTATTAATTTGATTTTTAAAAACAAATTGTAATTTGTTTCAATATTATTTTTATTTATGTATGCAGCAGGATGTGTGCCGCAGGATGTGCGCCCCACAGAATTTGCGCCCCACAGGATGTGCAAGCACAGTTTTTTTATTAATTTGATTTAAAAAAAAAAAATTGTAATTTGTTTTTAATATTATTTTTATTTATGTGCGCAGCAGGATGTGCGCCGCAGGATGTGCGCCCCACAGAATTTGCGCCCCACAGGATGTGCAAGCACAGTTTTTTTATTAATTTGATTTAAATATTTTTTTTTGTAAAAATGTTTTAATATTATTTGTATTAATGTGCGCAGCTGGATGTGCTCCGCAGGATGTGCGCCCCACAGAATTTGCGCCCCACAGGATGTGCAAGCACAGTTTTTTTATTAATTTGATTTAAATATTTTTTTTTGTAAAAATGTTTTAACATTATTTTTATTTATATGCGCAGCAGGATGTGCGCCGCAGGATGTGCGCCCCACAGAATTTGCGCCCCACAGGATGTGCAAGCACAGTTTTTTTATTAATTTGATTTAAATATTTTTTTTTGTAAAAATGTTTTAATATTATTTTTATTTATGATCGCAGCAGGATGTGCGCAGCAGGATGTGCGCCCCACAGAATTTGCGCCCCACAGGATGTGCAAGCACAGTTTTTTTATTAATTTGATTTAAATATTTTTTTTTGTAAAAATATTTTAATATTATTTTTATTTTATGTGCGCAGCAGGATGTGCGCTTCAGGATGTGCGCCCCACAGAATTTGCGCCCTACAGGATGAGCAAGCACAGTTTTTTTATTAATTGTTTTAAATATTTTTTTTGTAAAGATGTTTTAATATTATTTTTATCTATGTGCGCAGCAGGATGTGCGCCGCAGTCTGTGCGCCCCACATAATTTGCGCCCCACAGGATGTGCAACCACAGCTTTTTATTAATTTGATTTAAATATTTTTTTCTGTAAAAATGTTTTAATATTATTTTTATTTATGTGCGCAGCAGGATGTGCGCCGCATGATATGCGCCCCACATAATTTGCGCCCCACAGGATGTGCAAGCACAGTTTTTGTATTAATTTGATTTAAATATTTTTTTTTGTAAAAATGTTTTAATATTATTTTTATTTATGTGCGCAGCAGGATGTGCGCCGCAGGATGTGCGCCCCACAGAATTTGCGCCCCACAGGATGTGCAAGGACAGTTTTTTTATTAATTTGATTTTTAAAAACAAATTGTAATTTGTTTCAATATTATTTTTATTTATGTGCGCAGCAGGATGTGTGCCGCAGGATGTGCGCCCCACAGAATTTGCGCCCCACAGGATGTGCAAGCACAGTTTTTTTATTAATTTGATTTAAATATTTTTTTTTGTAAAAATGTTTTAATATTATTTGTATTTATGTGCGCAGCAGGATGTGCGCCCCACAGAATTTGCGCCCCACAGGATGTTCAAGCACAGTTTTTTTATTAATTTGATTTAAAAAAAAATAATTGTAAATTGTTTTTAATATTATTTTTATTTATGTGCGCAGCAGGATGTGCGCCGCAGGATGTGCGCCCCACATAATTTGCGCCCCACAGGATGTGCAAGCACAGTTTTTTTATTAATTTGATTTAAATATTTTTTTTTGTAAAAATGTTTTAATATTATTTTTATTTATGTGCGCAGCAGGATGTGCGCCGCATGATGTGCGCCCCACATAATTTTCGCCCCACAGGATGTGCAAGCACAGTTTTTTTATTAATTTGATTTAAATATTTTTTTTTGTAAAAATGTTTTAATATTATTTTTATTTATGTGCGCAGCAGGATGTGCGCCGCAGGATGTGCGCCCCACAGAATTTGCGCCCCACAGGATGTGCAAGCACAGTTTTTTTATTAATTTGATTTTAATATATTTTTTTGTAAAAATGTTTTAATATTATTTTTATTTATGTGCGCAGCAGGATGTGCGCCGCATGATGTGCGCCCCACATAATTTTCGCCCCACAGGATGTGCAAGCACAGTTTTTTTATTAATTTGATTTAAATATTTTTTTTTGTAAAAATGTTTTAATATTATTTTTATTTATGTGCGCAGCAGGATGTGCGCCGCAGTCTGTGCGCCCCACATAATTTGCGCCCCACAGGATGTGCAACCACAGTTTTTTATTAATTTGATTTAAAAAAAAAATTGTAATTTGTTTTTAATATTATTTTTATTTATGTATGCAGCAGGATGTGTGCCGCAGGATGTGCGCCCCACAGAATTTGCGCCCCACAGGATGTGCAAGCACAGTTTTTTTATTAATTTGATTTAAATATTTTTTTTTGTAAAAATGTTTTAATATTATTTTTATTTATGTGCGCAGCAGGATGTGCGCCGCAGGATGTGCGCCCCACAGAATTTGCGCCCCACAGGATGTGCAATCACATTTTTTTTATTAATTTGATTTAAAAAAAAAAAATTGTAAATTTTTTTTAATTTCATTTTTATTCATGTGCGCAGCAGGATGTGCGCCCCACAGAATTTGCGCCCCACAGGATGTGCAAGGACAGTTTTTTTATTAATTTGATTTAAAAAAAAAAAATTGTAATTTGTTTTTAATATTATTTTTATTTATGTGCGCAGCAGGATGTGCGCTGCATGATGTGCGCCCCACATAATTTGCGCCCCACAGGATGAGCAAGCACAGTTTTTTTATTAATTTGATTTAAATATTTTTTTTTGTAAAAATGTTTTAACATTATTTTTATTTATATGCGCAGCAGGATGTGCGCCGCAGGATGTGCGCCCCACAGAATTTGCGCCCCACAGGATGTGCAAGCACAGTTTTTTTATTAATTTGATTTAAATATTTTTTTTTGTAAAAATGTTTTAATATTATTTTTATTTATGATCGCAGCAGGATGTGCGCAGCAGGATGTGCGCCCCACAGAATTTGCGCCCCACAGGATGTGCAAGCACAGTTTTTTTATTAATTTGATTTAAATATTTTTTTTTGTAAAAATATTTTAATATTATTTTTATTTTATGTGCGCAGCAGGATGTGCGCTTCAGGATGTGCGCCCCACAGAATTTGCGCCCTACAGGATGAGCAAGCACAGTTTTTTTATTAATTGTTTTAAATATTTTTTTTGTAAAGATGTTTTAATATTATTTTTATCTATGTGCGCAGCAGGATGTGCGCCGCAGTCTGTGCGCCCCACATAATTTGCGCCCCACAGGATGTGCAACCACAGTTTTTTATTAATTTGATTTAAATATTTTTTTCTGTAAAAATGTTTTAATATTATTTTTATTTATGTGCGCAGCAGGATGTGCGCCGCATGATATGCGCCCCACATAATTTGCGCCCCACAGGATGTGCAAGCACAGTTTTTGTATTAATTTGATTTAAATATTTTTTTTTGTAAAAATGTTTTAATATTATTTTTATTTATGTGCGCAGCAGGATGTGCGCCGCAGGATGTGCGCCCCACAGAATTTGCGCCCCACAGGATGTGCAAGGACAGTTTTTTTATTAATTTGATTTTTAAAAACAAATTGTAATTTGTTTCAATATTATTTTTATTTATGTGCGCAGCAGGATGTGTGCCGCAGGATGTGCGCCCCACAGAATTTGCGCCCCACAGGATGTGCAAGCACAGTTTTTTTATTAATTTGATTTAAATATTTTTTTTTGTAAAAATGTTTTAATATTATTTGTATTTATGTGCGCAGCAGGATGTGCGCCCCACAGAATTTGCGCCCCACAGGATGTTCAAGCACAGTTTTTTTATTAATTTGATTTAAAAAAAAATAATTGTAAATTGTTTTTAATATTATTTTTATTTATGTGCGCAGCAGGATGTGCGCCGCAGGATGTGCGCCCCACATAATTTGCGCCCCACAGGATGTGCAAGCACAGTTTTTTTATTAATTTGATTTAAATATTTTTTTTTGTAAAAATGTTTTAATATTATTTTTATTTATGTGCGCAGCAGGATGTGCGCCGCATGATGTGCGCCCCACATAATTTTCGCCCCACAGGATGTGCAAGCACAGTTTTTTTATTAATTTGATTTAAATATTTTTTTTTGTAAAAATGTTTTAATATTATTTTTATTTATGTGCGCAGCAGGATGTGCGCCGCAGGATGTGCGCCCCACAGAATTTGCGCCCCACAGGATGTGCAAGCACAGTTTTTTTATTAATTTGATTTTAATATATTTTTTTGTAAAAATGTTTTAATATTATTTTTATTTATGTGCGCAGCAGGATGTGCGCCGCATGATGTGCGCCCCACATAATTTTCGCCCCACAGGATGTGCAAGCACAGTTTTTTTATTAATTTGATTTAAATATTTTTTTTTGTAAAAATGTTTTAATATTATTTTTATTTATGTGCGCAGCAGGATGTGCGCCGCAGTCTGTGCGCCCCACATAATTTGCGCCCCACAGGATGTGCAACCACAGTTTTTTATTAATTTGATTTAAAAAAAAAATTGTAATTTGTTTTTAATATTATTTTTATTTATGTGCGCAGCAGGATGTGCGCCCCACAGAATTTGCGCCCACAGGATGTGCAAGCACAGTTTTTTTATTAATTTGATTTAAATATTTTTTTTTGTAAAAATATTTTAATATTATTTTTATTTTATGTGCGCAGCAGGATGTGCGCTTCAGGATGTGCGCCCCACAGAATTTGCGCCCTACAGGATGAGCAAGCACAGTTTTTTTATTAATTGTTTTAAATATTTTTTTTGTAAAGATGTTTTAATATTATTTTTATCTATGTGCGCAGCAGGATGTGCGCCGCAGTCTGTGCGCCCCACATAATTTGCGCCCCACAGGATGTGCAACCACAGTTTTTTATTAATTTGATTTAAATATTTTTTTCTGTAAAAATGTTTTAATATTATTTTTATTTATGTGCGCAGCAGGATGTGCGCCGCATGATATGCGCCCCACATAATTTGCGCCCCACAGGATGTGCAAGCACAGTTTTTGTATTAATTTGATTTAAATATTTTTTTTTGTAAAAATGTTTTAATATTATTTTTATTTATGTGCGCAGCAGGATGTGCGCCGCAGGATGTGCGCCCCACAGAATTTGCGCCCCACAGGATGTGCAAGGACAGTTTTTTTATTAATTTGATTTTTAAAAACAAATTGTAATTTGTTTCAATATTATTTTTATTTATGTATGCAGCAGGATGTGTGCCGCAGGATGTGCGCCCCACAGAATTTGCGCCCCACAGGATGCGCAAGCACAGTTTTTTTATTAATTTGATTTAAATATTTTTTTTTGTAAAAATGTTTTAATATTATTTTTATTTATGTGCGCAGCAGGATGTGCGCCGCAGGATGTGCGCCCCACAGAATTTGCGCCCCACAGGATGTGCAATCACATTTTTTTTATTAATTTTATTTAAAAAAAAAAAATTGTAAATTTTTTTTAATTTCATTTTTATTCATGTGCGCAGCAGGATGTGCGCCCCACAGAATTTGCGCCCCACAGGATGTGCAAGGACAGTTTTTTTATTAATTTGATTTAAAAAAAAAAAATTGTAATTTGTTTTTAATATTATTTTTATTTATGTGCGCAGCAGGATGTGCGCTGCATGATGTGCGCCCCACATAATTTGCGCCCCACAGGATGAGCAAGCACAGTTTTTTTATTAATTTGATTTAAAAAAAAAAAATGTAAAAATGTTTTAATATTATTTTTATTTATGTGCGCAGCAGGATGTGTGCCGCAGGATGTGCGCCCCACAGAATTTGCGCCCCACAGGATGTGCACGGACAGTTTTTTTATTAATTTGATTTAAAAAAAAAAAATTGTAATTTGTTTTTAATATTATTTTTATTTATGTGCGCAGCAGGATGTGCGCCGCATGATGTGCGCCCCACATAATTTGCGCCCCACAGGATGAGCAAGCACAGTTTTTTTATTAATTTGATTTAAAAAAAAAAAATGTAAAAATGTTTTAATATTATTTTTATTTATGTGCGCAGCAGGATGTGTGCCGCAGGATGTGCGCCCCACAGAATTTGCGCCCCACAGGATGTGCAAGCACAGTTTTTTTATTAATTTGATTTAAATATTTTTTTTTGTAAAAATGTTTTAACATTATTTTTATTCATGTGCGCAGCAGGATGTGCGCCCCACAGAATTTGCGCCCCACAGGATGTGCAAGCACAGTTTTTTTATTAATTTGATTTAAATATTTTTTTTTGTAAAAATGTTTTAATATTATTTTTATTTATGTGCGCAGCAGGATGTGCGCCCCACAGAATTTGCGCCCCACAGGATGTTCAAGCACAGTTTTTTTATTAATTTGATTTAAAAAAAAATAATTGTAAATTGTTTTTAATATTATTTTTATTTATGTGCGCAGCAGGATGTGCGCCGCAGGATGTGCGCCCCACAGAATTTGCGCCCCACAGGATGTGCAAGCACAGTTTTTTTATTAATTTGATTTTAATATATTTTTTTGTAAAAATGTTTTAATATTATTTTTATTTATGTGCGCAGCAGGATGTGCGCCGCATGATGTGCGCCCCACATAATTTTCGCCCCACAGGATGTGCAAGCACAGTTTTTTTATTAATTTGATTTAAATATTTTTTTTTGTAAAAATGTTTTAATATTATTTTTATTTATGTGCGCAGCAGGATGTGCGCCGCAGTCTGTGCGCCCCACATAATTTGCGCCCCACAGGATGTGCAACCACAGTTTTTTATTAATTTGATTTAAAAAAAAAATTGTAATTTGTTTTTAATATTATTTTTATTTATGTGCGCAGCAGGATGTGCGCCGCAGGATGTGCGCCCCACAGAATTTGCGCCCCACAGGATGTGCAAGCACAGTTTTTTTATTAATTTGATTTAAATATTTTTTTTTGTAAAAATATTTTAATATTATTTTTATTTATGTGCGCAGCAGGATGTGCGCCGCAGGATGTGCGCCCCACAGAATTTGCGCCCCACAGGATGTGCAAGGACAGTTTTTTTATTAATTTGATTTAAAAAAAAAAAATGTAAAAATGTTTTAATATTATTTTTATGTATGTGCGCAGCAGGATGTGCGCAGCAGGATGTGCGCCCCACAGAATTTGCGCCCCACAGGATGTGCAAGGACAGTTTTTTTATTAATTTGATTTAAAAAAAAAAAATTGTAATTTGTTTTTAATATTATTTTTATTTATGTGCGCAGCAGGATGTGCGCCGCAGGATGTGCGCCCCACAGAATTTGCGCCCCACAGGATGTGCAAGCACAGTTTTTTTATTAATTTGATTTAAATATTTTTTTTTGTAAAAATGTTTTAATATTATTTGTATTAATGTGCGCAGCTGGATGTGCGCCGCAGGATGTGCGCCCCACAGAATTTGCGCCCCACAGGATGTGCAAGCACAGTTTTTTTATTAATTTTATTTAAATATTTTTTTTTGTAAAAATGTTTTAACATTATTTTTATTTATATGCGCAGCAGGATGTGCGCCGCAGGATGTGCGCCCCAAAGGATGTGCAAGCACAGTTTTTTTATTAATTTGATTTAAATATTTTTTTTTGTAAAAATGTTTTAATATTATTTTTATTTATGATCGCAGCAGGATGTGCGCAGCAGGATGTGCGCCCCACAGAATTTGCGCCCCACAGGATGTGCAAGGACAGTTTTTTTATTAATTTGATTTTTAAAAACAAATTGTAATTTGTTTCAATATTATTTTTATTTATGTATGCAGCAGGATGTGTGCCGCAGGATGTGCGCCCCACAGAATTTGCGCCCCACAGGATGTGCAAGCACAGTTTTTTTATTAATTTGATTTAAATATTTTTTTTTGTAAAAATGTTTTAATATTATTTTTATTTATGTGCGCAGCAGGATGTGCGCCGCAGGATGTGCGCCCCACAGAATTTGCGCCCCACAGGATGTGCAATCACATTTTTTTTATTAATTTGATTTAAAAAAAAAAAATTGTAAATTTTTTTTAATTTCATTTTTATTCATGTGCGCAGCAGGATGTGCGCCCCACAGAATTTGCGCCCCACAGGATGTGCAAGGACAGTTTTTTTATTAATTTGATTTAAAAAAAAAAAATTGTAATTTGTTTTTAATATTATTTTTATTTATGTGCGCAGCAGGATGTGCGCTGCATGATGTGCGCCCCACATAATTTGCGCCCCACAGGATGAGCAAGCACAGTTTTTTTATTAATTTGATTTAAAAAAAAAAAATGTAAAAATGTTTTAATATTATTTTTATTTATGTGCGCAGCAGGATGTGTGCCGCAGGATGTGCGCCCCACAGAATTTGCGCCCCACAGGATGTGCAAGGACAGTTTTTTTATTAATTTGATTTAAAAAAAAAAAATTGTAATTTGTTTTTAATATTATTTTTATTTATGTGCGCAGCAGGATGTGCGCCGCATGATGTGCGCCCCACATAATTTGCGCCCCACAGGATGAGCAAGCACAGTTTTTTTATTAATTTGATTTAAAAAAAAAAAATGTAAAAATGTTTTAATATTATTTTTATTTATGTGCGCAGCAGGATGTGTGCCGCAGGATGTGCGCCCCACAGAATTTGCGCCCCACAGGATGTGCAAGCACAGTTTTTTTATTAATTTGATTTAAAAAAAAAAATTGTAATTTGTTTTTAATATTATTTTTATTTATGTGCGCAGCAGGATGTGCGCCGCAGGATGTGCGCCCCACAGAATTTGCGCCCCACAGGATGTGCAAGGACAGTTTTTTTATTAATTTGATTTAAATATTTTTTTTGTAAAAATGTTTTAATATCATTTTTATTTATGTGCGCAGCAGGATGTGCGCCGCAGAATGTGCGCCCCTCAGAATTTGCGCCCCACAGGATGTGCAAGCACAGTTTTTTTATTAATTTGATTTAAATATTTTTTTTTGTAAAAATGTTTTAGTATTATTTTTATTCATGTGCGCAGCAGGATTTGCGCCGCAGGATGTGCGCCCCACAGAATTTGCGCCCCACAGGATGTGCAAGGACAGTTTTTTTATTAATTTGATTTAAAAAAAAAATTGTAATTTGTTTTTAATATTATTTTTATTTATGTGCGCAGCAGGATGTGCGCCGCAGGATTTGCGGCCCACAGAATTTGCGCCCCACAGGATGTGCAAGCACAGTTTTTTTATTAATTTGATTTAAAAAAAAAATTGTAATTTGTTTTTAATATTATTTTTATTTATGTGCGCAGCAGGATGTGCGCCGCAGGATTTGCGGCCCACAGAATTTGCGCCCCTCAGGATGTGCAAGCACAGTTTTTTTATTAATTTGATTTAAAAAAAAAATTGTAATTTGTTTTTAATATTATTTTTATTTATGTGCGCAGCAGGATGTGCGCCGCAGTCTGTGCGCCCCACATAATTTGCGCCCCACAGGATGTGCAACCACAGTTTTTTATTAATTTGATTTAAATATTTTTTTCTGTAAAAATGTTTTAATATTATTTTTATTTATGTGCGCAGCAGGATGTGCGCCGCATGATGTGCGCCCCACATAATTTGCGCCCCACAGGATGTGCAAGCACAGTTTTTGTATTAATTTGATTTAAATATATTTTTTTGTAAAAATGTTTTAATATTATTTTTATTTATGTGCGCAGCAGGATGTGCGCCCCACAGAATTTGCGCCCCACAGGATGTGCAAGCACAGTTTTTTTATTAATTTGATTTAAATATTTTTTTTTGTAAAAATGTTTTAATATTATTTTTATTTATGTGCGCAGCAGGATGTGCGCCCCACAGAATTTGCGCCCCACAGGATGTTCAAGCACAGTTTTTTTATTAATTTGATTTAAAAAAAAATAATTGTAAATTGTTTTTAATATTATTTTTATTTATGTGCGCAGCAGGATGTGCGCCGCAGGATGTGCGCCCCACATAATTTTCGCCCCACAGGATGTGCAAGCACAGTTTTTTTATTAATTTGATTTAAATATTTTTTTTTGTAAAAATGTTTTAATATTATTTTTATTTATGTGCGCAGCAGGATGTGCGCCGCAGGATGTGCGCCCCACATAATTTGCGCCCCACAGGATGTGCAAGCACAGTTTTTGTATTAATTTGATTTAAATATTTTTTTTTGTAAAAATGTTTTAATATTATTTTTATTTATGTGCGCAGCAGGATGTGCGCCGCAGGATGTGCGCCCCACAGAATTTGCGCCCCACAGGATGTGCAAGGACAGTTTTTTTATTAATTTGATTTAAAAAAAAAAAATGTAAAAATGTTTTAATATTATTTTTATTTATGTGCGCAGCAGGATATGCGCAGCAGGATGTGCGCCCCACAGAATTTGCGCCCCACAGGATGTGCAAGGACAGTTTTTTTATTAATTTGATTTAAAAAAAAATAAATTGTAATTTGTTTTTAATATTATTTTTATTTATGTGCGCAGCAGGATGTGCGCCGCAGGATGTGCGCCCCACAGAATTTGCGCCCCACAGGATGTGCAAGCACAGTTTTTTTATTAATTTGATTTAAATATTTTTTTTTGTAAAAATGTTTTAATATTATTTGTATTAATGTGCGCAGCTGGATGTGCGCAGCAGGATGTGCGCCCCACAGAATTTGCGCCCCACAGGATGTGCAAGCACAGTTTTTTTATTAATTTTATTTAAATATTTTTTTTTGTAAAAATGTTTTAACATTATTTTTATTTATATGCGCAGCAGGATGTGCGCCGCAGGATGTGCGCCCCACAGGATGTGCAAGCACAGTTTTTTTATTAATTTGATTTAAATATTTTTTTTTGTAAAAATGTTTTAATATTATTTTTATTTATGATCGCAGCAGGATGTGCGCAGCAGGATGTGCGCCCCACAGAATTTGCGCCCCACAGGATGTGCAAGGACAGTTTTTTTATTAATTTGATTTAAAAAAAAATAATTGTAAATTGTTTTTAATATTATTTTTATTTATGTGCGCAGCAGGATGTGCGCCGCAGGATGTGCGCCCCACAGAATTTGCGCCCCACAGGATGTGCAAGGACAGTTTTTTTATTAATTTGATTTTTAAAAACAAATTGTAATTTGTTTCAATATTATTTTTATTTATGTGCGCAGCAGGATGTGTGCCGCAGGATGTGCGCCCCACAGAATTTGCGCCCCACAGGATGTGCAAGCACAGTTTTTTTATTAATTTGATTTAAATATTTTTTTTTGTAAAAATGTTTTAATATTATTTTTATTTATGTGCGCAGCAGGATGTGCGCCGCAGGATGTGCGCCCCACAGAATTTGCGCCCCACAGGATGTTCAAGCACAGTTTTTTTATTAATTTGATTTAAAAAAAAATAATTGTAAATTGTTTTTAATATTATTTTTATTTATGTGCGCAGCAGGATGTGCGCCGCAGGATGTGCGCCCCACATAATTTGCGCCCCACAGGATGTGCAAGCACAGTTTTTTTATTAATTTGATTTAAATATTTTTTTTTGTAAAAATGTTTTAATATTATTTTTATTTATGTGCGCAGCAGGATGTGCGCCGCATGATGTGCGCCCCACATAATTTTCGCCCCACAGGATGTGCAAGCACAGTTTTTTTATTAATTTGATTTAAATATTTTTTTTTGTAAAAATGTTTTAATATTATTTTTATTTATGTGCGCAGCAGGATGTGCGCCGCAGGATGTGCGCCCCACAGAATTTGCGCCCCACAGGATGTGCAAGCACAGTTTTTTTATTAATTTGATTTTAATATATTTTTTTGTAAAAATGTTTTAATATTATTTTTATTTTATGTGCGCAGCAGGATATGCGCTTCAGAATGTGCGCCCCACAGAATTTGCGCCCTACAGGATGAGCAAGCACAGTTTTTTTATTAATTGTTTTAAATATTTTTTTTGTAAAGATGTTTTAATATTATTTTTATCTATGTGCGCAGCAGGATGTGCGCCGCAGTCTGTGCGCCCCACATAATTTGCGCCCCACAGGATGTGCAACCACAGTTTTTTATTAATTTGATTTAAATATTTTTTTCTGTAAAAATGTTTTAATATTATTTTTATTTATGTGCGCAGCAGGATGTGCGCCGCATGATATGTGCCCCACATAATTTGCGCCCCACAGGATGTGCAAGCACAGTTTTTGTATTAATTTGATTTAAATATTTTTTTTTGTAAAAATGTTTTAATATTATTTTTATTTATGTGCGCAGCAGGATGTGCGCCGCAGGATGTGCGCCCCACAGAATTTGCGCCCCACAGGATGTGCAAGGACAGTTTTTTTATTAATTTGATTTTTAAAAACAAATTGTAATTTGTTTCAATATTATTTTTATTTATGTATGCAGCAGGATGTGTGCCGCAGGATGTGCGCCCCACAGAATTTGCGCCCCACAGGATGTGCAATCACATTTTTTTTATTAATTTGATTTAAAAAAAAAAAATTGTAAATTTTTTTTAATTTCATTTTTATTCATGTGCGCAGCAGGATGTGCGCCCCACAGAATTTGCGCCCCACAGGATGTGCAAGGACAGTTTTTTTATTAATTTGATTTAAAAAAAAAAAATTGTAATTTGTTTTTAATATTATTTTTATTTATGTGCGCAGCAGGATGTGCGCTGCATGATGTGCGCCCCACATAATTTGCGCCCCACAGGATGAGCAAGCACAGTTTTTTTATTAATTTGATTTAAAAAAAAAAAATGTAAAAATGTTTTAATATTATTTTTATTTATGTGCGCAGCAGGATGTGTGCCGCAGGATGTGCGCCCCACAGAATTTGCGCCCCACAGGATGTGCAAGGACAGTTTTTTTATTAATTTGATTTAAAAAAAAAAAATTGTAATTTGTTTTTAATATTATTTTTATTTATGTGCGCAGCAGGATGTGCGCCGCATGATGTGCGCCCCACATAATTTGCGCCCCACAGGATGAGCAAGCACAGTTTTTTTATTAATTTGATTTAAAAAAAAAAAATGTAAAAATGTTTTAATATTATTTTTATTTATGTGCGCAGCAGGATGTGTGCCGCAGGATGTGCGCCCCACAGAATTTGCGCCCCACAGGATGTGCAAGCACAGTTTTTTTATTAATTTGATTTAAATATTTTTTTTTGTAAAAATGTTTTAACATTATTTTTATTTATATGCGCAGCAGGATGTGCGCCGCAGGATGTGCGCCCCACAGAATTTGCGCCCCACAGGATGTTCAAGCACAGTTTTTTTATTAATTTGATTTAAAAAAAAAAATTGTAATTTGTTTTTAATATTATTTTTATTTATGTGCGCAGCAGGATGTGCGCCGCAGGATGTGCGCCCCACAGAATTTGCGCCCCACAGGATGTGCAAGGACAGTTTTTTTATTAATTTGATTTAAATATTTTTTTTGTAAAAATGTTTTAATATCATTTTTATTTATGTGCGCAGCAGGATGTGCGCCGCAGAATGTGCGCCCCTCAGAATTTGCGCCCCACAGGATGTGCAAGCACAGTTTTTTTATTAATTTGATTTAAATATTTTTTTTTGTAAAAATGTTTTAGTATTATTTTTATTCATGTGCGCAGCAGGATTTGCGCCGCAGGATGTGCGCCCCACAGAATTTGCGCCCCACAGGATGTGCAAGGACAGTTTTTTTATTAATTTGATTTAAAAAAAAAATTGTAATTTGTTTTTAATATTATTTTTATTTATGTGCGCAGCAGGATGTGCGCCGCAGGATTTGCGGCCCACAGAATTTGCGCCCCACAGGATGTGCAAGCACAGTTTTTTTATTAATTTGATTTAAAAAAAAAATTGTAATTTGTTTTTAATATTATTTTTATTTATGTGCGCAGCAGGATGTGCGCCGCAGGATTTGCGGCCCACAGAATTTGCGCCCCACAGGATGTGCAAGCACAGTTTTTTTATTAATTTGATTTAAAAAAAAAATTGTAATTTGTTTTTAATATTATTTTTATTTATGTGCGCAGCAGGATGTGCGCCGCAGTCTGTGCGCCCCACATAATTTGCGCCCCACAGGATGTGCAACCACAGTTTTTTATTAATTTGATTTAAATATTTTTTTCTGTAAAAATGTTTTAATATTATTTTTATTTATGTGCGCAGCAGGATGTGCGCCGCATGATGTGCGCCCCACATAATTTGCGCCCCACAGGATGTGCAAGCACAGTTTTTGTATTAATTTGATTTAAATATATTTTTTTGTAAAAATGTTTTAATATTATTTTTATTTATGTGCGCAGCAGGATGTGCGCCGCATGATGTGCGCCCCACATAATTTGCGCCCCACAGGATGTGCAAGCACAGTTTTTGTATTAATTTGATTTAAATATATTTTTTTGTAAAAATATTTTAATATTATTTTTATTTTATGTGCTCAGCAGGATGTGCGCTTCAGTATGTGCGCCCCACAGAATTTGCGCCCTACAGGATGTGCAAGCACAGTTTTTTTATTAATTTGATTTAAATATTTTTTTTTGTAAAAATGTTTTAATATTATTTTTATTTATGTGCGCAGCAGGATGTGCGCCGCAGTCTGTGCGCCCCACATAATTTGCGCCCCACAGGATGTGCAACCACAGTTTTTTATTAATTTGATTTAAAAAAAAAATTGTAATTTGTTTTTAATATTATTTTTATTTATGTGCGCAGCAGGATGTGCGCCGCAGGATGTGCGCCCCACAGAATTTGCGCCCACAGGATGTGCAAGCACAGTTTTTTTATTAATTTGATTTAAATATTTTTTTTTGTAAAAATATTTTAATATTATTTTTATTTTATGTGCGCAGCAGGATGTGCGCTTCAGGATGTGCGCCCCACAGAATTTGCGCCCTACAGGATGAGCAAGCACAGTTTTTTTATTAATTGTTTTAAATATTTTTTTTGTAAAGATGTTTTAATATTATTTTTATCTATGTGCGCAGCAGGATGTGCGCCGCAGTCTGTGCGCCCCACATAATTTGCGCCCCACAGGATGTGCAACCACAGTTTTTTATTAATTTGATTTAAATATTTTTTTCTGTAAAAATGTTTTAATATTATTTTTATTTATGTGCGCAGCAGGATGTGCGCCGCATGATATGCGCCCCACATAATTTGCGCCCCACAGGATGTGCAAGCACAGTTTTTGTATTAATTTGATTTAAATATTTTTTTTTGTAAAAATGTTTTAATATTATTTTTATTTATGTGCGCAGCAGGATGTGCGCCGCAGGATGTGCGCCCCACAGAATTTGCGCCCCACAGGATGTGCAAGGACAGTTTTTTTATTAATTTGATTTTTAAAAACAAATTGTAATTTGTTTCAATTTCATTTTTATTCATGTGCGCAGCAGGATGTGCGCCCCACAGAATTTGCGCCCCACAGGATGTGCAAGGACAGTTTTTTTATTAATTTGATTTATAAAAAAAAAATTGTAATTTGTTTTTAATATTATTTTTATTTATGTGCGCAGCAGGATGTGCGCTGCATGATGTGCGCCCCACATAATTTGCGCCCCACAGGATGAGCAAGCACAGTTTTTTTATTAATTTGATTTAAAAAAAAAAAAATGTAAAAATGTTTTAATATTATTTTTATTTATGTGCGCAGCAGGATGTGTGCCGCAGGATGTGCGCCCCACAGAATTTGCGCCCCACAGGATGTGCAAGGACAGTTTTTTTATTAATTTGATTTAAAAAAAAAAAATTGTAATTTGTTTTTAATATTATTTTTATTTATGTGCGCAGCAGGATGTGCGCCGCATGATGTGCGCCCCACATAATTTGCGCCCCACAGGATGAGCAAGCACAGTTTTTTTATTAATTTGATTTAAAAAAAAAAAATGTAAAAATGTTTTAATATTATTTTTATTTATGTGCGCAGCAGGATGTGTGCCGCAGGATGTGCGCCCCACAGAATTTGCGCCCCACAGGATGTGCAAGGACAGTTTTTTTATTAATTTGATTTAAAAAAAAAAAATTGTAATTTGTTTTTAATATTATTTTTATTTATGTGCGCAGCAGGATGTGCGCCGCAGGATATGCGCCCCACAGAATTTGCGCCCCACAGGATGTGCAAGCACAGTTTTTTTATTAATTTGATTTAAATATTTTTTTTTGTAAAAATGTTTTAATATTATTTGTATTAATGTGCGCAGCTGGATGTGCGCCGCAGGATGTGCGCCCCACAGAATTTGCGCCCCACAGGATGTGCAAGCACAGTTTTTTTATTAATTTGATTTAAATATTTTTTTTTGTAAAAATGTTTTAACATTATTTTTATTTATATGCGCAGCAGGATGTGCGCCGCAGGATGTGCGCCCCACAGAATTTGCGCCCAAAAGGATGTTCAAGCACAGTTTTTTTATTAATTTGATTTAAAAAAAAAAATTGTAATTTGTTTTTAATATTATTTTTATTTATGTGCGCAGCAGGATGTGCGCCGCAGGATGTGCGCCCCACAGAATTTGCGCCCCACAGGATGTGCAAGGACAGTTTTTTTATTAATTTGATTTAAATATTTTTTTTGTAAAAATGTTTTAATATCATTTTTATTTATGTGCGCAGCAGGATGTGCGCCGCAGAATGTGCGCCCCTCAGAATTTGCGCCCCACAGGATGTGCAAGCACAGTTTTTTTATTAATTTGATTTAAATATTTTTTTTTGTAAAAATGTTTTAGTATTATTTTTATTCATGTGCGCAGCAGGATTTGCGCCGCAGGATGTGCGCCCCAAAGAATTTGCGCCCCACAGGATGTGCAAGGACAGTTTTTTTATTAATTTGATTTAAAAAAAAAATTGTAATTTGTTTTTAATATTATTTTTATTTATGTGCGCAGCAGGATGTGCGCCGCAGGATTTGCGGCCCACAGAATTTGCGCCCCACAGGATGTGCAAGCACAGTTTTTTTATTAATTTGATTTAAAAAAAAAATTGTAATTTGTTTTTAATATTATTTTTATTTATGTGCGCAGCAGGATGTGCGCCGCAGTCTGTGCGCCCCACATAATTTGCGCCCCACAGGATGTGCAACCACAGTTTTTTATTAATTTGATTTAAATATTTTTTTCTGTAAAAATGTTTTAATATTATTTTTATTTATGTGCGCAGCAGGATGTGCGCCGCATGATGTGCGCCCCACATAATTTGCGCCCCACAGGATGTGCAAGCACAGTTTTTGTATTAATTTGATTTAAATATATTTTTTTGTAAAAATGTTTTAATATTATTTTTATTTATGTGCGCAGCAGGATGTGCGCCGCATGATGTGCGCCCCACATAATTTGCGCCCCACAGGATGTGCAAGCACAGTTTTTGTATTAATTTGATTTAAATATATTTTTTTGTAAAAATATTTTAATATTATTTTTATTTTATGTGCGCAGCAGGATGTGCGCTTCAGTATGTGCGCCCCACAGAATTTGCGTCCTACAGGATGTGCAAGCACAGTTTTTTTATTAATTTGATTTAATTATTTTTTTTTGTAAAAATGTTTTAATATTATTATTATTAATGTGCGCAGATGGATGTGCGCCGCATGATGTGCGCCCCACATAATTTGCGCCCCACAGGATGAGCAAGCACAGTTTTTTTATTAATTGTTTTAAATATTTTTTTTGTAAAGATGTTTTAATATTATTTTTATCTATGTGCGCAGCAGGATGTGCGCCGCAGTCTGTGCGCCCCACATCATTTGCGCCCCACAGGATGTGCAACCACAGTTTTTTATTAATTTGATTTAAATATTTTTTTCTGTAAAAATGTTTTAATATTATTTTTATTTATGTGCGCAGCAGGATGTGCGCCGCATGATGTGCGCCCCACATAATTTGCGCCCCACAGGATGTGCAAGCACAGTTTTTGTATTAATTTGATTTAAATATATTTTTTTGTAAAAATGTTTTAATATTATTTTTATTTATGTGCGCAGCAGGATGTGCGCCGCAGGATGTGCGCCCCACAGAATTTGCGCCCCACAGAATTTGCGCCCCACAGGATGTGCAAGCACAGTTTTTTTATTAATTTGATTTAAATATTTTTTTTTGTAAAAATGTTTTAATATTATTTTTATTTATGTGCGCAGCAGGATGTGCGCCGCAGGATGTGCGCCCCACAGAATTTGCGCCCCACAGGATGTGCAAGCAAGGTTTTTTATTAGTTATATTTAAATATTTTTTTTTGTAAAAATGTTTTAACATTATTTTTATTTATGTGCGCAGCAGGATGTGCGCCCCACAGAATTTGCGCCCCACAGGATGTGCAAGGACAGTTTTTTTATTAATTTGATTTAAAAAAAAAAAATTGTAATTTGTTTTTAATATTATTTTTATTTATGTGCGCAGCAGGATGTGCGCCGCAGGATGTGCGCCCCACAGAATTTGCGCCCCACAGGATGTGCAAGCACAGTTTTTTTATTAATTTGATTTAAATATTTTTTTTTGTAAAAATGTTTTAACATTATTTTTATTTATATGCGCAGCAGGATGTGCGCCGCAGGATGTGCGCCCCACAGAATTTGCGCCCCACAGGATGTGCAAGCACAGTTTTTTTATTAATTTGATTTAAATATTTTTTTTTGTAAAAATGTTTTAATATTATTTTTATTTTATGTGCGCAGCAGGATGTGCGCTTCAGTATGTGCGCCCCACAGAATTTGCGTCCTACAGGATGTGCAAGCACAGTTTTTTTATTAATTTGATTTAATTATTTTTTTTTGTAAAAATGTTTTAATATTATTATTATTAATGTGCGCAGATGGATGTGCGCCGCATGATGTGCGCCCCACATAATTTGCGCCCCACAGGATGAGCAAGCACAGTTTTTTTATTAATTGTTTTAAATATTTTTTTTGTAAAGATGTTTTAATATTATTTTTATCTATGTGCGCAGCAGGATGTGCGCCGCAGTCTGTGCGCCCCACATCATTTGCGCCCCACAGGATGTGCAACCACAGTTTTTTATTAATTTGATTTAAATATTTTTTTCTGTAAAAATGTTTTAATATTATTTTTATTTATGTGCGCAGCAGGATGTGCGCCGCATGATGTGCGCCCCACATAATTTGCGCCCCACAGGATGTGCAAGCACAGTTTTTGTATTAATTTGATTTAAATATATTTTTTTGTAAAAATGTTTTAATATTATTTTTATTTATGTGCGCAGCAGGATGTGCGCCGCAGGATGTGCGCCCCACAGAATTTGCGCCCCACAGAATTTGCGCCCCACAGGATGTGCAAGCACAGTTTTTTTATTAATTTGATTTAAATATTTTTTTTTGTAAAAATGTTTTAATATTATTTTTATTTATGTGCGCAGCAGGATGTGCGCCGCAGGATGTGCGCCCCACAGAATCTGCGCCCCACAGGATGTGCAAGCAAGGTTTTTTATTAGTTATATTTAAATATTTTTTTTTGTAAAAATGTTTTAACATTATTTTTATTTATGTGCGCAGCAGGATGTGCGCCCCACAGAATTTGCGCCCCACAGGATGTGCAAGGACAGTTTTTTTATTAATTTGATTTAAAAAAAAAAAATTGTAATTTGTTTTTAATATTATTTTTATTTATGTGCGCAGCAGGATGTGCGCCGCAGGATGTGCGCCCCACAGAATTTGCGCCCCACAGGATGTGCAAGCACAGTTTTTTTATTAATTTGATTTAAATATTTTTTTTTGTAAAAATGTTTTAACATTATTTTTATTTATATGCGCAGCAGGATGTGCGCCGCAGGATGTGCGCCCCACAGAATTTGCGCCCCACAGGATGTGCAAGCACAGTTTTTTTATTAATTTGATTTAAATATTTTTTTTTGTAAAAATGTTTTAATATTATTTTTATTTATGATCGCAGCAGGATGTGCGCAGCAGGATGTGCGCCCCACAGAATTTGCGCCCCACAGGATGTGCAAGGACAGTTTTTTTATTAATTTGATTTAAAAAAAAATAATTATAAATTGTTTTTAATATTATTTTTATTTATGTGCGCAGCAGGATGTGCGCCGCAGGATGTGCGCCCCACATAATTTGCGCCCCACAGGATGTGCAAGCACAGTTTTTTTATTAATTTGATTTAAATATTTTTTTTTGTAAAAATGTTTTAATATTATTTTTATTTATGTGCGCAGCAGGATGTGCGCCGCAGGATGTGCGCCCCACAGAATTTGCGCCCCACAGGATGTGCAAGGACAGTTTTTTTATTAATTTGATTTTTAAAAACAAATTGTAATTTGTTTCAATATTATTTTTATTTATGTGCACAGCAGGATGTGTGCCGCAGGATGTGCGCCCCACAGAATTTGCGCCCCACAGGTTGTGCAAGCACAGTTTTTTTATTAATTTGATTTAAATATTTTTTTTTGTAAAAATGTTTTAATATTATTTTTATTTATGTGCGCAGCAGGATGTGCGCCGCAGGATGTGCGCCCCACAGAATTTGCGCCCCACAGGATGTTCAAGCACAGTTTTTTTATTAATTTGATTTAAAAAAAAATAATTGTAAATTGTTTTTAATATTATTTTTATTTATGTGCGCAGCAGGATGTGCGCCGCAGGATGTGCGCCCCACATAATTTGCGCCCCACAGGATGTGCAAGCACAGTTTTTTTATTAATTTGATTTAAATATTTTTTTTTGTAAAAATGTTTTAATATTATTTTTATTTATGTGCGCAGCAGGATGTGCGCCGCATGATGTGCGCCCCACATAATTTTCGCCCCACAGGATGTGCAAGCACAGTTTTTTTATTAATTTGATTTAAATATTTTTTTTTGTAAAAATGTTTTAATATTATTTTTATTTATGTGCGCAGCAGGATGTGCGCCGCAGGATGTGCGCCCCACAGAATTTGCGCCCCACAGGATGTGCAAGCACAGTTTTTTTATTAATTTGATTTTAATATATTTTTTTGTAAAAATGTTTTAATATTATTTTTATTTATGTGCGCAGCAGGATGTGCGCCGCATGATGTGCGCCCCACATAATTTTCGCCCCACAGGATGTGCAAGCACAGTTTTTTTATTAATTTGATTTAAATATTTTTTTTTGTAAAAATGTTTTAATATTATTTTTATTTATGTGCGCAGCAGGATGTGCGCCGCAGTCTGTGCGCCCCACATAATTTGCGCCCCACAGGATGTGCAACCACAGTTTTTTATTAATTTGATTTAAAAAAAAAATTGTAATTTGTTTTTAATATTATTTTTATTTATGTGCGCAGCAGGATGTGCGCTTCAGGATGTGCGCCCCACAGAATTTGCGCCCTACAGGATGAGCAAGCACAGTTTTTTTATTAATTGTTTTAAATATTTTTTTTGTAAAGATGTTTTAATATTATTTTTATTTATGTGCGCAGCAGGATGTGCGCCGCATGATATGCGCCCCACATAATTTGCGCCCCACAGGATGTGCAAGCACAGTTTTTGTATTAATTTGATTTAAATATTTTTTTTTGTAAAAATGTTTTAATATTATTTTTATTTATGTGCGCAGCAGGATGTGCGCCGCAGGATGTGCGCCCAACAGAATTTGCGCCCCACAGGATGTGCAAGGACAGTTTTTTTATTAATTTGATTTTTAAAAACAAATTGTAATTTGTTTCAATATTATTTTTATTTATGTATGCAGCAGGATGTGTGCCGCAGGATGTGCGCCCCACAGAATTTGCGCCCCACAGGATGTGCAAGCACAGTTTTTTTATTAATTTGATTTAAATATTTTTTTTTGTAAAAATGTTTTAATATTATTTTTATTTATGTGCGCAGCAGGATGTGCGCCGCATGATATGCGCCCCACATAATTTGCGCCCCACAGGATGTGCAAGCACAGTTTTTGTATTAATTTGATTTAAATATTTTTTTTTGTAAAAATGTTTTAATATTATTTTTATTTATGTGCGCAGCAGGATGTGCGCCGCAGGATGTGCGCCCCACAGAATTTGCGCCCCACAGGATGTGCAAGGACAGTTTTTTTATTAATTTGATTTTTAAAAACAAATTGTAATTTGTTTCAATATTATTTTTATTTATGTATGCAGCAGGATGTGTGCCGCAGGATGTGCGCCCCACAGAATTTGCGCCCCACAGGATGTGCAAGCACAGTTTTTTTATTAATTTGATTTAAATATTTTTTTTTGTAAAAATGTTTTAATATTATTTTTATTTATGTGCGCAGCAGGATGTGCGCCGCAGGATGTGCGCCCCACAGAATTTGCGCCCCACAGGATGTGCAATCACATTTTTTTTATTAATTTGATTTAAAAAAAAAAATTGTAAATTTTTTTTAATTTCATTTTTATTCATGTGCGCAGCAGGATGTGCGCCCCACAGAATTTGCGCCCCACAGGATGTGCAAGGACAGTTTTTTTATTAATTTGATTTAAAAAAAAAAAATTGTAATTTGTTTTTAATATTATTTTTATTTATGTGCGCAGCAGGATGTGCGCTGCATGATGTGCGCCCCACATAATTTGCGCCCCACAGGATGAGCAAGCACAGTTTTTTTATTAATTTGATTTAAAAAAAAAAAATGTAAAAATGTTTTAATATTATTTTTATTTATGTGCGCAGCAGGATGTGTGCCGCAGGATGTGCGCCCCACAGAATTTGCGCCCCACAGGATGTGCAAGGACAGTTTTTTTATTAATTTGATTTAAAAAAAAAAAATTGTAATTTGTTTTTAATATTATTTTTATTTATGTGCGCAGCAGGATGTGCGCCGCAGGATGTGCGCCCCACAGAATTTGCGCCCCACAGGATGTGCAAGCACAGTTTTTTTATTAATTTGATTTAAATATTTTTTTTTGTAAAAATGTTTTAACATTATTTTTATTTATATGCGCAGCAGGATGTGCGCCGCAGGATGTGCGCCCCACAGAATTTGCGCCCCACAGGATGTTCAAGCACAGTTTTTTTATTAATTTGATTTAAAAAAAAAAATTGTAATTTGTTTTTAATATTATTTTTATTTATGTGCGCAGCAGGATGTGCGCCGCAGGATGTGCGCCCCACAGAATTTGCGCCCCACAGGATGTGCAAGCACAGTTTTTTTATTAATTTGATTTAAATATTTTTTTTTGTAAAAATGTTTTAATATTATTTTTATTTATGTGCGCAGCAGGATGTGCGCCGCAGGATGTGCGCCCCACAGAATTTGCGCCCCACAGGATGTGCAAGGACAGTTTTTTTATTAATTTGATTTAAATATTTTTTTTGTAAAAATGTTTTAATATCATTTTTATTTATGTGCGCAGCAGGATGTGCGCCGCAGAATGTGCGCCCCTCAGAATTTGCGCCCCACAGGATGTGCAAGCACAGTTTTTTTATTAATTTGATTTAAATATTTTTTTTTGTAAAAATGTTTTAGTATTATTTTTATTCATGTGCGCAGCAGGATTTGCGCCGCAGGATGTGCGCCCCACAGAATTTGCGCCCCACAGGATGTGCAAGGACAGTTTTTTTATTAATTTGATTTAAAAAAAAAATTGTAATTTGTTTTTAATATTATTTTTATTTATGTGCGCAGCAGGATGTGCGCCGCAGTCTGTGCGCCCCACATAATTTGCGCCCCACAGGATGTGCAACCACAGTTTTTTATTAATTTGATTTAAATATTTTTTTCTGTAAAAATGTTTTAATATTATTTTTATTTATGTGCACAGCAGGATGTGCGCCGCATGATGTGCGCCCCACATAATTTGCGCCCCACAGGATGTGCAAGCACAGTTTTTGTATTAATTTGATTTAAATATATTTTTTTGTAAAAATATTTTAATATTATTTTTATTTTATGTGCGCAGCAGGATGTGCGCTTCAGTATGTGCGCCCCACAGAATTTGCGCCCTACAGGATGTGCAAGCACAGTTTTTTTATTAATTTGATTTAATTATTTTTTTTTGTAAACATTTTTTAATATTATTATTATTAATGTGCGCAGATGGATGTGCGCCGCATGATGTGCGCCCTACATAATTTGCGCCCCACAGGATGTGCAATCACATTTTTTTTATTAATTTGATTTAAAAAAAAAAAATTGTAAATTTTTTTTAATTTCATTTTTATTCATGTGCGCAGCAGGATGTGCGCCCCACAGAATTTGCGCCCCACAGGATGTGCAAGGACAGTTTTTTTATTAATTTGATTTAAAAAAAAAAAATTGTAATTTGTTTTTAATATTATTTTTATTTATGTGCGCAGCAGGATGTGCGCCGCAGGATGTGCGCCCCACAGAATTTGCGCCCCACAGGATGTGCAAGCACAGTTTTTTTATTAATTTGATTTAAATATTTTTTTTTGTAAAAATGTTTTAGTATTATTTTTATTCATGTGCGCAGCAGGATTTGCGCCGCAGGATGTGCGCCCCACAGAATTTGCGCCCCACAGGATGTGCAAGGACAGTTTTTTTATTAATTTGATTTAAAAAAAAAATTGTAATTTGTTTTTAATATTATTTTTATTTATGTGCGCAGCAGGATGTGCGCCGCAGGATTTGCGGCCCACAGAATTTGCGCCCCACAGGATGTGCAAGCACAGTTTTTTTATTAATTTGATTTAAAAAGAAAATTGTAATTTGTTTTTAATATTATTTTTATTTATGTGCGCAGCAGGATGTGCGCCGCAGTCTGTGCGCCCCACATAATTTGCGCCCCACAGGATGTGCAACCACAGTTTTTTATTAATTTGATTTAAATATTTTTTTTTGTAAAAATGTTTTAATATTATTTTTATTTATGTGCGCAGCAGGATGTGCGCCGCAGGATGTGCGCCCCACAGAATTTGCGCCCCACAGGATGTGCAAGGACAGTTTTTTTATTAATTTGATTTTTAAAAACAAATTGTAATTTGTTTCAATATTATTTTTATTTATGTGCGCAGCAGGATGTGTGCCGCAGGATGTGCGCCCCACAGAATTTGCGCCCCACAGGATGTGCAAGCACAGTTTTTTTATTAATTTGATTTAAATATTTTTTTTTGTAAAAATGTTTTAATATTATTTTTATTTATGTGCGCAGCAGGATGTGCGCCGCAGGATGTGCGCCCCACAGAATTTGCGCCCCACAGGATGTTCAAGCACAGTTTTTTTATTAATTTGATTTAAAAAAAAATAATTGTAAATTGTTTTTAATATTATTTTTATTTATGTGCGCAGCAGGATGTGCGCCGCAGGATGTGCGCCCCACATAATTTGCACCCCACAGGATGTGCAAGCACAGTTTTTTTATTAATTTGATTTAAATATTTTTTTTTGTAAAAATGTTTTAATATTATTTTTATTTATGTGCGCAGCAGGATGTGCGCCGCATGATGTGCGCCCCACATAATTTTCGCCCCACAGGATGTGCAAGCACAGTTTTTTTATTAATTTGATTTAAATATTTTTTTTTGTAAAAATGTTTTAATATTATTTTTATTTATGTGCGCAGCAGGATGTGCGCCGCAGGATGTGCGCCCCACAGAATTTGCGCCCCACAGGATGTGCAAGCACAGTTTTTTTATTAATTTGATTTTAATATATTTTTTTGTAAAAATGTTTTAATATTATTTTTATTTATGTGCGCAGCAGGATGTGCGCCGCATGATGTGCGCCCCACATAATTTTCGCCCCACAGGATGTGCAAGCACAGTTTTTTTATTAATTTGATTTAAATATTTTTTTTTGTAAAAATGTTTTAATATTATTTTTATTTATGTGCGCAGCAGGATGTGCGCCGCAGTCTGTGCGCCCCACATAATTTGCGCCCCACAGGATGTGCAACCACAGTTTTTTATTAATTTGATTTAAAAAAAAAATTGTAATTTGTTTTTAATATTATTTTTATTTATGTGCGCAGCAGGATGTGCGCCGCAGGATGTGCGCCCCACAGAATTTGCGCCCCACAGGATGTGCAAGCACAGTTTTTTTATTAATTTGATTTAAATATTTTTTTTTGTAAAAATGTTTTAATATTATTTTTATTTATGTGCGCAGCAGGATGTGCGCCGCAGGATGTGCGCCCCACAGAATTTGCGCCCCACAGGATGTGCAATCACATTTTTTTTATTAATTTGATTTAAAAAAAAAAAATTGTAAATTTTTTTTAATTTCATTTTTATTCATGTGCGCAGCAGGATGTGCGCCCCACAGAATTTGCGCCCCACAGGATGTGCAAGGACAGTTTTTTTATTAATTTGATTTAAAAAAAAAAAATTGTAATTTGTTTTTAATATTATTTTTATTTATGTGCGCAGCAGGATGTGCGCTGCATGATGTGCGCCCCACATAATTTGCGCCCCACAGGATGAGCAAGCACAGTTTTTTTATTAATTTGATTTAAAAAAAAAAAATGTAAAAATGTTTTAATATTATTTTTATTTATGTGCGCAGCAGGATGTGTGCCGCAGGATGTGCGCCCCACAGAATTTGCGCCCCACAGGATGTGCAAGGACAGTTTTTTTATTAATTTGATTTAAAAAAAAAAAATTGTAATTTGTTTTTAATATTATTTTTATTTATGTGCGCAGCAGGATGTGCGCCGCATGATGTGCGCCCCACATAATTTGCGCCCCACAGGATGAGCAAGCACAGTTTTTTTATTAATTTGATTTAAAAAAAAAAAATGTAAAAATGTTTTAATATTATTTTTATTTATGTGCGCAGCAGGATGTGTGCCGCAGGATGTGCGCCCCACAGAATTTGCGCCCCACAGGATGTGCAAGGACAGTTTTTTTATTAATTTGATTTAAATATTTTTTTTGTAAAAATGTTTTAATATCATTTTTATTTATGTGCGCAGCAGGATGTGCGCCGCAGAATGTGCGCCCCTCAGAATTTGCGCCCCACAGGATGTGCAAGCACAGTTTTTTTATTAATTTGATTTAAATATTTTTTTTTGTAAAAATGTTTTAGTATTATTTTTATTCATGTGCGCAGCAGGATTTGCGCCGCAGGATGTGCGCCCCACAGAATTTGCGCCCCACAGGATGTGCAAGGACAGTTTTTTTATTAATTTGATTTAAAAAAAAAATTGTAATTTGTTTTTAATATTATTTTTATTTATGTGCGCAGCAGGATGTGCGCCGCAGGATTTGCGGCCCACAGAATTTGCGCCCCACAGGATGTGCAAGCACAGTTTTTTTATTAATTTGATTTAAAAAAAAAATTGTAATTTGTTTTTAATATTATTTTTATTTATGTGCGCAGCAGGATGTGCGCCGCAGTCTGTGCGCCCCACATAATTTGCGCCCCACAGGATGTGCAACCACAGTTTTTTATTAATTTGATTTAAATATTTTTTTCTGTAAAAATGTTTTAATATTATTTTTATTTATGTGCGCAGCAGGATGTGCGCCGCATGATGTGCGCCCCACATAATTTGCGCCCCACAGGATGTGCAAGCACAGTTTTTGTATTAATTTGATTTAAATATATTTTTTTGTAAAAATGTTTTAATATTATTTTTATTTATGTGCGCAGCAGGATGTGCGCCGCATGATGTGCGCCCCACATAATTTGCGCCCCACAGGATGTGCAAGCACAGTTTTTGTATTAATTTGATTTAAATATATTTTTTTGTAAAAATATTTTAATATTATTTTTATTTTATGTGCTCAGCAGGATGTGCGCTTCAGTATGTGCGCCCCACAGAATTTGCGCCCTACAGGATGTGCAAGCACAGTTTTTTTATTAATTTGATTTAAATATTTTTTTTTGTAAAAATGTTTTAATATTATTTTTATTTATGTGCGCAGCAGGATGTGCGCCGCAGTCTGTGCGCCCCACATAATTTGCGCCCCACAGGATGTGCAACCACAGTTTTTTATTAATTTGATTTAAAAAAAAAATTGTAATTTGTTTTTAATATTATTTTTATTTATGTGCGCAGCAGGATGTGCGCCGCAGGATGTGCGCCCCACAGAATTTGCGCCCACAGGATGTGCAAGCACAGTTTTTTTATTAATTTGATTTAAATATTTTTTTTTGTAAAAATATTTTAATATTATTTTTATTTTATGTGCGCAGCAGGATGTGCGCTTCAGGATGTGCGCCCCACAGAATTTGCGCCCTACAGGATGAGCAAGCACAGTTTTTTTATTAATTGTTTTAAATATTTTTTTTGTAAAGATGTTTTAATATTATTTTTATCTATGTGCGCAGCAGGATGTGCGCCGCAGTCTGTGCGCCCCACATAATTTGCGCCCCACAGGATGTGCAACCACAGTTTTTTATTAATTTGATTTAAATATTTTTTTCTGTAAAAATGTTTTAATATTATTTTTATTTATGTGCGCAGCAGGATGTGCGCCGCATGATATGCGCCCCACATAATTTGCGCCCCACAGGATGTGCAAGCACAGTTTTTGTATTAATTTGATTTAAATATTTTTTTTTGTAAAAATGTTTTAATATTATTTTTATTTATGTGCGCAGCAGGATGTGCGCCGCATGATGTGCGCCCCACAGAATTTGCGCCCCACAGGATGTGCAAGGACAGTTTTTTTATTAATTTGATTTTTAAAAACAAATTGTAATTTGTTTCAATATTATTTTTATTTATGTATGCAGCAGGATGTGTGCCGCAGGATGTGCGCCCCACAGAATTTGCGCCCCACAGGATGTGCAAGCACAGTTTTTTTATTAATTTGATTTAAATATTTTTTTTTGTAAAAATGTTTTAATATTATTTTTATTTATGTGCGCAGCAGGATGTGCGCCCCACAGAATTTGCGCCCCACAGGATGTGCAATCACATTTTTTTTATTAATTTGATTTAAAAAAAAAAAATTGTAAATTTTTTTTAATTTAATTTTTATTCATGTGCGCAGCAGGATGTGCGCCCCACAGAATTTGCGCCCCACAGGATGTGCAAGGACAGTTTTTTTATTAATTTGATTTAAAAAAAAAAAATTGTAATTTGTTTTTAATATTATTTTTATTTATGTGCGCAGCAGGATGTGCGCTGCATGATGTGCGCCCCACATAATTTGCGCCCCACAGGATGAGCAAGCACAGTTTTTTTATTAATTTGATTTAAAAAAAAAAAATGTAAAAATGTTTTAATATTATTTTTATTTATGTGCGCAGCAGGATGTGTGCCGCAGGATGTGCGCCCCACAGAATTTGCGCCCCACAGGATGTGCAAGGACAGTTTTTTTATTAATTTGATTTAAAAAAAAAAAATTGTAATTTGTTTTTAATATTATTTTTATTTATGTGCGCAGCAGGATGTGCGCCGCATGATGTGCGCCCCACATAATTTGCGCCCCACAGGATGAGCAAGCACAGTTTTTTTATTAATTTGATTTAAAAAAAAAAAATGTAAAAATGTTTTAATATTATTTTTATTTATGTGCGCAGCAGGATGTGTGCCGCAGGATGTGCGCCCCACAGAATTTGCGCCCCACAGGATGTGCAAGGACAGTTTTTTTATTAATTTGATTTAAAAAAAAAAAATTGTAATTTGTTTTTAATATTATTTTTATTTATGTGCGCAGCAGGATGTGCGCCGCAGGATGTGCGCCCCACAGAATTTGCGCCCCACAGGATGTGCAAGCACAGTTTTTTTATTAATTTGATTTAAATATTTTTTTTTGTAAAAATGTTTTAATATTATTTGTATTAATGTGCGCAGCTGGATGTGCGCCGCAGGATGTGCGCCCCACAGAATTTGCGCCCCACAGGATGTGCAAGCACAGTTTTTTTATTAATTTGATTTAAATATTTTTTTTTGTAAAAATGTTTTAACATTATTTTTATTTATATGCGCAGCAGGATGTGCGCCGCAGGATGTGCGCCCCACAGAATTTGCGCCCCACAGGATGTTCAAGCACAGTTTTTTTATTAATTTGATTTAAAAAAAAAAATTGTAATTTGTTTTTAATATTATTTTTATTTATGTGCGCAGCAGGATGTGCGCCGCAGGATGTGCGCCCCACAGAATTTGCGCACCACAGGATGTGCAAGGACAGTTTTTTTATTAATTTGATTTAAATATTTTTTTTGTAAAAATGTTTTAATATCATTTTTATTTATGTGCGCAGCAGGATGTGCGCCGCAGAATGTGCGCCCCTCAGAATTTGCGCCCCACAGGATGTGCAAGCACAGTTTTTTTATTAATTTGATTTAAATATTTTTTTTTGTAAAAATGTTTTAGTATTATTTTTATTCATGTGCGCAGCAGGATTTGCGCCGCAGGATGTGCGCCCCACAGAATTTGCGCCCCACAGGATGTGCAAGGACAGTTTTTTTATTAATTTGATTTAAAAAAAAAAATTGTAATTTGTTTTTAATATTATTTTTATTTATGTGCGCAGCAGGATGTGCGCCGCAGGATTTGCGGCCCACAGAATTTGCGCCCCACAGGATGTGCAAGCACAGTTTTTTTATTAATTTTATTTAAAAAAAAAATTGTAATTTGTTTTTAATATTATTTTTATTTATGTGCGCAGCAGGATGTGCGCCGCAGTCTGTGCGCCCCACATAATTTGCGCCCCACAGGATGTGCAACCACAGTTTTTTATTAATTTGATTTAAATATTTTTTTCTGTAAAAATGTTTTAATATTATTTTTATTTATGTGCGCAGCAGGATGTGCGCCGCATGATGTGCGCCCCACATAATTTGCGCCCCACAGGATGTGCAAGAACAGTTTTTGTATTAATTTGATTTAAATATATTTTTTTGTAAAAATGTTTTAATATTATTTTTATTTATGTGCGCAGCAGGATGTGCGCCGCATGATGTGCGCCCCACATAATTTGCGCCCCACAGGATGTGCAAGCACAGTTTTTGTATTAATTTGATTTAAATATATTTTTTTGTAAAAATATTTTAATATTATTTTTATTTTATGTGCGCAGCAGGATGTGCGCTTCAGTATGTGCGCCCCACAGAATTTGCGTCCTACAGGATGTGCAAGCACAGTTTTTTTATTAATTTGATTTAATTATTTTTTTTTGTAAAAATGTTTTAATATTATTATTATTAATGTGCGCAGATGGATGTGCGCCGCATGATGTGCGCCCCACATAATTTGCGCCCCACAGGATGAGCAAGCACAGTTTTTTTATTAATTGTTTTAAATATTTTTTTTGTAAAGATGTTTTAATATTATTTTTATCTATGTGCGCAGCAGGATGTGCGCCGCAGTCTGTGCGCCCCACATCATTTGCGCCCCACAGGATGTGCAACCACAGTTTTTTATTAATTTGATTTAAATATTTTTTTCTGTAAAAATGTTTTAATATTATTTTTATTTATGTGCGCAGCAGGATGTGCGCCGCATGATGTGCGCCCCACATAATTTGCGCCCCACAGGATGTGCAAGCACAGTTTTTGTATTAATTTGATTTAAATATATTTTTTTGTAAAAATGTTTTAATATTATTTTTATTTATGTGCGCAGCAGGATGTGCGCCGCAGGATGTGCGCCCCACAGAATTTGCGCCCCACAGGATGTGCAAGCACAGTTTTTTTATTAATTTGATTTAAATATTTTTTTTTGTAAAAATGTTTTAATAATATTTTTATTTATGTGCGCAGCAGGATGTGCGCCGCAGGATGTGCGCCCCACAGAATTTGCGCCCCACAGGATGTGCAAGCAAGGTTTTTTATTAGTTATATTTAAATATTTTTTTTTGTAAAAATGTTTTAACATTATTTTTATTTATGTGCGCAGCAGGATGTGCGCCCCACAGAATTTGCGCCCCACAGGATGTGCAAGGACAGTTTTTTTATTAATTTGATTTAAAAAAAAAAAATTGTAATTTGTTTTTAATATTATTTTTATTTATGTGCGCAGCAGGATGTGCGCCGCAGGATGTGCGCCCCACAGAATTTGCGCCCCACAGGATGTGCAAGCACAGTTTTTTTATTAATTTGATTTAAATATTTTTTTTTGTAAAAATGTTTTAATATTATTTGTATTAATGTGCGCAGCTGGATGTGCGCCGCAGGATGTGCGCCCCACAGAATTTGCGCCCCACAGGATGTGCAAGCACAGTTTTTTTATTAATTTGATTTAAATATTTTTTTTTGTAAAAATGTTTTAACATTATTTTTATTTATATGCGCAGCAGGATGTGCGCCGCAGGATGTGCGCCCCACAGAATTTGCGCCCCACAGGATGTGCAAGCACAGTTTTTTTATTAATTTGATTTAAATATTTTTTTTTGTAAAAATGTTTTAATATTATTTTTATTTATGATCGCAGCAGGATGTGCGCAGCAGGATGTGCGCCCCACAGAATTTGCGCCCCACAGGATGTGCAAGGACAGTTTTTTTATTAATTTGATTTAAAAAAAAATAATTGTAAATTGTTTTTAATATTATTTTTATTTATGTGCGCAGCAGGATGTGCGCCGCAGGATGTGCGCCCCACATAATTTGCGCCCCACAGGATGTGCAAGCACAGTTTTTTTATTAATTTGATTTAAATATTTTTTTTTGTAAAAATGTTTTAATATTATTTTTATTTATGTGCGCAGCAGGATGTGCGCCGCAGGATGTGCGCCCCACAGAATTTGCGCCCCACAGGATGTGCAAGGACAGTTTTTTTATTAATTTGATTTTTAAAAACAAATTGTAATTTGTTTCAATATTATTTTTATTTATGTGCGCAGCAGGATGTGTGCCGCAGGATGTGCGCCCCACATAATTTTCGCCCCACAGGATGTGCAAGCACAGTTTTTTTATTAATTTGATTTAAATATTTTTTTTTGTAAAAATGTTTTAATATTATTTTTATTTATGTGCGCAGCAGGATGTGCGCCGCAGGATGTGCGCCCCACAGAATTTGCGCCCCACAGGATGTGCAAGCACAGTTTTTTTATTAATTTGATTTTAATATATTTTTTTGTAAAAATGTTTTAATATTATTTTTATTTATGTGCGCAGCAGGATGTGCGCCGCATGATGTGCGCCCCACATAATTTTCGCCCCACAGGATGTGCAAGCACAGTTTTTTTATTAATTTGATTTAAATATTTTTTTTTGTAAAAATGTTTTAATATTATTTTTATTTGTGTGCGCAGCAGGATGTGCGCCGCAGTCTGTGCGCCCCACATAATTTGCGCCCCACAGGATGTGCAACCACAGTTTTTTATTAATTTGATTTAAAAAAAAAATTGTAATTTGTTTTTAATATTATTTTTATTTATGTGCGCAGCAGGATGTGCGCCGCAGGATGTGCGCCCCACAGAATTTGCGCCCACAGGATGTGCAAGCACAGTTTTTTTCTTAATTTGATTTAAATATTTTTTTTTGTAAAAATATTTTAATATTATTTTTATATTATGTGCGCAGCAGGATGTGCGCTTCAGGATGTGCGCCCCACAGAATTTGCGCCCTACAGGATGAGCAAGCACAGTTTTTTTATTAATTGTTTTAAATATTTTTTTTGTAAAGATGTTTTAATATTATTTTTATCTATGTGCGCAGCAGGATGTGCGCCGCAGTCTGTGCGCCCCACATAATTTGCGCCCCACAGGATGTGCAACCACAGTTTTTTATTAATTTGATTTAAATATTTTTTTCTGTAAAAATGTTTTAATATTATTTTTATTTATGTGCGCAGCAGGATGTGCGCCGCATGATATGCGCCCCACATAATTTGCGCCCCACAGGATGTGCAAGCACAGTTTTTGTATTAATTTGATTTAAATATTTTTTTTTGTAAAAATGTTTTAATATTATTTTTATTTATGTGCGCAGCAGGATGTGCGCCGCAGGATGTGCGCCCCACAGAATTTGCGCCCCACAGGATGTGCAAGGACAGTTTTTTTATTAATTTGATTTTTAAAAACAAATTGTAATTTGTTTCAATATTATTTTTATTTATGTATGCAGCAGGATGTGTGCCGCAGGATGTGCGCCCCACAGAATTTGCGCCCCACAGGATGTGCAAGCACAGTTTTTTTATTAATTTGATTTAAATATTTTTTTTTGTAAAAATGTTTTAATATTATTTTTATTTATGTGCGCAGCAGGATGTGCGCCGCAGGATGTGCGCCCCACAGAATTTGCGCCCCACAGGATGTGCAAGGACAGTTTTTTTATTAATTTGATTTAAAAAAAAAAAATTGTAATTTGTTTTTAATATTATTTTTATTTATGTGCGCAGCAGGATGTGCGCTGCATGATGTGCGCCCCACATAATTTGCGCCCCACAGGATGAGCAAGCACAGTTTTTTTATTAATTTGATTTAAAAAAAAAAAATGTAAAAATGTTTTAATATTATTTTTATTTATGTGCGCAGCAGGATGTGTGCCGCAGGATGTGCGCCCCACAGAATTTGCGCCCCACAGGATGTGCAAGGACAGTTTTTTTATTAATTTGATTTAAAAAAAAAAAATTGTAATTTGTTTTTAATATTATTTTTATTTATGTGCGCAGCAGGATGTGCGCCGCAGGATGTGCGCCCCACAGAATTTGCGCCCCACAGGATGTGCAAGCACAGTTTTTTTATTAATTTGATTTAAATATTTTTTTTTGTAAAAATGTTTTAACATTATTTTTATTTATATGCGCAGCAGGATGTGCGCCGCAGGATGTGCGCCCCACAGGATGTGCAAGGACAGTTTTTTTATTAATTTGATTTAAATATTTTTTTTTGTAAAAATGTTTTAACATTATTTTTATTTATATGCGCAGCAGGATGTGCGCCGCAGGATGTGTGCCCCACAGAATTTGCGCCCCACAGGATGTGCAAGCACAGTTTTTTTATTAATTTGATTTAAATATTTTTTTTTGTAAAAATGTTTTAATATTATTTTTATTTATGATCGCAGCAGGATGTGCGCAGCAGGATGTGCGCCCCACAGAATTTGCGCCCCACAGGATGTGCAAGGACAGTTTTTTTATTAATTTGATTTAAAAAAAAATAATTGTAAATTGTTTTTAATATTATTTTTATTTATGTGCGCAGCAGGATGTGCGCCGCAGGATTTGCGGCCCACAGAATTTGCGCCCCACAGGATGTGCAAGCACAGTTTTTTTATTAATTTGATTTAAAAAAAAAATTGTAATTTGTTTTTAATATTATTTTTATTTATGTGCGCAGCAGGATGTGCGCCCCACATAATTTGCGCCCCACAGGATGTGCAAGCACAGTTTTTGTATTAATTTGATTTAAATATATTTTTTTGTAAAAATATTTTAATATTATTTTTATTTTATGTGCGCAGCAGGATGTGCGCTTCAGTATGTGCGCCCCACAGAATTTGCGCCCTACAGGATGTGCAAGCACAGTTTTTTTATTAATTTGATTTAATTATTTTTTTTTGTAAAAATGTTTTAATATTATTATTATTAATGTGCGCAGATGGATGTGCGCCGCATGATGTGCGCCCCACATAATTTGCGCCCCACAGGATGAGCAAGCACAGTTTTTTTATTAATTGTTTTAAATATTTTTTTTGTAAAGATGTTTTAATATTATTTTTATCTATGTGCGCAGCAGGATGTGCGCCGCAGTCTGTGCGCCCCACATCATTTGCGCCCCACAGAATTTGCGCCCCACAGAATTTGCGCCCCACAGGATGTGCAAGGACAGTTTTTTTATTAATTTGATTTAAAAAAAAAATTGTAATTTGTTTTTAATATTATTTTTATTTATGTGCGCAGCAGGATGTGCGCCGCAGTCTGTGCGCCCCACATAATTTGCGCCCCACAGGATGTGCAACCACAGTTTTTTATTAATTTGATTTAAATATTTTTTTCTGTAAAAATGTTTTAATATTATTT
Organism: Pleuronectes platessa; assembly: GCF_947347685.1. NCBI lineage: Eukaryota > Metazoa > Chordata > Actinopteri > Pleuronectiformes > Pleuronectidae > Pleuronectes > Pleuronectes platessa. The sequence continues at coordinate 442,658 of NW_026518974.1, forward strand.
TTATTTATGTGCGCAGCAGGATGTGCGCCGCATGATGTGCGCCCCACATAATTTGCGCCCCACAGGATGTGCAAGCACAGTTTTTGTATTAATTTGATTTAAATATATTTTTTTGTAAAAATATTTTAATATTATTTTTATTTTATGTGCGCAGCAGGATGTGCGCTTCAGTATGTGCGCCCCACAGAATTTGCGCCCTACAGGATGTGCAAGCACAGTTTTTTTATTAATTTGATTTAATTATTTTTTTTTGTAAAAATGTTTTAATATTATTATTATTAATGTGCGCAGATGGATGTGCGCCGCATGATGTGCGCCCCACATAATTTGCGCCCCACAGGATGAGCAAGCACAGTTTTTTTATTAATTGTTTTAAATATTTTTTTTGTAAAGATGTTTTAATATTATTTTTATCTATGTGCGCAGCAGGATGTGCGCCGCAGTCTGTGCGCCCCACATCATTTGCGCCCCACAGGATGTGCAACCACAGTTTTTTATTAATTTGATTTAAATATTTTTTTCTGTAAAAATGTTTTAATATTATTTTTATTTATGTGCGCAGCAGGATGTGCGCCGCATGATGTGCGCCCCACATAATTTGCGCCCCACAGGATGTGCAAGCACAGTTTTTGTATTAATTTGATTTAAATATATTTTTTTGTAAAAATGTTTTAATATTATTTTTATTTATGTGCGCAGCAGGATGTGCGCCGCAGGATGTGCGCCCCACAGAATTTGCGCCCCACAGAATTTGCGCCCCACAGGATGTGCAAGCACAGTTTTTTTATTAATTTGATTTAAATATTTTTTTTTGTAAAAATGTTTTAATATTATTTTTATTTATGATCGCAGCAGGATGTGCGCAGCAGGATGTGCGCCCCACAGAATTTGCGCCCCACAGGATGTTCAAGCACAGTTTTTTTATTAATTTGATTTAAAAAAAAATAATTGTAAATTGTTTTTAATATTATTTTTATTTATGTGCGCAGCAGGATGTGCGCCGCAGGATGTGCGCCCCACATAATTTGCCCCCCACAGGATGTGCAAGCACAGTCTTTTTATTAATTTGATTTAAATATTTTTTTTTGTAAAAATGTTTTAATATTATTTTTATTTATGTGCGCAGCAGGATGTGCGCCGCAGGATGTGCGCCCCACAGAATTTGCGCCACACAGGATGTGCAAGGACAGTTTTTTTATTAATTTGATTTAAAAAAAAAAATTGTAATTTGTTTTTAATATTATTTTTATTTATGTGCGCAGCAGGATGTGCGCCGCAGGATGTGCGCCCCACAGAATTTGCGCCCCACAGGATGTGCAAGCACAGTTTTTTTATTAATTTGATTTAAATATATTTTTTTGTAAAAATGTTTTAATATTATTTTTATTTATGTGCGCAGCAGGATGTGCGCCGCAGGATGTGCGCCCCACAGAATTTGCGCCCCACAGAATTTGCGCCCCACAGGATGTGCAAGCACAGTTTTTTTATTAATTTGATTTAAAAAAAAAATTGTAATTTGTTTTTAATATTATTTTTATTTATGTGCGCAGCAGGATGTGCGCCCCACATAATTTGCGCCCCACAGGATGTGCAAGCACAGTTTTTGTATTAATTTGATTTAAATATATTTTTTTGTAAAAATATTTTAATATTATTTTTATTTTATGTGCGCAGCAGGATGTGCGCTTCAGTATGTGCGCCCCACAGAATTTGCGCCCTACAGGATGTGCAAGCACAGTTTTTTTATTAATTTGATTTAATTATTTTTTTTTGTAAAAATGTTTTAATATTATTATTATTAATGTGCGCAGATGGATGTGCGCCGCATGATGTGCGCCCCACATAATTTGCGCCCCACAGGATGAGCAAGCACAGTTTTTTTATTAATTGTTTTAAATATTTTTTTTGTAAAGATGTTTTAATATTATTTTTATCTATGTGCGCAGCAGGATGTGCGCCGCAGTCTGTGCGCCCCACATCATTTGCGCCCCACAGAATTTGCGCCCCACAGAATTTGCGCCCCACAGGATGTGCAAGGACAGTTTTTTTATTAATTTGATTTAAAAAAAAAATTGTAATTTGTTTTTAATATTATTTTTATTTATGTGCGCAGCAGGATGTGCGCCGCAGTCTGTGCGCCCCACATAATTTGCGCCCCACAGAATTTGCGCCCCACAGAATTTGCGCCCCACAGAATTTGCGCCCCACAGGATGTGCAAGCACAGTTTTTTTATTAATTTGATTTAAATATTTTTTTTTGTAAAAATGTTTTAATATTATTTTTATTTATGTGCGCAGCAGGATGTGCGCCGCAGGATGTGCGCCCCACAGAATTTGCGCCCCACAGGATGTGCAAGCAAGGTTTTTTATTAGTTATATTTAAATATTTTTTTTTGTAAAAATGTTTTAACATTATTTTTATTTATGTGCGCAGCAGGATGTGCGCCCCACAGAATTTGCGCCCCACAGGATGTGCAAGGACAGTTTTTTTATTAATTTGATTTAAAAAAAAAAAATTGTAATTTGTTTTTAATATTATTTTTATTTATGTGCGCAGCAGGATGTGCGCCGCAAGATGTGCGCCCCACAGAATTTTCGCCCCACAGGATGTGCAAGCACAGTTTTTTTATTAATTTGATTTAAATATTTTTTTTTGTAAAAATGTTTTAATATTATTTGTATTAATGTGCGCAGCTGGATGTGCGCCACAGGATGTGCGCCCCACATAATTTGCGCCCCACAGGATGTGCAAGCACAGTTTTTTTATTAATTTGATTTAAATATTTTTTTTTGTAAAAATGTTTTAACATTATTTTTATTTATATGCGCAGCAGGATGTGCGCCGCAGGATGTGTGCCCCACAGAATTTGCGCCCTACAGGATGTGCAAGCACAGTTTTTTTATTAATTTGATTTAATTATTTTTTTTTGTAAAAATGTTTTAATATTATTATTATTAATGTGCGCAGATGGATGTGCGCCGCATGATGTGCGCCCCACATAATTTGCGCCCCACAGGATGAGCAAGCACAGTTTTTTTATTAATTGTTTTAAATATTTTTTTTGTAAAGATGTTTTAATATTATTTTTATCTATGTGCGCAGCAGGATGTGCGCCGCAGTCTGTGCGCCCCACATCATTTGCGCCCCACAGAATTTGCGCCCCACAGAATTTGCGCCCCACAGGATGTGCAAGGACAGTTTTTTTATTAATTTGATTTAAAAAAAAAATTGTAATTTGTTTTTAATATTATTTTTATTTATGTGCGCAGCAGGATGTGCGCCGCAGTCTGTGCGCCCCACATAATTTGCGCCCCACAGGATGTGCAACCACAGTTTTTTATTAATTTGATTTAAATATTTTTTTCTGTAAAAATGTTTTAATATTATTTTTATTTATGTGCGCAGCAGGATGTGCGCCGCATGATGTGCGCCCCACATAATTTGCGCCCCACAGGATGTGCAAGCACAGTTTTTGTATTAATTTGATTTAAATATATTTTTTTGTAAAAATGTTTTAATATTATTTTTATTTATGTGCGCAGCAGGATGTGCGCCGCAGGATGTGCGCCCCACAGAATTTGCGCCCCACAGAATTTGCGCCCCACAGAATTTGCGCCCCACAGGATGTGCAAGCACAGTTTTTTTATTAATTTGATTTAAATATTTTTTTTTGTAAAAATGTTTTAATATTATTTTTATTTATGTGCGCAGCAGGATGTGCGCCGCAGGATGTGCGCCCCACAGAATTTGCGCCCCACAGGATGTGCAAGCAAGGTTTTTTATTAGTTATATTTAAATATTTTTTTTTGTAAAAATGTTTTAACATTATTTTTATTTATGTGCGCAGCAGGATGTGCGCCCCACAGAATTTGCGCCCCACAGGATGTGCAAGGACAGTTTTTTTATTAATTTGATTTAAAAAAAAATAATTGTAAATTGTTTTTAATATTATTTTTATTTATGTGCGCAGCAGGATGTGCGCCGCAGGATGTGCGCCCCACATAATTTGCGCCCCACAGGATGTGCAAGCACAGTTTTTTTATTAATTTGATTTAAATATTTTTTTTTGTAAAAATGTTTTAATATTATTTTTATTTATGTGCGCAGCAGGATGTGCGCCGCAGGATGTGCGCCCCACAGAATTTGCGCCACACAGGATGTGCAAGGACAGTTTTTTTATTAATTTGATTTAAAAAAAAAAATTGTAATTTGTTTTTAATATTATTTTTATTTATGTGCGCAGCAGGATGTGCGCCGCAGGATGTGCGCCCCACAGAATTTGCGCCCCACAGGATGTGCAAGCAAAGTTTTTTTATTAATTTGATTTAAATATTTTTTTTTGTAAAAATGTTTTAATATTATTTTTATTCATGTGCGCAGCAGGATTTGCGCCGCAGGATGTGCGCCCCACAGAATTTGCGCCCCACAGGATGTGCAAGGACAGTTTTTTTATTAATTTGATTTAAAAAAAAAATTGTAATTTGTTTTTAATATTATTTTTATTTATGTGCGCAGCAGGATGTGCGCCGCAGGATTTGCGGCCCACAGAATTTGCGCCCCACAGGATGTGCAAGCACAGTTTTTTTATTAATTTGATTTAAAAAAAAAATTGTAATTTGTTTTTAATATTATTTTTATTTATGTGCGCAGCAGGATGTGCGCCCCACATAATTTGCGCCCCACAGGATGTGCAAGCACAGTTTTTGTATTAATTTGATTTAAATATATTTTTTTGTAAAAATATTTTAATATTATTTTTATTTTATGTGCGCAGCAGGATGTGCGCTTCAGTATGTGCGCCCCACAGAATTTGCGCCCTACAGGATGTGCAAGCACAGTTTTTTTATTAATTTGATTTAATTATTTTTTTTTGTAAAAATGTTTTAATATTATTATTATTAATGTGCGCAGATGGATGTGCGCCGCATGATGTGCGCCCCACATAATTTGCGCCCCACAGGATGAGCAAGCACAGTTTTTTTATTAATTGTTTTAAATATTTTTTTTGTAAAGATGTTTTAATATTATTTTTATCTATGTGCGCAGCAGGATGTGCGCCGCAGTCTGTGCGCCCCACATCATTTGCGCCCCACAGGATGTGCAACCACAGTTTTTTATTAATTTGATTTAAATATTTTTTTCTGTAAAAATGTTTTAATATTATTTTTATTTATGTGCGCAGCAGGATGTGCGCCGCATGATGTGCGCCCCACATAATTTGCGCCCCACAGGATGTGCAAGCACAGTTTTTGTATTAATTTGATTTAAATATATTTTTTTGTAAAAATGTTTTAATATTATTTTTATTTATGTGCGCAGCAGGATGTGCGCCGCAGGATGTGCGCCCCACAGAATTTGCGCCCCACAGAATTTGCGCCCCACAGGATGTGCAAGCACAGTTTTTTTATTAATTTGATTTAAATATTTTTTTTTGTAAAAATGTTTTAATATTATTTTTATTTATGATCGCAGCAGGATGTGCGCCGCAGGATGTGCGCCCCACAGAATTTGCGCCACACAGGATGTGCAAGGACAGTTTTTTTATTAATTTGATTTAAAAAAAAAAATTGTAATTTGTTTTTAATATTATTTTTATTTATGTGCGCAGCAGGATGTGCGCCGCAGGATGTGCGCCCCACAGAATTTGCGCCCCACAGGATGTGCAAGCACAGTTTTTTTATTAATTTGATTTAAAAAAAAAATTGTAATTTGTTTTTAATATTATTTTTATTTATGTGCGCAGCAGGATGTGCGCCCCACATAATTTGCGCCCCACAGGATGTGCAAGCACAGTTTTTGTATTAATTTGATTTAAATATATTTTTTTGTAAAAATATTTTAATATTATTTTTATTTTATGTGCGCAGCAGGATGTGCGCTTCAGTATGTGCGCCCCACAGAATTTGCGCCCTACAGGATGTGCAAGCACAGTTTTTTTATTAATTTGATTTAATTATTTTTTTTTGTAAAAATGTTTTAATATTATTATTATTAATGTGCGCAGATGGATGTGCGCCGCATGATGTGCGCCCCACATAATTTGCGCCCCACAGGATGAGCAAGCACAGTTTTTTTATTAATTGTTTTAAATATTTTTTTTGTAAAGATGTTTTAATATTATTTTTATCTATGTGCGCAGCAGGATGTGCGCCGCAGTCTGTGCGCCCCACATCATTTGCGCCCCACAGAATTTGCGCCCCACAGAATTTGCGCCCCACAGGATGTGCAAGGACAGTTTTTTTATTAATTTGATTTAAAAAAAAAATTGTAATTTGTTTTTAATATTATTTTTATTTATGTGCGCAGCAGGATGTGCGCCGCAGTCTGTGCGCCCCACATAATTTGCGCCCCACAGGATGTGCAACCACAGTTTTTTATTAATTTGATTTAAATATTTTTTTTTGTAAAAATGTTTTAATATTATTATTATTAATGTGCGCAGATGGATGTGCGCCGCATGATGTGCGCCCCACATAATTTGCGCCCCACAGGATGAGCAAGCACAGTTTTTTTATTAATTGTTTTAAATATTTTTTTTGTAAAGATGTTTTAATATTATTTTTATCTATGTGCGCAGCAGGATGTGCGCCGCAGTCTGTGCGCCCCACATCATTTGCGCCCCACAGGATGTGCAACCACAGTTTTTTATTAATTTGATTTAAATATTTTTTTCTGTAAAAATGTTTTAATATTATTTTTATTTATGTGCGCAGCAGGATGTGCGCCGCATGATGTGCGCCCCACATAATTTGCGCCCCACAGGATGTGCAAGCACAGTTTTTGTATTAATTTGATTTAAATATATTTTTTTGTAAAAATGTTTTAATATTATTTTTATTTATGTGCGCAGCAGGATGTGCGCCGCAGGATGTGCGCCCCACAGAATTTGCGCCCCACAGGATGTGCAAGCACAGTTTTTTTATTAATTTGATTTAAATATTTTTTTTTGTAAAAATGTTTTAATATTATTTTTATTTATGATCGCAGCAGGATGTGCGCAGCAGGATGTGCGCCCCACAGAATTTGCGCCCCACAGGATGTTCAAGCACAGTTTTTTTATTAATTTGATTTAAAAAAAAATAATTGTAAATTGTTTTTAATATAATTTTTATTTATGTGCGCAGCAGGATGTGCGCCGCAGGATGTGCGCCCCACATAATTTGCCCCCCACAGGATGTGCAAGCACAGTCTTTTTATTAATTTGATTTAAATATTTTTTTTTGTAAAAATGTTTTAATATTATTTTTATTTATGTGCGCAGCAGGATGTGCGCCGCAGGATGTGCGCCCCACAGAATTTGCGCCACACAGGATGTGCAAGGACAGTTTTTTTATTAATTTGATTTAAAAAAAAAAATTGTAATTTGTTTTTAATATTATTTTTATTTATGTGCGCAGCAGGATGTGCGCCGCAGGATGTGCGCCCCACAGAATTTGCGCCCCACAGGATGTGCAAGCACAGTTTTTTTATTAATTTGATTTAAATATTTTTTTTTGTAAAAATGTTTTAATATTATTTTTATTTATGTGCGCAGCAGGATGTGCGCCGCAGGATGTGCGCCCCACAGAATTTGCGCCCCACAGGATGTGCAAGGACAGTTTTTTTATTAATTTGATTTAAATATTTTTTTTGTAAAAATGTTTTAATATCATTTTTATTTATGTGCGCAGCAGGATGTGCGCCGCAGAATGTGCGCCCCTCAGAATTTGCGCCCCACAGGATGTGCAAGCACAGTTTTTTTATTAATTTGATTTAAATATTTTTTTTTGTAAAAATGTTTTAATATTATTTTTATTCATGTGCGCAGCAGGATTTGCGCCGCAGGATGTGCGCCCCACAGAATTTGCGCCCCACAGGATGTGCAAGGACAGTTTTTTTATTAATTTGATTTAAAAAAAAAATTGTAATTTGTTTTTAATATTATTTTTATTTATGTGCGCAGCAGGATGTGCGCCGCAGGATGTGCGCCCCACAGAATTTGCGCCACACAGGATGTGCAAGGACAGTTTTTTTATTAATTTGATTTAAAAAAAAAAATTGTAATTTGTTTTTAATATTATTTTTATTTATGTGCGCAGCAGGATGTGCGCCGCAGGATGTGCGCCCCACAGAATTTGCGCCCCACAGGATGTGCAAGCACAGTTTTTTTATTAATTTGATTTAAATATTTTTTTTTGTAAAAATGTTTTAATATTATTTTTATTTATGTGCGCAGCAGGATGTGCGCCGCAGGATGTGCGCCCCACAGAATTTGCGCCCCACAGGATGTGCAAGGACAGTTTTTTTATTAATTTGATTTAAATATTTTTTTTGTAAAAATGTTTTAATATCATTTTTATTTATGTGCGCAGCAGGATGTGCGCCGCAGAATGTGCGCCCCTCAGAATTTGCGCCCCACAGGATGTGCAAGCACAGTTTTTTTATTAATTTGATTTAAATATTTTTTTTTGTAAAAATGTTTTAATATTATTTTTATTCATGTGCGCAGCAGGATTTGCGCCGCAGGATGTGCGCCCCACAGAATTTGCGCCCCACAGGATGTGCAAGGACAGTTTTTTTATTAATTTGATTTAAATATTTTTTTTGTAAAAATGTTTTAATATCATTTTTATTTATGTGCGCAGCAGGATGTGCGCCGCAGAATGTGCGCCCCTCAGAATTTGCGCCCCACAGGATGTGCAAGCACAGTTTTTTTATTAATTTGATTTAAATATTTTTTTTTGTAAAAATGTTTTAATATTATTTTTATTCATGTGCGCAGCAGGATTTGCGCCGCAGGATGTGCGCCCCACAGAATTTGCGCCCCACAGGATGTGCAAGGACAGTTTTTTTATTAATTTGATTTAAAAAAAAAATTGTAATTTGTTTTTAATATTATTTTTATTTATGTGCGCAGCAGGATGTGCGCCGCAGGATTTGCGGCCCACAGAATTTGCGCCCCACAGGATGTGCAAGCACAGTTTTTTTATTAATTTGATTTAAAAAAAAAATTGTAATTTGTTTTTAATATTATTTTTATTTATGTGCGCAGCAGGATGTGCGCCGCATGATGTGCGCCCCACATAATTTGCGCCCCACAGGATGTGCAAGCACAGTTTTTGTATTAATTTGATTTAAATATTTTTTTTTGTAAAAATGTTTTAATATTATTTTTATTTATGTGCGCAGCAGGATGTGCGCCGCAGGATGTGCGCCCCACAGAATTTGCGCCCCACAGGATGTGCAAGCAAGGTTTTTTATTAGTTATATTTAAATATTTTTTTTTGTAAAAATGTTTTAATATTATTTTTATTTATGTGCGCAGCAGGATGTGCGCCGCATGATGTGCGCCCCACATAATTTGCGCCCCACAGGATGAGCAAGCACAGTTTTTTTATTAATTTGATTTAAAAAAAAAAAATGTAAAAATGTTTTAATATTATTTTTATTTATGTGCGCAGCAGGATGTGTGCCGCAGGATGTGCGCCCCACATAATTTGCGCCCCACAGGATGTGCAAGCACAGTTTTTTTATTAATTTGATTTAAAAAAAAAAAATGTAAAAATGTTTTAATATTATTTTTATTTATGTGCGCAGCAGGATGTGTGCCGCAGGATGTGCGCCCCACAGAATTTGCGCCCCACAGGATGTGCAAGCACAGTTTTTTTATTAATTTGATTTAAATATTTTTTTTTGTAAAAATGTTTTAATATTATTTTTATTCATGTGCGCAGCAGGATTTGCGCCGCAGGATGTGCGCCCCACAGAATTTGCGCCCCACAGGATGTGCAAGGACAGTTTTTTTATTAATTTGATTTAAAAAAAAAAAATTGTAATTTGTTTTTAATATTATTTTTATTTATGTGCGCAGCAGGATGTGCGCCGCAGGATGTGCGCCCCACAGAATTTGCGCCCCACAGGATGTGCAAGCACAGTTTTTTTATTAATTTGATTTAAAAAAAAAAATTGTAATTTGTTTTTAATATTATTTTTATTTATGTGCGCAGCAGGATGTGCGCCGCAGGATGTGCGCCCCTCAGAATTTGCGCCCCACAGGATGTGCAAGCACAGTTTTTTTATTAATTTGATTTAAATATTTTTTTTTGTAAAAATGTTTTAATATTATTTTTATTCATGTGCGCAGCAGGATTTGCGCCGCAGGATGTGCGCCCCACAGAATTTGCGCCCCACAGGATGTGCAAGGACAGTTTTTTTATTAATTTGATTTAAAAAAAAAATTGTAATTTGTTTTTAATATTATTTTTATTTATGTGCGCAGCAGGATGTGCGCCGCAGGATGTGCGCCCCACAGAATTTGCGCCACACAGGATGTGCAAGGACAGTTTTTTTATTAATTTGATTTAAAAAAAAAAATTGTAATTTGTTTTTAATATTATTTTTATTTATGTGCGCAGCAGGATGTGCGCCCCACAGAATTTGCGCCCCACAGGATGTGCAAGCACAGTTTTTGTATTAATTTGATTTAAATATTTTTTTTTGTAAAAATGTTTTAATATTATTTTTATTTATGTGCGCAGCAGGATGTGCGCCCCACATAATTTGCGCCCCACAGGATGTGCAAGCACAGTTTTTGTATTAATTTGATTTAAATATATTTTTTTGTAAAAATATTTTAATATTATTTTTATTTTATGTGCGCAGCAGGATGTGCGCTTCAGTATGTGCGCCCCACAGAATTTGCGCCCTACAGGATGTGCAAGCACAGTTTTTTTATTAATTTGATTTAATTATTTTTTTTTGTAAAAATGTTTTAATATTATTATTATTAATGTGCGCAGATGGATGTGCGCCGCAGTCTGTGCGCCCCACATCATTTGCGCCCCACAGGATGTGCAACCACAGTTTTTTATTAATTTGATTTAAATATTTTTTTCTGTAAAAATGTTTTAATATTATTTTTATTTATGTGCGCAGCAGGATGTGCGCCGCATGATGTGCGCCCCACATAATTTGCGCCCCACAGGATGTGCAAGCACAGTTTTTGTATTAATTTGATTTAAATATTTTTTTTTGTAAAAATGTTTTAATATTATTTTTATTTATGTGCGCAGCAGGATGTGCGCCGCAGGATGTGCGCCCCACAGAATTTGCGCCCCACAGGATGTGCAAGCAAGGTTTTTTATTAGTTATATTTAAATATTTTTTTTTGTAAAAATGTTTTAATATTATTTTTATTTATGTGCGCAGCAGGATGTGCGCCGCATGATGTGCGCCCCACATAATTTGCGCCCCACAGGATGAGCAAGCACAGTTTTTTTATTAATTTGATTTAAAAAAAAAAAATGTAAAAATGTTTTAATATTATTTTTATTTATGTGCGCAGCAGGATGTGTGCCGCAGGATGTGCGCCCCACATAATTTGCGCCCCACAGGATGTGCAAGCACAGTTTTTTTATTAATTTGATTTAAAAAAAAAAAATGTAAAAATGTTTTAATATTATTTTTATTTATGTGCGCAGCAGGATGTGTGCCGCAGGATGTGCGCCCCACAGAATTTGCGCCCCACAGGATGTGCAAGCACAGTTTTTTTATTAATTTGATTTAAATATTTTTTTTTGTAAAAATGTTTTAATATTATTTTTATTCATGTGCGCAGCAGGATTTGCGCCGCAGGATGTGCGCCCCACAGAATTTGCGCCCCACAGGATGTGCAAGGACAGTTTTTTTATTAATTTGATTTAAAAAAAAAAAATTGTAATTTGTTTTTAATATTATTTTTATTTATGTGCGCAGCAGGATGTGCGCCGCAGGATGTGCGCCCCACAGAATTTGCGCCCCACAGGATGTGCAAGCACAGTTTTTTTATTAATTTGATTTAAAAAAAAAAATTGTAATTTGTTTTTAATATTATTTTTATTTATGTGCGCAGCAGGATGTGCGCCGCAGGATGTGCGCCCCTCAGAATTTTCGCCCCACAGGATGTGCAAGCACAGTTTTTTTATTAATTTGATTTAAATATTTTTTTTTGTAAAAATGTTTTAATATTATTTTTATTCATGTGCGCAGCAGGATTTGCGCCGCAGGATGTGCGCCCCACAGAATTTGCGCCCCACAGGATGTGCAAGGACAGTTTTTTTATTAATTTGATTTAAAAAAAAAATTGTAATTTGTTTTTAATATTATTTTTATTTATGTGCGCAGCAGGATGTGCGCCGCAGGATGTGCGCCCCACAGAATTTGCGCCACAGAGGATGTGCAAGGACAGTTTTTTTATTAATTTGATTTAAAAAAAAAAATTGTAATTTGTTTTTAATATTATTTTTATTTATGTGCGCAGCAGGATGTGCGCCCCACAGAATTTGCGCCCCACAGAATTTGCGCCCCACAGGATGTGCAAGCACAGTTTTTTTATTAATTTGATTTAAATATTTTTTTTTGTAAAAATGTTTTAATATTATTTTTATTTATGATCGCAGCAGGATGTGCGCAGCAGGATGTGCGCCCCACAGAATTTGCGCCCCACAGGATGTTCAAGCACAGTTTTTTTATTAATTTGATTTAAAAAAAAATAATTGTAAATTGTTTTTAATATAATTTTTATTTATGTGCGCAGCAGGATGTGCGCCGCAGGATGTGCGCCCCACATAATTTGCCCCCCACAGGATGTGCAAGCACAGTCTTTTTATTAATTTGATTTAAATATTTTTTTTTGTAAAAATGTTTTAATATTATTTTTATTTATGTGCGCAGCAGGATGTGCGCCGCAGGATGTGCGCCCCACAGAATTTGCGCCACACAGGATGTGCAAGGACAGTTTTTTTATTAATTTGATTTAAAAAAAAAAATTGTAATTTGTTTTTAATATTATTTTTATTTATGTGCGCAGCAGGATGTGCGCCGCAGGATGTGCGCCCCACAGAATTTGCGCCCCACAGGATGTGCAAGCACAGTTTTTTTATTAATTTGATTTAAATATTTTTTTTTGTAAAAATGTTTTAATATTATTTTTATTTATGTGCGCAGCAGGATGTGCGCCGCAGGATGTGCGCCCCACAGAATTTGCGCCCCACAGGATGTGCAAGGACAGTTTTTTTATTAATTTGATTTAAATATTTTTTTTGTAAAAATGTTTTAATATCATTTTTATTTATGTGCGCAGCAGGATGTGCGCCGCAGAATGTGCGCCCCTCAGAATTTGCGCCCCACAGGATGTGCAAGCACAGTTTTTTTATTAATTTGATTTAAATATTTTTTTTTGTAAAAATGTTTTAATATTATTTTTATTCATGTGCGCAGCAGGATGTGCGCCCCACAGAATTTGCGCCCCACAGGATGTGCAAGGACAGTTTTTTTATTAATTTGATTTAAAAAAAAAAAATTGTAATTTGTTTTTAATATTATTTTTATTTATGTGCGCAGCAGGATGTGTGCCGCAGGATGTGCGCCCCACAGAATTTGCGCCCCACAGGATGTGCAAGGACAGTTTTTTTATTAATTTGATTTAATTATTTTTTTTTGTAAAAATGTTTTAATATTATTATTATTAATGTGCGCAGATGGATGTGCGCCGCATGATGTACGCCCCACATAATTTGCGCCCCACAGGATGAGCAAGCACAGTTTTTTTATTAATTGTTTTAAATATTTTTTTTGTAAAGATGTTTTAATATTATTTTTATCTATGTGCGCAGCAGGATGTGCGCCGCAGTCTGTGCGCCCCACATCATTTGCGCCCCACAGGATGTGCAACCACAGTTTTTTATTAATTTGATTTAAATATTTTTTTCTGTAAAAATGTTTTAATATTATTTTTATTTATGTGCGCAGCAGGATGTGCGCCGCATGATGTGCGCCCCACATAATTTGCCCCCCACAGGATGTGCAAGCACAGTTTTTTTATTAATTTGATTTAAATATTTTTTTTTGTAAAAATGTTTTAATATTATTTTTATTTATGTGCGCAGCAGGATGTGCGCCGCAGGATGTGCGCCCCACAGAATTTGCGCCCCACAGGATGTGCAAGCACAGTTTTTTTATTAATTTGATTTAAATATTTTTTTTTGTAAAAATGTTTTAATATTATTTGTATTAATGTGCGCAGCTGGATGTGCGCCGCAGGATGTGCGCCCCACAGAATTTGCGCCCCACAGGATGTGCAAGCACAGTTTTTTTATTAATTTGATTTAAATATTTTTTTTGTAAAAATGTTTTAATATTATTTTTATTTATGTGCGCAGTAGGATGTGCGCCCCACAGAATTTGCGCCCCAAAGGATGTGCAAGCACAGTTTTTTTATTAATTTGATTTAAAAAAAAATAATTGTAAATTGTTTTTAATATTATTTTTATTTATGTGTGCAGCAGGATGTGCGCCGCAGGATGTGCGCCCCACATAATTTGCGCCCCACAGGATGTGCAAGCACAGTTTTTTTATTAATTTGATTTTAATATATTTTTTTGTAAAAATGTTTTAATATTATTTTTATCTATGTGCGCAGCAGGATGTGCGCTGCAGTCTGTGCGCCCCACATAATTTGCGCCCCACAGGATGTGCAACCACAGTTTTTTATTAATTTGATTTAAATATTTTTTTCCTTAAAAATGTTTTAATATTATTTTTATTTATGTGCGCAGCAGGATGTGCGCCGCAGGATGTGCGCCCCACAGAATTTGCGCCCCACAGGATGTGCAAGCACAGTATTTTTATTAATTTGATTTAAAAAAAAAATAATTGTAAATTGTTTTTAATATTATTTTTATTTATGTGCGCAGCAGGATGTGCGCCGCACGATGTGCGCCCCACAGAATTTGCGCCCCACAGGATGTGCAAGGACAGTTTTTTTATTAATTTGATTTTTTTAAAAAAATTGTAATTTGTTTTTAATATTATTTTTATTTAAGTGCGCAGCTGGATGTGCGCCGCAGGATGTGCGCCCCACAGAATTTGCGCCCCACAGGATGTGCAAGCACAGTTTTTTTATTAATTTGATTTAAATATTTTTTTTTGTAAAAATGTTTTAATATTATTTTTATTTATGTGCGCAGCAGGATGTGCGCCCCACAGAATTTGCGCCCCACAGGATGTGCAAGCACAGTTTTTTTATTAATTTGATTTAAATATTTTTTTTTGTAAAAATGTTTTAATATTATTTTTATTTATGTGCGCAGCAGGATGTGCGCCCCACAGAATTTGCGCCCCACAGGATGTGCAAGCACAGTTTTTTTATTAATTTGATTTAAAAAAAAATAATTGTAAATTGTTTTTAATATTATTTTTATTTATGTGCGCAGCAGGATGTGTGCCGCAGGATGTGCACCCCACAGAATTTGCGCCCCACAGGATGTACAAGCACAGTTTTTTTATTAATTTGATTTTAATATTTTTTTTTGTAAAAATGTTTTAATATTATTTTTATTTATGTGCACAGCAGGATGTTAGCCGCAGGATGTGCGCCCCACAGAATTTGCGCCCCACAGAATGTGCAAGCACAGTTTTTTTATTAATTTGATTTTAATACATTTTTTTGTAAAAATGTTTTAATATTATTTTTATTTATGTTCACAGCAGGATGTGCGCCCCACAGAATTTGCGCCCCACAGGATGTGCAAGGACAGTTTTTTTATTAATTTGATTTTTAAAAAAAAATTGTAATTTGTTTTTAATATTATTTTTATTTATGTGCGCAGCAGGATGTGCGCCGCAGGATGTGCGCCCCACAGAATTTGCGCCCCACAGGATGTGCAAGGACAGTTTTTTTATTAATTTGATTTAAAAAAAAAAAAATTGTAATTTGTTTTTAATATTATTTTTATTTATGTGCGCAGCAGGATGTGCGCCGCATGATGTGCGCCCCACATAATTTGCACCCCACAGGATGTGCAAGCACAGTTTTTTTATTAATTTGATTTAAATATTTTTTTTTGTAAAAATGTTTTAATATTATTTTTATTTATGTGCGCAGCAGGATGTGTGCCGCAGGATGTGCGCCCCACAGAATTTGCGCCCCACAGGATGTACAAGCACAGTTTTTTTATTAATTTGATTTAAATATTTTTTTTTGTAAAAATGTTTTAATATTATTTTTATTTATGTGCGCAGCAGGATGTTAGCCGCAGGATGTGCGCCCCACAGAATTTGCGCCCCACAGGATGTGCAAGCACAGTTTTTTTATTAATTTGATTTAAACATTTTTTTTTGTAAAAATGTTTTAATATTATTTTTATTCATGTGCGCAGCAGGATTTGCGCCGCAGGATGTGCGCCCCACAGGATGTGCAAGGACAGTTTTTTTATTAATTTGATTAAAAAAAAAAATTGTAATTTGTTTTTAATATTATTTTTATTTATGTGCGCAGCAGGATGTGCGCCGCAGGATTTGCGGCCCACAGAATTTGCGCCCCACAGGATGTGCAAGGACAGTTTTTTTATTAATTTGATTTAAAAAAAAAATTGTAATTTGTTTTTAATATTATTTTTATTTATGTGCGCAGCAGGATGTGCGCCGCAGGATGTGCGCCCCACAGAATTTGCGCACCACAGGATGTGCAACCACAGTTTTTTTATTAATTTGATTTAAATATTTTTTTTTGTAAAAATGTTTTAATATTATTTTTATTTATGATCGCAGCAGGATGTGCGCAGCAGGATGTGCGCCCCACAGAATTTGCGCCCCACAGGATGTTCAAGCACAGTTTTTTTATTAATTTGATTTAAAAAAAAATAATTGTAAATTGTTTTTAATATAATTTTTATTTATGTGCGCAGCAGGATGTGCGCCGCAGGATGTGCGCCCCACATAATTTGCCCCCCACAGGATGTGCAAGCACAGTCTTTTTATTAATTTGATTTAAATATTTTTTTTTGTAAAAATGTTTTAATATTATTTTTATTTATGTGCGCAGCAGGATGTGCGCCGCAGGATGTGCGCCCCACAGAATTTGCGCCACACAGGATGTGCAAGGACAGTTTTTTTATTAATTTGATTTAAAAAAAAAAATTGTAATTTGTTTTTAATATTATTTTTATTTATGTGCGCAGCAGGATGTGCGCCGCAGGATGTGCGCCCCACAGAATTTGCGCCCCACAGGATGTGCAAGCACAGTTTTTTTATTAATTTGATTTAAATATTTTTTTTTGTAAAAATGTTTTAATATTATTTTTATTTATGTGCGCAGCAGGATGTGCGCCGCAGGATGTGCGCCCCACAGAATTTGCGCCCCACAGGATGTGCAAGGACAGTTTTTTTATTAATTTGATTTAAATATTTTTTTTGTAAAAATGTTTTAATATCATTTTTATTTATGTGCGCAGCAGGATGTGCGCCGCAGAATGTGCGCCCCTCAGAATTTGCGCCCCACAGGATGTGCAAGCACAGTTTTTTTATTAATTTGATTTAAATATTTTTTTTTGTAAAAATGTTTTAATATTATTTTTATTCATGTGCGCAGCAGGATTTGCGCCGCAGGATGTGCGCCCCACAGAATTTGCGCCCCACAGGATGTGCAAGGACAGTTTTTTTATTAATTTGATTTAAAAAAAAAATTGTAATTTGTTTTTAATATTATTTTTATTTATGTGCGCAGCAGGATGTGCGCCGCAGGATTTGCGGCCCACAGAATTTGCGCCCCACAGGATGTGCAAGCACAGTTTTTTTATTAATTTGATTTAAAAAAAAAATTGTAATTTGTTTTTAATATTATTTTTATTTATGTGCGCAGCAGGATGTGCGCCGCAGTCTGTGCGCCCCACATAATTTGCGCCCCACAGGATGTGCAACCACAGTTTTTTATTAATTTGATTTAAATATTTTTTTCTGTAAAAATGTTTTAATATTATTTTTATTTATGTGCGCAGCAGGATGTGCGCCGCATGATGTGCGCCCCACATAATTTGCGCCCCACAGGATGTGCAAGCACAGTTTTTGTATTAATTTGATTTAAATATATTTTTTTGTAAAAATGTTTTAATATTATTTTTATTTATGTGCGCAGCAGGATGTGCGCCGCATGATGTGCGCCCCACATAATTTGCGCCCCACAGGATGTGCAAGCACAGTTTTTGTATTAATTTGATTTAAATATATTTTTTTGTAAAAATGTTTTAATATTATTTTTATTTATGTGCGCAGCAGGATATGCGCCGCAGGATGTGCGCCCCACAGAATTTGCGCCCCACAGGATGTGCAAGCACAGTTTTTTTATTAATTTGATTTAAATATTTTTTTTTGTAAAAATGTTTTAATATTATTTTTATTTATGTGCGCAGCAGGATGTGCGCCGCAGGATGTGCGCCCCACAGAATTTGCGCCCCACAGGATGTGCAAGCAAGGTTTTTTATTAGTTATATTTAAATATTTTTTTTTGTAAAAATGTTTTAATATTATTTTTATTTATGTGCGCAGCAGGATGTGCGCCCCACATAATTTGCGCCCCACAGGATGTGCAAGCACAGTTTTTGTATTAATTTGATTTAAATATTTTTTTTTGTAAAAATGTTTTAATATTATTATTATTAATGTGCGCAGATGGATGTGCGCCGCAGTCTGTGCGCCCCACATCATTTGCGCCCCACAGGATGTGCAACCACAGTTTTTTATTAATTTGATTTAAATATTTTTTTCTGTAAAAATGTTTTAATATTATTTTTATTTATGTGCGCAGCAGGATGTGCGCCGCATGATGTGCGCCCCACATAATTTGCGCCCCACAGGATGTGCAAGCACAGTTTTTGTATTAATTTGATTTAAATATTTTTTTTTGTAAAAATGTTTTAATATTATTTTTATTTATGTGCGCAGCAGGATGTGCGCCGCAGGATGTGCGCCCCACAGAATTTGCGCCCCACAGGATGTGCAAGCAAGGTTTTTTATTAGTTATATTTAAATATTTTTTTTTGTAAAAATGTTTTAATATTATTTTTATTTATGTGCGCAGCAGGATGTGCGCCGCAGGATGTGCGCCCCACAGAATTTGCGCCCCACAGGATGTGCAAGCACAGTTTTTTTATTAATTTGATTTAAAAAAAAAAATTGTAATTTGTTTTTAATATTATTTTTATTTATGTGCGCAGCAGGATGTGCGCCGCAGGATGTGCGCCCCTCAGAATTTGCGCCCCACAGGATGTGCAAGCACAGTTTTTTTATTAATTTGATTTAAATATTTTTTTTTGTAAAAATGTTTTAATATTATTTTTATTCATGTGCGCAGCAGGATTTGCGCCGCAGGATGTGCGCCCCACAGAATTTGCGCCCCACAGGATGTGCAAGGACAGTTTTTTTATTAATTTGATTTAAAAAAAAAATTGTAATTTGTTTTTAATATTATTTTTATTTATGTGCGCAGCAGGATGTGCGCCGCAGGATGTGCGCCCCACAGAATTTGCGCCACACAGGATGTGCAAGGACAGTTTTTTTATTAATTTGATTTAAAAAAAAAAATTGTAATTTGTTTTTAATATTATTTTTATTTATGTGCGCAGCAGGATGTGCGCCCCACAGAATTTGCGCCCCACAGGATGTGCAAGCACAGTTTTTTTATTAATTTGATTTAAATATTTTTTTTTGTAAAAATGTTTTAATATTATTTTTATTTATGTGCGCAGCACGATGTGCGCCGCAGGATGTGCGCCCCACAGAATTTGCGCCCCACAGGATGTGCAAGGACAGTTTTTTTATTAATTTGATTTAAATATTTTTTTTGTAAAAATGTTTTAATATCATTTTTATTTATGTGCGCAGCAGGATGTGCGCCGCAGAATGTGCGCCCCTCAGAATTTGCGCCCCACAGGATGTGCAAGCACAGTTTTTTTATTAATTTGATTTAAATATTTTTTTTTGTAAAAATGTTTTAATATTATTTTTATTCATGTGCGCAGCAGGATTTGCGCCGCAGGATGTGCGCCCCACAGAATTTGCGCCCCACAGGATGTGCAAGGACAGTTTTTTTATTAATTTGATTTAAAAAAAAAATTGTAATTTGTTTTTAATATTATTTTTATTTATGTGCGCAGCAGGATGTGCGCCGCAGGATTTGCGGCCCACATCATTTGCGCCCCACAGGATGAGCAAGCACAGTTTTTTTATTAATTGTTTTAAATATTTTTTTTGTAAAGATGTTTTAATATTATTTTTATCTATGTGCGCAGCAGGATGTGCGCCGCAGTCTGTGCGCCCCACATCATTTGCGCCCCACAGGATGTGCAACCACAGTTTTTTATTAATTTGATTTAAATATTTTTTTCTGTAAAAATGTTTTAATATTATTTTTATTTATGTGCGCAGCAGGATGTGCGCCGCATGATGTGCGCCCCACATAATTTGCCCCCCACAGGATGTGCAAGCACAGTTTTTTTATTAATTTGATTTAAATATTTTTTTTTGTAAAAATGTTTTAATATTATTTTTATTTATGTGCGCAGCAGGATGTGCGCCGCAGGATGTGCGCCCCACAGAATTTGCGCCCCACAGGATGTGCAAGCACAGTTTTTTTATTAATTTGATTTAAATATTTTTTTTTGTAAAAATGTTTTAATATTATTTGTATTAATGTGCGCAGCTGGATGTGCGCCGCAGGATGTGCGCCCCACAGAATTTGCGCCCCACAGGATGTGCAAGCACAGTTTTTTTATTAATTTGATTTAAATATTTTTTTTGTAAAAATGTTTTAATATTATTTTTATTTATGTGCGCAGTAGGATGTGCGCCCCACAGAATTTGCGCCCCAAAGGATGTGCAAGCACAGTTTTTTTATTAATTTGATTTAAAAAAAAATAATTGTAAATTGTTTTTAATATTATTTTTATTTATGTGTGCAGCAGGATGTGCGCCGCAGGATGTGCGCCCCACATAATTTGCGCCCCACAGGATGTGCAAGCACAGTTTTTTTATTAATTTGATTTTAATATATTTTTTTGTAAAAATGTTTTAATATTATTTTTATCTATGTGCGCAGCAGGATGTGCGCTGCAGTCTGTGCGCCCCACATAATTTGCGCCCCACAGGATGTGCAACCACAGTTTTTTATTAATTTGATTTAAATATTTTTTTCCTTAAAAATGTTTTAATATTATTTTTATTTATGTGCGCAGCAGGATGTGCGCCGCAGGATGTGCGCCCCACAGAATTTGCGCCCCACAGGATGTGCAAGCACAGTATTTTTATTAATTTGATTTAAAAAAAAAATAATTGTAAATTGTTTTTAATATTATTTTTATTTATGTGCGCAGCAGGATGTGCGCCGCACGATGTGCGCCCCACAGAATTTGCGCCCCACAGGATGTGCAAGGACAGTTTTTTTATTAATTTGATTTTTTTAAAAAAATTGTAATTTGTTTTTAATATTATTTTTATTTAAGTGCGCAGCTGGATGTGCGCCGCAGGATGTGCGCCCCACAGAATTTGCGCCCCACAGGATGTGCAAGCACAGTTTTTTTATTAATTTGATTTAAATATTTTTTTTTGTAAAAATGTTTTAATATTATTTTTATTTATGTGCGCAGCAGGATGTGCGCCCCACAGAATTTGCGCCCCACAGGATGTGCAAGCACAGTTTTTTTATTAATTTGATTTAAATATTTTTTTTTGTAAAAATGTTTTAATATTATTTTTATTTATGTGCGCAGCAGGATGTGCGCCCCACAGAATTTGCGCCCCACAGGATGTGCAAGCACAGTTTTTTTATTAATTTGATTTAAAAAAAAATAATTGTAAATTGTTTTTAATATTATTTTTATTTATGTGCGCAGCAGGATGTGTGCCGCAGGATGTGCGCCCCACAGAATTTGCGCCCCACAGGATGTGCAAGGACAGTTTTTTTATTAATTTGATTTAAATATTTCTTTTGTAAAAATGTTTTAATATTATTTTTATTCATGTGCGCAGCAGGATGTCCGCCACAGGATGTGCGCCCCACAGAATTTGTGCCCCACATAATTTGCGCCCCACAGGATGTGCAAGCACAGTTTTTTTATTAATTTGATTTAAATATTTTTTTTGTAAAAATGTTTTAATATTATTTTTATTTATGTGCGCAGCAGGATGTGCGCCGCAGGATGTGCGCCCCACAGAATTTGTGCCCCACAGGATGTGCAAGGACAGTTTTTTTATTAATTTGATTTAAAAAAAAAAAATTGTAATTTGTTTTTAATATTATTTTTATTTATGTGCGCAGCAGGATGTGCGCCCCACAGAATTTGCGCCCCTCAGGATGTGCAAGCACAGTTTTTTTATTAATTTGATTTAAATATTTTTTTTTGTAAAAATGTTTTAATATTATTTTTATTAATGCGCAGCAGGATGTGCGCCGCAGGAAATGCGCCCCACAGAATTTGCGCCCCACAGGATGTGCAAGCACAGTTTGTTTATTAATTTGATTTAAAAAAACAAATTGTAATTTGTTTTTAATATTATTTTTATTTATTTGCACAGCAGGATGTGCGCCCCACATAATTTGCGCCCCAAAGGATGTGCAAGCACAGTTTTTTTATTAGTTATATTTAAATATTTTTTTTTTGTAATAATGTTTTAATATTATTTTTATTTATGTGCGCAGCAGGATGTGCGCCGCAGGATGTGCGCCCCACAGAATTTGCGCCCCACAGGATGTGCAAGCACAGTTTTTTTATTAATTTGATTTAAATATTTTTTTTTGTAAAAATGTTTTAAGATTATTTTTATTTATGTGCGCAGCAGGATGTGCGCCGCAGGATGTGCGCCCCACAGAATTTGCGCCCCACAGGATGTGCAAGCACAGTTTTTTTATTAATTTGATTTAAATATTTTTTTTTGTAAAAATGTTTTATTTTATTTTTATTTATGTGCGCAGCAGGATGTGCGCCGCAGGATGTGCGCCCCACAGAATTTGCGCCCCACAGGATGTGCAAGCACAGTTTGTTTATTAATTTGATTTTAAAAAAAAAATTGTAATTTGTTTTTAATATTATTTTTATTTATGTGCGCAGCAGGATGTGCGCCGCAGGATGTGCGCCCCACAGAATTTGCGCCCCACAGGATGTGCAAGCACAGTTTTTTTATTAATTTGATTTAAATATTTTTTTTTGTAAAAATGTTTTAATATTATTTTTATTCTTGTGCGCAGCAGGATTTGCGCCGCAGGATGTGCGCCCCACAGAATTTGCGCCCCACAGGATGTGCAAGGACAGTTTTTTTATTAATTTGATTTAAAAAAAAAATTGTAATTTGTTTTTAATATTATTTTTATATATGTGCGCAGCAGGATGTGCGCCGCAGGATGTGCGCCCCACAGAATTTGCGCCCCACGGGATGTGCAAGCACAGTTTTTTTATTAATTTGATTTAAATATATTTTTTTGTAAAAATGTTTTAATATTATTTTTATTAATGCGCAGCAGGATGTGCGCCGCAGGAAATGCGCCCCACAGAATTTGCGCCCCACAGGATGTGCAAGCACAGTTTGTTTATTAATTTGATTTAAAAAAAAAAATTGTAATTTGTTTTTAATATTATTTTTATTTATTTGCACAGCAGGATGTGCGCCCCACATAATTTGCGCCCCAAAGGATGTGCAAGCACAGTTTTTTTATTAGTTATATTTAAATATTTTTTTTTTGTAATAATGTTTTAATATTATTTTTATTTATGTGCGCAGCAGGATGTGCGCCGCAGGATGTGCGCCCCACAGAATTTGCGCCCCACAGGATGTGCAAGCACAGTTTTTTTATTAATTTGATTTAAATATTTTTTTTTGTAAAAATGTTTTATTTTATTTTTATTTATGTGCGCAGCAGGATGTGCGCCGCAGGATGTGCGCCCCACAGAATTTGCGCCCCACAGGATGTGCAAGCACAGTTTGTTTATTAATTTGATTTAAAAAAAAAAATTGTAATTTGTTTTTAATATTATTTTTATTTATGTGCGCAGCAGGATGTGCGCCGCAGGATGTGCGCCCCACAGAATTTGCGCCCCACAGGATGTGCAAGCACAGTTTTTTTATTAATTTGATTTAAATATTTTTTTTTGTAAAAATGTTTTAATATTATTTTTATTTATGTAGGCAGCAGGATGTTTGCCGCAGGATGTGCGCCCCACAGAATTTGCGCCCCACAGGATGTGCAAGCACAGTTTTTTTATTAATTTGATTTAAATATTTTTTTTTGTAAAAATGTTTTAATATTATTTTTATTTATGTGCGCAGCAGGATGTGCGCCGCAGGATGTGCGCCCCACAGAATTTGCGCCCCACAGGATGTGCAAGCACAGTTTGTTTATTAATTTGATTTAAAAAAAAAAATTGTAATTTGTTTTTAATATTATTTTTATTTATGTGCGCAGCAGGATGTGCGCCGCAGGATGTGCGCCCCACAGAATTTGCGCCCCACAGGATGTGCAAGCACAGTTTTTTTATTAATTTGATTTAAATATTTTTTTTTGTAAAAATGTTTTAATATTATTTTTATTTATGTGCGCAGCAGGATGTGCGCCGCAGGATGTGCGCCCCACAGGATGTGCAAGCACATTTTTTTTATTAATTTGATTTAAATATTTTTTTTTGTAAAAATGTTTTAATATTATTTTTATTTATGTGCGCAGCAGGATGTGCGCCGCAGGATGTGCGCCCCACAGAATTTGCGCCCCACAGGATGTGCAAGCACAGTTTGTTTATTAATTTGATTTAAAAAAAAAATTGTAATTTGTTTTTAATATTATTTTTATTTATGTGCGCAGCAGGATGTGCGCCGCAGGATGTGCGCCCCACAGAATTTGCGCCCCACAGGATGTGCAAGCACAGTTTTTTTATTAATTTGATTTAAATATTTTTTTTTGTAAAAATGTTTTAATATTATTTTTATTTATGTGCGCAGCAGGATGTGCGCCGCAGGATGTGCGCCCCACAGAATTTGCGCCCCACAGGATGTGCAAGCACAGTTTTTTTATTAATTTGATTTAAATATTTTTTTTTGTAAAAATGTTTTAATATTATTTTTATTTATGTGCGCAGCAGGATGTGCGCCACAGGATGTGCGCTGCAGGATGTGCGCCCCACATAATTTGCGCCCCACAGGATGTGCAAGCAAGGTTTTTTATTAGTTATATTTAAATATTTTCTTTTGTAAAAATGTTTTAATATTATTTTTATTCATGTGCACAGCAGGATGTGCGCCGCAGGATGTGCGCCCCACAGAATTTGCGCCCCACAGGATGTGCAAGGACAGTTTTTTTATTAATTTGATTTTAAAAAAAAAATTGTAATTTGTTTTTAATATTATTTTTATGTATGTGCGCAGCAGGATGTGCGCCGCAGGATGTGCGCCCCACATAGTTTGCGCCCCACAGGATGTGCAAGGACAGTTTTTTTATTAATTTGATTTAAAAAAAAAATTGTAATTTGTTTTTAATATTATTTTTATTTATGTGGGCAGCAGGATGTGCGCCGCAGGATGTGCGCCCCACAGAATTTGCACCCCACAGGATGTGCAAGGTCAGTTTTTTTATTAATTTGATTTAAAAAAAAAAATTGTAATTTGTTTTTAATATTATTTTTATTTATATGCGCAGCAGGATGTGCGCCGCAGGATGTGCGCCCCACAGAATTTGCGCCCCACAGGATGTGCAAGCACAGTTTTTCTATTAATTTGATTTAAATATTTTTTTTTGTAAAAATGTTTTAATATTATTTTTATTTATCTGCGCAGCAGGATGTGCGCCACAGGATGTGCGCCCCACAGAATTTGCGCCCCACATAATTTGCGCCCCACAGGAAGTGCAAGCACAGTTTTTTTATTAATTTGATTTAAAAAAAAAAAATTGTAAATTTTTTTTAATTTTATTTTTATTTATTTGCGCAGCAGGATGTGCGCTGCAGGATGTGCGCCCCACATAATTTGCGCCCCACAAGATGTGCAAGCAAGGCTTTTTATTAGTTATATTTAAATATTTTTTTTTGTAAAAATGTTTTAATATTATTTTTATTCATGTGCACAGCAGGATGTGCGCCGCAGGATGTGCGCCCCACAGGATGTGCAAGGACAGTTTTTTTATTAATTTGATTTAAAAAAAAAAATTGTAATTTGTTTTTAATATTATTTTTATGTATGTGCGCAGCAGGATGTGCGCCGCAGGATGTGCGCCCCACATAGTTTGCGCCCCACACGATGTGCAAGGACAGTTTTTTTATTAATTTGATTTAAAAAAAAAATTGTAATTTGTTTTTAATATTATTTTTATTTATGTGGGCAGCAGGATGTGCGCCGCAGGATGTGCGCCCCACAGAATTTGCACCCCACAGGATGTGCAAGGACAGTTTTTTTATTAATTTGATTTAAAAAAAAAAATTGTAATTTGTTTTTAATATTATTTTTATTTATATGCGCAGCAGGATGTGCGCCGCAGGATGTGCGCCCCACAGAATTTGCGCCCCACAGGATGTGCAAGCACAGTTTTTCTATTAATTTGATTTAAATATTTTTTTTGTAAAAATGTTTTAATATTATTTTTATTTATCTGCGCAGCAGGATGTGCGCCGCAGGATGTGCGCCCCACAGAATTTGCGCCCCACAGGATGTGCAAGGACAGTTTTTTTATTAATTTGATTTAAAAAAAAAATTGTAATTTGTTTTTAATATTATTTTTATTTATATGCGCAGCAGGATGTGCGCCGCAGGATGTGCGCCCCACAGAATTTGCGCCCCACAGGATGTGCAAGGACAGTTTTTTTATTAATTTGATTTAAATATTTTTTTTGTAAAAATGTTTTAATATTATTTTTATTTATGTGCGCAGCAGGATGTGCGCCACAGGATGTGCGCCCCACAGAATTTGCGCCCCACATAATTTGCGCCCCACAGGAAGTGCAAGCACAGTTTTTTTATTAATTTGATTTAAAAAAAAAAAATTGTAAATTTTTTTTAATTTTATTTTTATTTATTTGCGCAGCAGGATGTGCACTGCAGGATGTGCGCCCCACATAATTTGCGCCCCACAGGATGTGCAAGCAAGGTTTTTTATTAGTTATATTTAAATATTTTTTTTTGTAAAAATGTTTTAATATTATTTTTATTCATGTGCACAGCAGGATGTGCGCCGCAGGATGTGCGCCCCACAGAATTTGCGCCCCACATAATTTGCGCACCACAGGAAGTGCAAGCACAGTTTTTTTATTAATTTGATTTAAAAAAAAAAAATTGTAAATTTTTTTAATTTTATTTTTATTTATGTGCGCAGCAGGATGTGCGCCGCAGGATGTGCGCCCCACAGAATTTGCGCCCCACAGGATGTGCAAGCACAGTTTTTTTATTAATTTGATTTAAATATTTTTTTTTGTAAAAATGTTTTAATATTATTTTTATTTATGTGCGCAGCAGGATGTGCGCCGCAGGATGTGCGCCCCACAGAATTTGCGCCCCACAGGATGTGCAAGCACAGTTTTTTTATTAATTTGATTTAAATATTTTTTTTTGTAAAAATGTTTTATTTTATTTTTATTTATGTGCGCAGCAGGATGTGCGCCGCAGGATGTGCGCCCCACAGAATTTGCGCCCCACAGGATGTGCAAGCACAGTTTGTTTATTAATTTGATTTAAAAAAAAAAATTGTAATTTGTTTTTAATATTATTTTTATTTATGTGCGCAGCAGGATGTGCGCCGCAGGATGTGCGCCCCACAGAATTTGCGCCCCACAGGATGTGCAAGCACAGTTTTTTTATTAATTTGATTTAAATATTTTTTTTTGTAAAAATGTTTTAATATTATTTTTATTTATGTAGGCAGCAGGATGTTTGCCGCAGGATGTGCGCCCCACAGAATTTGCGCCCCACAGGATGTGCAAGCACAGTTTTTTTATTAATTTGATTTAAATATTTTTTTTTGTAAAAATGTTTTAATATTATTTTTATTTATGTGCGCAGCAGGATGTGCGCCGCAGGATGTGCGCCCCACAGAATTTGCGCCCCACAGGATGTGCAAGCACAGTTTGTTTATTAATTTGATTTAAAAAAAAAAATTGTAATTTGTTTTTAATATTATTTTTATTTATGTGCGCAGCAGGATGTGCGCCGCAGGATGTGCGCCCCACAGAATTTGCGCCCCACAGGATGTGCAAGCACAGTTTTTTTATTAATTTGATTTAAATATTTTTTTTTGTAAAAATGTTTTAATATTATTTTTATTTATGTGCGCAGCAGGATGTGCGCCGCAGGATGTGCGCCCCACAGGATGTGCAAGCACATTTTTTTTATTAATTTGATTTAAATATTTTTTTTTGTAAAAATGTTTTAATATTATTTTTATTTATGTGCGCAGCAGGATGTGCGCCGCAGGATGTGCGCCCCACAGAATTTGCGCCCCACAGGATGTGCAAGCACAGTTTGTTTATTAATTTGATTTAAAAAAAAAATTGTAATTTGTTTTTAATATTATTTTTATTTATGTGCGCAGCAGGATGTGCGCCGCAGGATGTGCGCCCCACAGAATTTGCGCCCCACAGGATGTGCAAGCACAGTTTTTTTATTAATTTGATTTAAATATTTTTTTTTGTAAAAATGTTTTAATATTATTTTTATTTATGTGCGCAGCAGGATGTGCGCCGCAGGATGTGCGCCCCACAGAATTTGCGCCCCACAGGATGTGCAAGCACAGTTTTTTTATTAATTTGATTTAAATATTTTTTTTTGTAAAAATGTTTTAATATTATTTTTATTTATGTGCGCAGCAGGATGTGCGCCACAGGATGTGCGCTGCAGGATGTGCGCCCCACATAATTTGCGCCCCACAGGATGTGCAAGCAAGGTTTTTTATTAGTTATATTTAAATATTTTCTTTTGTAAAAATGTTTTAATATTATTTTTATTCATGTGCACAGCAGGATGTGCGCCGCAGGATGTGCGCCCCACAGAATTTGCGCCCCACAGGATGTGCAAGGACAGTTTTTTTATTAATTTGATTTTAAAAAAAAAATTGTAATTTGTTTTTAATATTATTTTTATGTATGTGCGCAGCAGGATGTGCGCCGCAGGATGTGCGCCCCACATAGTTTGCGCCCCACAGGATGTGCAAGGACAGTTTTTTTATTAATTTGATTTAAAAAAAAAATTGTAATTTGTTTTTAATATTATTTTTATTTATGTGGGCAGCAGGATGTGCGCCGCAGGATGTGCGCCCCACAGAATTTGCACCCCACAGGATGTGCAAGGTCAGTTTTTTTATTAATTTGATTTAAAAAAAAAAATTGTAATTTGTTTTTAATATTATTTTTATTTATATGCGCAGCAGGATGTGCGCCGCAGGATGTGCGCCCCACAGAATTTGCGCCCCACAGGAAGTGCAAGCACAGTTTTTTTATTAATTTGATTTAAAAAAAAAAAATTGTAAATTTTTTTTAATTTTATTTTTATTTATTTGCGCAGCAGGATGTGCGCTGCAGGATGTGCGCCCCACATAATTTGCGCCCCACAAGATGTGCAAGCAAGGCTTTTTATTAGTTATATTTAAATATTTTTTTTTGTAAAAATGTTTTAATATTATTTTTATTCATGTGCACAGCAGGATGTGCGCCGCAGGATGTGCGCCCCACAGGATGTGCAAGGACAGTTTTTTTATTAATTTGATTTAAAAAAAAAAATTGTAATTTGTTTTTAATATTATTTTTATGTATGTGCGCAGCAGGATGTGCGCCGCAGGATGTGCGCCCCACATAGTTTGCGCCCCACACGATGTGCAAGGACAGTTTTTTTATTAATTTGATTTAAAAAAAAAATTGTAATTTGTTTTTAATATTATTTTTATTTATGTGGGCAGCAGGATGTGCGCCGCAGGATGTGCGCCCCACAGAATTTGCACCCCACAGGATGTGCAAGGACAGTTTTTTTATTAATTTGATTTAAAAAAAAAAATTGTAATTTGTTTTTAATATTATTTTTATTTATATGCGCAGCAGGATGTGTGCCGCAGGATGTGCGCCCCACAGAATTTGCGCCCCACAGGATGTGCAAGCACAGTTTTTCTATTAATTTGATTTAAATATTTTTTTTGTAAAAATGTTTTAATATTATTTTTATTTATCTGCGCAGCAGGATGTGCGCCGCAGGATGTGCGCCCCACAGAATTTGCGCCCCACAGGATGTGCAAGGACAGTTTTTTTATTAATTTGATTTAAATATTTTTTTTGTAAAAATGTTTTAATATTATTTTTATTTATGTGCGCAGCAGGATGTGCGCCACAGGATGTTCGCCCCACAGAATTTGCGCCCCACATAATTTGCGCCCCACAGGAAGTGCAAGCACAGTTTTTCTATTAATTTGATTTAAAAAAAAAAAATTGTAAATTTTTTTTAATTTTATTTTTATTTATTTGCGCAGCAGGATGTGCGCTGCAGGATGTGCGCCCCACATAATTTGCGCCCCACAGGATGTGCAAGCAAGGTTTTTTATTAGTTATATTTAAATATTTTTTTTTGTAAAAATGTTTTAATATTATTTTTATTCATGTGCGCAGCAGGATGTGCGCCGCAGGATGTGCGCCCCACATAGTTTGCGCCCCACAGGATGTGCAAGGACAGTTTTTTTATTAATTTGATTTAAAAAAAAAATTGTAATTTGTTTTTAATATTATTTTTATTTATATGCGCAGCAGGATGTGCGCCGCAGGATGTGCGCCCCACAGAATTTGCGCCCCACAGGATGTGCAAGGACAGTTTTTTTATTAATTTGATTTAAAAAAAAAAATTGTAATTTGTTTTTAATATTATTTTTATTTATATGCGCAGCAGGATGTGCGCCGCAGGATGTGCGCCCCACAGAATTTGCGCCCCACACGATGTGCAAGGACAGTTTTTTTATTAATTTGATTTAAATATTTTTTTTGTAAAAATGTTTTAATATTATTTTTATTTATGTGCGCAGCAGGATGTGCGCCACAGGATGTGCGCCCCACAGAATTTGCGCCCCACATAATTTGCGCCCCACAGGAAGTGCAAGCACAGTTTTTTTATTAATTTGATTTAAAAAAAAAAAATTGTAAATTTTTTTTAATTTTATTTTTATTTATTTGCGCAGCAGGATGTGCACTGCAGGATGTGCGCCCCACATAATTTGCGCCCCACAGGATGTGCAAGCAAGGTTTTTTATTAGTTATATTTAAATATTTTTTTTTGTAAAAATGTTTTAATATTATTTTTATTCATGTGCACAGCAGGATGTGCGCCGCAGGATGTGCGCCCCACAGAATTTGCGCCCCACATAATTTGCGCACCACAGGAAGTGCAAGCACAGTTTTTTTATTAATTTGATTTAAAAAAAAAAAATTGTAAATTTTTTTAATTTTATTTTTATTTATGTGCGCAGCAGGATGTGCGCCGCAGGATGTGCGCCCCACAGAATTTGCGCCCCACAGGATGTGCAAGCACAGTTTTTTATTAATTTGATTTAAATATTTTTTTTTGTAAAAATGTTTTAATATTATTTTTATTTATGTGCGCAGCAGGATGTGCGCCGCAGGATGTGCGCCCCACAGAATTTGCGCCCCACAGGATGTGCAAGGACAGTTTTTTTATTAATTTGATTTTTAAAAAAAAATTGTAATTTGTTTTTAATATTATTTTTATGTATGTGCGCAGCAGGATGTGCGCCGCAGGATGTGCGCCCCACAGAATTTGCGCCCCACAGGATGTGCAAGGACAGTTTTTTTATTAATTTGATTTAAATATTTCTTTTGTAAAAATGTTTTAATATTATTTTTATTCATGTGCGCAGCAGGATTTCCGCCACAGGATTTGCGCCCCACAGAATTTGTGCCCCACATAATTTGCGCCCCACAGGATGTGCAAGCACAGTTTTTTTATTAATTTGATTTAAATATTTTTTTTGTAAAAATGTTTTAATATTATTTTTATTTATGTGCGCAGCAGGATGTGCGCCGCAGGATGTGCGCCCCACAGAATTTGCGCCCCACAGGATGTGCAAGCACAGTTTTTTTATTAATTTGATTTAAAAAAAAAAAATTGTAATTTGTTTTTAATATTATTTTTATTTATGTGCGCAGCAGGATGTGCGCCGCAGGATGTGCGCCCCACAGAATTTGCGCCCCACAGGATGTGCAAGCACAGTTTTTTTATTAATTTGATTTAAATATTTTTTTTTGTAAAAATGTTTTATTTCATTTTTATTTATGTGCGCAGCAGGATGTGCGCCGCAGGATGTGCGCCCCACAGAATTTGCGCCCCACAGGATTTGCAAGCACAGTTTTTTTATTAATTTGATTTAAAAAAAAAAACTTGTAAATTTGTTTCAATATTATTTTTATTTATGTGCGCAGCAGGATGTGTGCCGCAGGATGTGCGCCCCACAGAATTTTCGCCCCACAGGATGTGCAAGCACAGTTTTTTTATTAATTTGATTTAAATATTTTTTTTTGTAAAAATGTTTTAATATTATTTTTATTTATGTGCGCAGCAGGATGTGCGCCGCAGGATGTGCGCCCCACAGAATTTGCGCCCCACAGGATGTGCAAGCACAGTTTGTTTATTAATTTGATTTAAAAAAAAAAATTGTAATTTGTTTTTAATATTATTTTTATTTATGTGCGCAGCAGGATGTGCGCCGCAGGATGTGCGCCCCACAGAATTTGCGCCCCACAGGATGTGCAAGGACAGTTTTTTTATTAATTTGATTTTAAAAAAAAAATTGTAATTTGTTTTTAATATTATTTTTATGTATGTGCGCAGCAGGATGTGCGCCGCAGGATGTGCGCCCCACAGAATTTGCGCCCCACAGGATGTGCAAGCACAGTTTTTTTATTAATTTGATTTAAAAAAAAAAATTGTAAATTGTTTTTAATATTATTTTTATTTATGTGCGCAGCAGGATGTGCGCCGCAGGATGTGCGCCCCACATAATTTGCGCCCCACAGGTATGTGCAAGCAAGGTTTTTTATTAGTTATATTTAAATATTTTTTTTTGTAAAAATGTTTTAATATTATTTTGATTCTTGTGCGCAGCAGGATTTGCGCCGCAGGATGTGCGCCCCACAGAATTTGCGCCCCACAGGATGTGCAAGGACAGTTTTTTTATTAATTTGATTCAAAAAAAAAATTGTAATTTGTTTTTAATATTATTTTTATTTATGTGCGCAGCAGGATGTGCGCCGCAGGATGTGCGCCCCACAGAATTTGCGCCCCACAGGATGTGCAAGCACAGTTTTTTTATTAATTTGATTTAAATATTTTTTTTTGTAAAAATGTTTTAATATTATTTTTATTTATGTGCGCAGCAGGATGTGCGCCGCAGGATGTGCGCCCCACAGAATTTGCGCCCCTCAGGATGTGCAAGCACAGTTTGTTTATTAATTTGATTCAAAAAAAAAATTGTAATTTGTTTTTAATATTATTTTTATTTATGTGCGCAGCAGGATGTGCGCCGCAGGATGTGCGCCCCACAGAATTTGCGCCCCACAGGATGTGCAAGCATAGTTTTTTTATTAATTTGATTTAAATATTTTTTTTTGTAAAAATGTTTTAATATTATTTTTATTTATGTGCGCAGCAGGATGTGCGCCGCAGGATGTGCGCCCCACAGAATTTGCGCCCCACAGGATGTGCAAGCACAGTTTTTTTATTAATTTGATTTAAATATTTTTTTTTGTAAAAATGTTTTAATATTATTTTTATTTATGTGCGCAGCAGGATGTGCGCCGCAGGATGTGCGCCCCACAGAATTTGCGCCCCACAGGATGTGCAAGCACAGTTTGTTTATTAATTTGATTTAAATATTTTTTTTTGTAAAAATGTTTTAATATTATTTTTATTTATGTGCGCAGCAGGATGTGCGCCGCAGGATGTGCGCCCCACAGAATTTGCGCCCCTCAGGATGTGCAAGCACAGTTTGTTTATTAATTTGATTTAAAAAAAAAAAATTGTAAATTGTTTTTAATATTATTTTTATTTATGTGCGCAGCAGGATGTGCGCCGCAGGATGTGCGCCCCACATAATTTGCGCCCCACAGGATGTGCAAGGACAGTTTTTTTATTAATTTGATTTTAAAAAAAAAATTGTAATTTGTTTTTAATATTATTTTATTCATGTGCGCAGCAGGATGTGCGCTCCACAGAATTTGCGCCCCACAGGATGTGCAAGCACATTTTTTTTATTAATTTGATTTAAATATTTTTTTTTGTAAAAATGTTTTAATATTATTTTTATTCTTGTGCGCAGCAGGATTTGCGCCGCAGGATGTGCGCCCCACAGAATTTGCGCCCCACAGGATGTGCAAGGACAGTTTTTTTATTAATTTGATTTAAAAAAAAAATTGTAATTTGTTTTTAATATTATTTTTATTTATGTGCGCAGCAGGATGTGCGCCGCAGGATGTGCGCCCCACAGAATTTGCGCCCCACAGGATGTGCGACAGTTTTTTTATTAATTTGATTTAAAAAAGAAAATTGTAATTTGTTTTTAATATTATTTTTATTTATGTGCGCAGCAGGATGTGCGCCGCAGGATGTGCGCCCCACAGAATTTGCGCCCCACAGGATGTGCAAGGACAGTTTTTTTATTAATTTGATTTAAATTTTTTTTTTGTAAAAATGTTTTAATATCATTTTTATTTATGTGCGCAGCAGGATGTGCGCCCCACAGAATTTGCGCCCCACAGGATGTGCAAGCACAGTTTGTTTATTAATTTGATTTAAAAAAAAAAATTGTAATTTGTTTTTAATATTATTTTTATTTATGTGCGCAGCAGGATGTGCGCCGCAGGATGTGCGCCCCACAGAATTTGCGCCCCACAGGATGTGCAAGCACAGTTTTTTTATTAATTTGATTTAAATATTTTTTTTTGTAAAAATGTTTTAATATTATTTTTATTAATGCGCAGCAGGATGTGCGCCGCAGGAAATGCGCCCCACAGAATTTGCGCCCCACAGGATGTGCAAGCACAGTTTGTTTATTAGTTATATTTAAATATTTTTTTTTTGTAATAATGTTTTAATATTATTTTTATTTATGTGCGCAGCAGGATGTGCGCCGCAGGATGTGCGCCCCACAGAATTTGCGCCCCACAGGATGTGCAAGCACAGTTTGTTTATTAATTTGATTTTAAAAAAAAAATTGTAATTTGTTTTTAATATTATTTTTATTTATGTGCGCAGCAGGATGTGCGCCGCAGGATGTGCGCCCCACAGAATTTGCGCCCCACAGGATGTGCAAGGACAGTTTTTTTATTAATTTGATTTAAATATTTTTTTTGTAAAAATGTTTTAATATTATTTTTATTTATGTGCGCAGCAGGATGTGCGCCGCAGGATGTGCGCCCCACAGGATGTGCAAGCACAGTTTTTTTATTAATTTGATTTAAATATTTTTTTTTGTAAAAATGTTTTAATATTATTTTTATTTATGTGCGCAGCAGTATGTGCGCCGCAGGATGTGCGCCCCACATAATTTGCGCCCCACAGGATGTGCAAGCACAGTTTTTTTATTAATTTGATTTAAATATATTTTTTTGAAAAAATGTTTTAATATTATTTTTATTTATGTGCGCAGCAGGATGTTTGCCGCAGGATGTGCGCCCCACAGAATTTGCGCCCCACAGGATGTGCAAGCACAGTTTTTTTATTAATTTGATTTAAATATTTTTTTTTGTAAAAATGTTTTAATATTATTTTTATTTATGTGCGCAGCAGTATGTGCGCCGCAGGATGTGCGCCCCACAGAATTTGCGCCCCACAGGATGTGCAAGCACAGTTTTTTTATTAATTTGATTTAAATATATTTTTTTGAAAAAATGTTTTAATATTATTTTTATTTATGTGCGCAGCAGGATGTTTGCCGCAGGATGTGCGCCCCACAGAATTTGCGCCCCACAGGATGTGCAAGCACAGTTTTTTTATTAATTTGATTTAAATATTTTTTTTTGTAAAAATGTTTTAATATTATTTTTATTTATGTGCGCAGCAGGATGTGCGCCGCAGGATGTGCGCCCCACAGAATTTGCGCCCCACAGGATGTGCAAGCACAGTTTGTTTATTAATTTGATTTAAAAAAAAAAATTGTAATTTGTTTTTAATATTATTTTTATTTATGTGCGCAGCAGGATGTGCGCCGCAGGATGTGCGCCCCACAGGATGTGCAAGCACAGTTTTTTTATTAATTTGATTTAAATATTTTTTTTTGTAAAAATGTTTTAATATTATTTTTATTTATGTGCGCAGCAGGATATGCGCCGCAGGATTTGCGCCCCACAGAATTTGCGCCCCACAGGATGTGCAAGCACAGTTTTTTTATTAATTTGATTTAAAAAAAAAAATTGTAAATTGTTTTTAATATTATTTTTATTTATGTGCGCAGCAGGATGTGCGCCGCAGGATGTGCGCCCCACATAATTTGCGCCCCACAGGTATGTGCAAGCAAGGTTTTTTATTAGTTATATTTAAATATTTTTTTTTGTAAAAATGTTTTAATATTATTTTGATTCTTGTGCGCAGCAGGATTTGCGCCGCAGGATGTGCGCCCCACAGAATTTGCGCCCCACAGGATGTGCAAGGACAGTTTTTTTATTAATTTGATTCAAAAAAAAATTGTAATTTGTTTTTAATATTATTTTTATTTATGTGCGCAGCAGGATGTGCGCCGCAGGATGTGCGCCCCACAGAATTTGCGCCCCACAGGATGTGCAAGCACAGTTTTTTTATTAATTTGATTTAAATATTTTTTTTTGTAAAAATGTTTTAATATTATTTTTATTTATGTGCGCAGCAGGATGTGCGCCGCAGGATGTGCGCCCCACAGAATTTGCGCCCCACAGGATGTGCAAGCACAGTTTGTTTATTAATTTGATTTAAAAAAAAAAATTGTAATTTGTTTTTAATATTATTTTTATTTATGTGCGCAGCAGGATGTGCGCCGCAGGATGTGCTCCCCACAGAATTTGCGCCCCACAGGATGTGCAAGCACAGTTTGTTTATTAATTTGATTTAAATATTTTTTTTTGTAAAAATGTTTTAATATTATTTTTATTTATGTGCGCAGCAGGATGTGCGCCGCAGGATGTGCGCCCCACAGAATTTGCGCCCCTCAGGATGTGCAAGCACAGTTTGTTTATTAATTTGATTTAAAAAAAAAAAATTGTAAATTGTTTTTAATATTATTTTTATTTATGTGCGCAGCAGGATGTGCGCCGCAGGATGTGCGCCCCACATAATTTGCGCCCCACAGGATGTGCAAGGACAGTTTTTTTATTAATTTGATTTTAAAAAAAAAATTGTAATTTGTTTTTAATATTATTTTATTCATGTGCGCAGCAGGATGTGCGCTCCACAGAATTTGCGCCCCACAGGATGTGCAAGCACATTTTTTTTATTAATTTGATTTAAATATTTTTTTTTGTAAAAATGTTTTAATATTATTTTTATTCTTGTGCGCAGCAGGATTTGCGCCGCAGGATGTGCGCCCCACAGAATTTGCGCCCCACAGGATGTGCAAGGACAGTTTTTTTATTAATTTGATTTAAAAAAAAAATTGTAATTTGTTTTTAATATTATTTTTATTTATGTGCGCAGCAGGATGTGCGCCGCAGGATGTGCGCCCCACAGAATTTGCGCCCCACAGGATGTGCGACAGTTTTTTTATTAATTTGATTTAAAAAAGAAAATTGTAATTTGTTTTTAATATTATTTTTATTTATGTGCGCAGCAGGATGTGCGCCGCAGGATGTGCGCCCCACAGAATTTGCGCCCCACAGGATGTGCAAGGACAGTTTTTTTATTAATTTGATTTAAATTTTTTTTTTGTAAAAATGTTTTAATATCATTTTTATTTATGTGCGCAGCAGGATGTGCGCCCCACAGAATTTGCGCCCCACAGGATGTGCAAGCACAGTTTTTTTATTAATTTGATTTAAATATTTTTTTTTGTAAAAATGTTTTAATATTATTTTTATTAATGCGCAGCAGGATGTGCGCCGCAGGATGTGCGCCCCACAGGATGTGCAAGCACAGTTTTTTTATTAATTTGATTTAAATATTTTTTTTTGTAAAAATGTTTTAATATTATTTTTATTTATGTGCGCAGCAGTATGTGCGCCGCAGGATGTGCGCCCCACATAATTTGCGCCCCACAGGATGTGCAAGCACAGTTTTTTTATTAATTTGATTTAAATATATTTTTTTGAAAAAATGTTTTAATATTATTTTTATTTATGTGCGCAGCAGGATGTTTGCCGCAGGATGTGCGCCCCACAGAATTTGCGCCCCACAGGATGTGCAAGCACAGTTTTTTTATTAATTTGATTTAAATATTTTTTTTTGTAAAAATGTTTTAATATTATTTTTATTTATGTGCGCAGCAGTATGTGCGCCGCAGGATGTGCGCCCCACAGAATTTGCGCCCCACAGGATGTGCAAGCACAGTTTTTTTATTAATTTGATTTAAATATATTTTTTTGAAAAAATGTTTTAATATTATTTTTATTTATGTGCGCAGCAGGATGTTTGCCGCAGGATGTGCGCCCCACATAATTTGCGCCCCACAGGATGTGCAAGCACAGTTTTTTTATTAATTTGATTTAAATATATTTTTTTGAAAAAATGTTTTAATATTATTTTTATTTATGTGCGCAGCAGGATGTGCGCCGCAGGATGTGCGCCCCACATAATTTGCGCCCCACAGGATGTGCAAGCACAGTTTTTTTATTAATTTGATTTAAAAAAAAAAATTGTAAATTGTTTTTAATACTATTTTTATTTATGTGCGCAGCAGGATGTGCGCCCCACATAATTTGCGCCCCACAGGATGTGCAAGGAAGGTTTTTTTATTAATTTGATTTAAAAAAAAAATTGTAATTTGTTTTTAATATTATTTTTATTTATGTGCGCAGCAGGATGTGCGCCCCACAGAATTTTCGCCCCACAGGATGTGCAAGCACAGTTTTTTTATTAATTTGATTTAAATATTTTTTTTTGTAAAAATGTTTTAATATTATTTTTATTTATGTGCGCAGCAGGATGTGCGCCGCAGGATGTGCGCCCCACAGGATGTGCAAGCACAGTTTTTTTATTAATTCGATTTAAAAAAAAAAAAAATTGTAAATTGTTTTTAATATTATTTTTATTTATGTGCGCAGCAGGATGTGCGCCCCACAGAATTTGCGCCCCACAGTATGTGCAAGGACAGTTTTTTATTAATTTGATTTAAAAAAAAAATTGTAATTTGTTTTTAATATTATTTTTATTTATATGCGCAGCAGGATGTGCGCCGCAGGATTTGCGCCCCACAGAATTTGCGCCCCACAGAATGTGCAAGCACAGTTTTTTTATTAATTTGATTTAAATATTTTTTTTTGTAAAAATGTTTTAATATTATTTTTATTTATGTGCGCAGCAGGATGTGCGCCCCACAGAATTTGCGCCCCACAGGATGTGCAAGCACAGTTTTTTTATTAATTTGATTTAAATATTTTTTTTTGTAAAAATGTTTTAATATTATTTTTATTTATGTGCGCAGCAGGATGTGCGCAGCAGGATGTGCGCCGCATGATGTGCGCCCCACATAATTTGCGCCCCACAGGATGTGCAAGCACAGTTTTTTTATTAATTTGATTTAAAAAAAAAATTGTAATTTGTTTTTAATATTATTTTTATTTATGTGCGCAGCAGGATGTGTGCCGCAGGATGTGCGCCCCACAGAATTTGCGCCCTACAGGATGTGCAAGCACAGTTTTTTTATTAATTTGATTTAAATATTTTTTTTTGTAAAAATGTTTTAATATTATTATTATTAATGTGCGCAGCTGGATGTGCGCCGCATGATGTGCGCCCCACATAATTTGCGCCCCACAGGATGTGCAACCACAGTTTTTTATTAATTTGATTTAAATATTTTTTTTTGTAAAAATGTTTTAATATTATTTTTTTTCATTTGCGCAGCAGGATTTGCGCCGCAGGATGTGCGCCCCACAGAATGTGCAAGGTGTGTTTTTTTATTAATTTGATTTAAAAAAAAAAATTGTAATTTGTTTTTAATATTATTTTTATTTATGTGCACAGCAGGATGTGCGCCCCACATAATTTGCGCCCCACAGGATGAGCAAGCACAGTTTTTTTATTAATTGTTTTAAATATTTTTTTTGTAAAGATGTTTTAATATTATTTTTATTTATGTGCGCAGCAGGATGTAAGCCGCATGATGTGCGCCCCACATCATTTTCGCCCCACAGGATGTGCAAGCACAGTTTTTTTATTAATTTGATTTAAAAAAAAAAATTGTAATTTGTTTTTAATATTATTTTTATTTATGTGCGCAGCAGGATGTGCCTCGCAGGATGTGCGCCCCACAGAATTTGCGCCCCACAGGATGTGCAAGCACAGTTTTTTTATTAATTTGATTTAAATATTTTTTTTTGTAAAAATGTTTTAATATTATTTTTATTAATTGCGCAGCAGGATGTGCGCCGCAGGATGTGCGCCCCACAGAATTTGCGCCCCACAGGATGTGCAAGGACAGTTTTTTTATTAATTTGATTTAAAAAAAAAAAATTGTAATTTGTTTTTAATATTATTTTTATTTATGTGCGCAGCAGGATGTGCGCCCCACAGAATTTGCGCCCCACAGGATGTGCAAGCACAGTTTTTTTATTAATTTGATTTAAATATTTTTTTTTGTAAAAATGTTTTAATATTATTTTTATTTATGTGCGCAGCAGGATGTGCGCTTCAGGATGTGCGCCCCACATAATTTGCGCCCCACAGGATGAGCAAGCACAGTTTTTTTATTAATTGTTTTAAATATTTTTTTTGTAAAAATGTTTTAATATTATTTTTATTCATGTGCGCAGCAGGATGTGCGCCGCAGGATGTTCGACCCACAGAATTTGCGCCCCACAGGATGTGCAAGGACAGTTTTTTTATTAATTTGATTTTTAAAAAAAAATTGTAATTTGTTTTTAATATTATTTTTATTTATGTGCGCAGCAGGATGTGCGCCGCAGGATTTGCGGCCCACAGAATTTGCGCCCCACAGGATGTGCAAGGACAGTTTTTTTATTAATTTGATTTAAAAAAAAAATTGTAATTTGTTTTTAATATTATTTTTATTTATTTGCGCAGCAGGATGTGCGCCGCAGGATGTGCGCCCCACAGAATTTGCGCCCCACAGGATGTGCAAGGACAGTTTTTTTATTAATTTGATTTAAAAAAAAAAAATTGTAATTTGTTTTTAATATTATTTTTATTTATGTGCGCAGCAGGATGTGCGCTCCACAGAATTTGCGCCCCACAGGATGTGCAAGCACATTTTTTTTATTAATTTGATTTAAATATTTTTTTTTGTAAAAATGTTTTAATATTATTTTTATTCTTGTGCGCAGCAGGATTTGCGCCGCAGGATGTGCGCCCCACAGAATTTGCGCCCCACAGGATGTGCAAGGACAGTTTTTTTATTAATTTGATTTAAAAAAAAAATTGTAATTTGTTTTTAATATTATTTTTATTTATGTGCGCAGCAGGATGTGCGCCGCAGGATGTGCGCCCCACAGAATTTGCGCCCCACAGGATGTGCGACAGTTTTTTTATTAATTTGATTTAAAAAAGAAAATTGTAATTTGTTTTTAATATTATTTTTATTTATGTGCGCAGCAGGATGTGCGCCGCAGGATGTGCGCCCCACAGAATTTGCGCCCCACAGGATGTGCAAGGACAGTTTTTTTATTAATTTGATTTAAATTTTTTTTTTGTAAAAATGTTTTAATATCATTTTTATTTATGTGCGCAGCAGGATGTGCGCCCCACAGAATTTGCGCCCCACAGGATGTGCAAGCACAGTTTGTTTATTAATTTGATTTAAAAAAAAAAATTGTAATTTGTTTTTAATATTATTTTTATTTATGTGCGCAGCAGGATGTGCGCCGCAGGATGTGCGCCCCACAGAATTTGCGCCCCACAGGATGTGCAAGCACAGTTTTTTTATTAATTTGATTTAAATATTTTTTTTTGTAAAAATGTTTTAATATTATTTTTATTAATGCGCAGCAGGATGTGCGCCGCAGGATGTGCGCCCCACAGGATGTGCAAGCACAGTTTTTTTATTAATTTGATTTAAATATTTTTTTTTGTAAAAATGTTTTAATATTATTTTTATTTATGTGCGCAGCAGTATGTGCGCCGCAGGATGTGCGCCCCACATAATTTGCGCCCCACAGGATGTGCAAGCACAGTTTTTTTATTAATTTGATTTAAATATATTTTTTTGAAAAAATGTTTTAATATTATTTTTATTTATGTGCGCAGCAGGATGTTTGCCGCAGGATGTGCGCCCCACAGAATTTGCGCCCCACAGGATGTGCAAGCACAGTTTTTTTATTAATTTGATTTAAATATTTTTTTTTGTAAAAATGTTTTAATATTATTTTTATTTATGTGCGCAGCAGTATGTGCGCCGCAGGATGTGCGCCCCACAGAATTTGCGCCCCACAGGATGTGCAAGCACAGTTTTTTTATTAATTTGATTTAAATATATTTTTTTGAAAAAATGTTTTAATATTATTTTTATTTATGTGCGCAGCAGGATGTTTGCCGCAGGATGTGCGCCCCACAGAATTTGCGCTCCACAGGATGTGCAAGCACAGTTTTTTTATTAATTTGATTTAAATATTTTTTTTTGTAAAAATGTTTTAATATTATTTTTATTTATGTGCGCAGCAGGATGTGCGCCGCAGGATGTGCGCCCCACAGAATTTGCGCCCCACAGGATGTGCAAGCACAGTTTGTTTATTAATTTGATTTAAAAAAAAAAATTGTAATTTGTTTTTAATATTATTTTTATTTATGTGCGCAGCAGGATGTGCGCCGCAGGATGTGCGCCCCACAGGATGTGCAAGCACAGTTTTTTTATTAATTTGATTTAAATATTTTTTTTTGTAAAAATGTTTTAATATTATTTTTATTTATGTGCGCAGCAGGATGTGCGCCGCAGGATGTGCGCCCCACAGAATTTGCGCCCCACAGGATGTGCAAGCACAGTTTTTTTATTAATTTGATTTTTAAAAAAAAATTGTAATTTGTTTTTAATATTATTTTTATTTATGTGCGCAGCAGGATGTGCGCCCCACATAATTTGCGCCCCACAGGATGTGCAAGCACAGTTTTTTTATTAATTTGATTTAAATATATTTTTTTGAAAAAATGTTTTAATATTATTTTTATTTATGTGCGCAGCAGGATGTGCGCCGCAGGATGTGCGCCCCACATAATTTGCGCCCCACAGGATGTGCAAGCACAGTTTTTTTATTAATTTGATTTAAAAAAAAAAATTGTAAATTGTTTTTAATACTATTTTTATTTATGTGCGCAGCAGGATGTGCGCCCCACATAATTTGCGCCCCACAGGATGTGCAAGGAAGGTTTTTTTATTAATTTGATTTAAAAAAAAAATTGTAATTTGTTTTTAATATTATTTTTATTTATGTGCGCAGCAGGATGTGCGCCCCACAGAATTTTCGCCCCACAGGATGTGCAAGCACAGTTTTTTTATTAATTTGATTTAAATATTTTTTTTTGTAAAAATGTTTTAATATTATTTTTATTTATGTGCGCAGCAGGATGTGCGCCGCAGGATGTGCGCCCCACAGGATGTGCAAGCACAGTTTTTTTATTAATTTGATTTAAAAAAAAAAAAAATTGTAAATTGTTTTTAATATTATTTTTATTTATGTGCGCAGCAGGATGTGCGCCCCACAGAATTTGCGCCCCACAGTATGTGCAAGGACAGTTTTTTATTAATTTGATTTAAAAAAAAAATTGTAATTTGTTTTTAATATTATTTTTATTTATATGCGCAGCAGGATGTGCGCCGCAGGATTTGCGCCCCACAGAATTTGCGCCCCACAGAATGTGCAAGCACAGTTTTTTTATTAATTTGATTTAAATATTTTTTTTTGTAAAAATGTTTTAATATTATTTTTATTTATGTGCGCAGCAGGATGTGCGCCCCACAGAATTTGCGCCCCACAGGATGTGCAAGCACAGTTTTTTTATTAATTTGATTTAAATATTTTTTTTTGTAAAAATGTGTTAATATTATTTTTA
The DNA here is from genome assembly GCF_947347685.1 of Pleuronectes platessa. Taxonomy (NCBI): domain Eukaryota; kingdom Metazoa; phylum Chordata; class Actinopteri; order Pleuronectiformes; family Pleuronectidae; genus Pleuronectes; species Pleuronectes platessa. The sequence goes on from NW_026518974.1 coordinate 486,636, forward strand.
TTCATGTGCGCAGCAGGATTTGCGCCGCAGGATGTGCGCCCCACAAAATTTGCGCTCCACAGGATGTGCAAGGACAGTTTTTTTATTAATTTGATTTAAAAAAAAAAAATTGTAATTTGCTTTTAATATTATTTTTATTTATGTGCGCAGCAGGATGTGCGCCGCAGGATGTGCGCCCCACAGAATTTGCGCCCCACAGGATGTGCAAGCACAGTTTAATTATTAATTTGATTTAAATAGTTTTTTTTTTAAAAATGTTTTAATATTATTTTTATTTATGTGCGCAGCAGGATGTGCGCCGAAGGATGTGCGCCCCACAGGATGTGCAAGGACAGTTTTTTTATTAATTTGATTTAAAAAAAAAAAAATTGTAATTTGTTTTTAATATTATTTTTATTTATGTGCGCAGCAGGATGTGCGCCGCATGATGTGCGCCCCACATAATTTGCGCCCCACAGGATGTGCAAGCACAGTTTTTTTATTAATTTGATTTAAAAAAAAAATTGTAATTTGTTTTTAATATTATTTTTATTTATGTGCGCAGCAGGATGTGTGCCGCAGGATGTGCGCCCCACAGAATTTGCGCCCTACAGGATGTGCAAGCACAGTTTTTTTATTAATTTGATTTAAATATTTTTTTTTGTAAAAATGTTTTAATATTATTATTATTAATGTGCGCAGCTGGATGTGCGCCGCATGATGTGCGCCCCACATAATTTGCGCCCCACAGGATGTGCAACCACAGTTTTTTATTAATTTGATTTAAATATTTTTTTTTGTAAAAATGTTTTAATATTATTTTTTTTCATTTGCGCAGCAGGATTTGCGCCGCAGGATGTGCGCCCCACAGAATGTGCAAGGTGTGTTTTTTTATTAATTTGATTTAAAAAAAAAAATTGTAATTTGTTTTTAATATTATTTTTATTTATGTGCACAGCAGGATGTGCGCCCCACATAATTTGCGCCCCACAGGATGAGCAAGCACAGTTTTTTTATTAATTGTTTTAAATATTTTTTTTGTAAAGATGTTTTAATATTATTTTTATTTATGTGCGCAGCAGGATGTAAGCCGCATGATGTGCGCCCCACATCATTTTCGCCCCACAGGATGTGCAAGCACAGTTTTTTTATTAATTTGATTTAAAAAAAAAAATTGTAATTTGTTTTTAATATTATTTTTATTTATGTGCGCAGCAGGATGTGCCTCGCAGGATGTGCGCCCCACAGAATTTGCGCCCCACAGGATGTGCAAGCACAGTTTTTTTATTAATTTGATTTAAATATTTTTTTTTGTAAAAATGTTTTAATATTATTTTTATTTATGTGCGCAGCAGGATGTGCGCCGCAGGATGTGCGCCCCACAGAATTTGCGCCCCACAGGATGTGTAAGGAAGGTTTTTTATTAATTTGATTTAAAAAAAAAAAATTGTAATTTGTTTTTAATATTATTTTTATTTATGTGCGCAGAAGGATGTGCGCCGCAGGATGTGTGCCCCACAGAATTTGCGCCCCACAGGATGTGCAAGCACAGTTTTTTTATTAATTTGATTTAAATATATTTTTTTGAAAAAATGTTTTAATATTATTTTTATTTATGTGCGCAGCAGGATGTGCGCCGCAGGATGTGCGCCCCACATAATTTGCGCCCCACAGGATGTGCAAGCACAGTTTTTTTATTAATTTGATTTAAAAAAAAAAATTGTAAATTGTTTTTAATACTATTTTTATTTATGTGCGCAGCAGGATGTGCGCCCCACATAATTTGCGCCCCACAGGATGTGCAAGGAAGGTTTTTTTATTAATTTGATTTAAAAAAAAAATTGTAATTTGTTTTTAATATTATTTTTATTTATGTGCGCAGCAGGATGTGCGCCCCACAGAATTTTCGCCCCACAGGATGTGCAAGCACAGTTTTTTTATTAATTTGATTTAAATATTTTTTTTTGTAAAAATGTTTTAATATTATTTTTATTTATGTGCGCAGCAGGATGTGCGCCGCAGGATGTGCGCCCCACAGGATGTGCAAGCACAGTTTTTTTATTAATTTGATTTAAAAAAAAAAAAAATTGTAAATTGTTTTTAATATTATTTTTATTTATGTGCGCAGCAGGATGTGCGCCCCACAGAATTTGCGCCCCACAGTATGTGCAAGGACAGTTTTTTATTAATTTGATTTAAAAAAAAAATTGTAATTTGTTTTTAATATTATTTTTATTTATATGCGCAGCAGGATGTGCGCCGCAGGATTTGCGCCCCACAGAATTTGCGCCCCACAGAATGTGCAAGCACAGTTTTTTTATTAATTTGATTTAAATATTTTTTTTTGTAAAAATGTTTTAATATTATTTTTATTTATGTGCGCAGCAGGATGTGCGCCCCACAGAATTTGCGCCCCACAGGATGTGCAAGCACAGTTTTTTTATTAATTTGATTTAAAAAAAAATAATTGTAAATTGTTTTTAATATTATTTTTATTTATGTGTGCAGCAGGATGTGCGCCGCAGGATGTGCGCCCCACAGAATTTGCGCCCCACAGGATGTGCAAGCACAGTTTTTTTATTAATTTGATTTAAATATATTTTTTTGTAAAAATGTTTTAATATTATTTTTATTTATGTGCGCAGCAGGATGTGCGCCGCAGGATGTGCGCCCCACAGAATTTGCGCCCCACAGGATGTGTAAGGAAGGTTTTTTATTAATTTGATTTAAAAAAAAAAAATTGTAATTTGTTTTTAATATTATTTTTATTTATGTGCGCAGAAGGATGTGCGCCGCAGGATGTGTGCCCCACAGAATTTGCGCCCCACAGGATGTGCAAGCACAGTTTTTTTATTAATTTGATTTAAATATATTTTTTTGAAAAAATGTTTTAATATTATTTTTATTTATGTGCGCAGCAGGATGTGCGCCGCAGGATGTGCGCCCCACATAATTTGCGCCCCACAGGATGTGCAAGCACAGTTTTTTTATTAATTTGATTTAAAAAAAAAAATTGTAAATTGTTTTTAATACTATTTTTATTTATGTGCGCAGCAGGATGTGCGCCCCACATAATTTGCGCCCCACAGGATGTGCAAGGAAGGTTTTTTTATTAATTTGATTTAAATATTTTTTTTTGTAAAAATGTTTTAATATTATTTTTATTTATGTGCGCAGCAGGATGTGCGCCGCAGGATGTGCGCCCCACAGGATGTGCAAGCACAGTTTTTTTATTAATTTGATTTAAAAAAAAAAAAAATTGTAAATTGTTTTTAATATTATTTTTATTTATGTGCGCAGCAGGATGTGCGCCCCACAGAATTTGCGCCCCACAGTATGTGCAAGGACAGTTTTTTATTAATTTGATTTAAAAAAAAAATTGTAATTTGTTTTTAATATTATTTTTATTTATATGCGCAGCAGGATGTGCGCCGCATGATTTGCGCCCCACAGAATTTGCGCCCCACAGAATGTGCAAGCACAGTTTTTTTATTAATTTGATTTAAATATTTTTTTTTGTAAAAATGTTTTAATATTATTTTTATTTATGTGCGCAGCAGGATGTGCGCCCCACAGAATTTGCGCCCCACAGGATGTGCAAGCACAGTTTTTTTATTAATTTGATTTAAAAAAAAATAATTGTAAATTGTTTTTAATATTATTTTTATTTATGTGTGCAGCAGGATGTGCGCCGCAGGATGTGCGCCCCACAGAATTTGCGCCCCACAGGATGTGCAAGCACAGTTTTTTTATTAATTTGATTTAAATATATTTTTTTGTAAAAATGTTTTAATATTATTTTTATTTATGTGCGCAGCAGGATGTGCGCCGCAGGATGTGCGCCCCACAGAATTTGCGCCCCACAGGATGTGTAAGGAAGGTTTTTTATTAATTTGATTTAAAAAAAAAAAATTGTAATTTGTTTTTAATATTATTTTTATTTATGTGCGCAGAAGGATGTGCGCCGCAGGATGTGTGCCCCACAGAATTTGCGCCCCACAGGATGTGCAAGCACAGTTTTTTTATTAATTTGATTTAAATATTTTTTTTTGTAAAAATGTTTTAACATTATTTTTATTTATATGCGCAGCAGGATGTGCGCCGCAGGATTTGCGCCCCACAGAATGTGCAAGCACAGTTTTTTTATTAATTTGATATAAATATATTTTTTTGTAAAAATGTTTTAATATTATTTTTATTTATGTGCGCAGCAGGATGTGCGCCGCAGGATGTGCGCCCCACAGGATGTGCAAGCACAGTTTTTTTATTAATTTGATTTAAAAAAAAATAATTGTTTTTAATATTATTTTTATTTATGTGCGCAGCAGGATTTGCGCCGCAGGATGTGCGCCCCACATAATTTGCGCCCCACAGGATGTGCAAGCACAGTTTTTTTATTAATTTGATTTAAATATTTTTTTTTGTAAAAATGTTTTAATATTATTTTTATTCATGTGCACAGCAGGATGTGCGCCGCATGATGTGCGCCCCACATAATTTGCGCCCCACAGGATGAGCAAGCACAGTTTTTTTATTAATTTGATTTAAAAAAAAAAAATGTAAAAATGTTTTAATATTATTTTTATTTATGTGCGCAGCAGGATGTGCGCCCCACAGAATTTGCGCCCCACAGGATGTGCAAGCACATTTTTTTTATTAATTTGATTTTTAAAAAAAAATTGTAATTTGTTTTTAATATTATTTTTATCTATGTGCGCAGCTGGATGTGCGCCCCACAGAATTTGCGCCCCACAGGATGTGCAAGCACAGTTTTTTTATTAATTTGATTTAAAAAAAAAAAATTGTAAATTTGTTTCAATATTATTTTTATTTATGTGCGCAGCAGGATGTGCGCCGCATGATGTGCGCCCCACATAATTTTCACCCCACAGGATGTGCAAGCACAGTTTTTTTATTAATTTGATTTAAATATTTTTTTTTGTAAAAATGTTTTAATATTATTTTTATTTATGTGCGCAGCAGGATGTGTGCCGCAGGATGTGCGCCCCACAGAATTTGCGCCCCACAGGATGTGCAAGCACAGTTTTTTTATTAATTTGATTTAAAAAAAAAAATTGTAATTTGTTTTTAATATTATTTTTATTTATATGCGCAGCAGGATGTGCCTCGCAGGATGTGCGCCCCACAGAATTTGCGCCCCACAGGATGTGCAAGCACAGTTTTCTTATTAATTTGATTTAAATATTTTTTTTTGTAAAAATGTTTTAATATTATTTTTATTTATGTGCGCAGCAGGATGTGCGCCCCACAGAATTTGCGCCCCACAGGATGTGCAAGCACAGTTTTTTTATTAATTTGATATAAATATATTTTTTTGTAAAAATGTTTTAATATTATTTTTATTTATGTGCGCAGCAGGATGTGCGCCGCAGGATGTGCGCCCCACAGGATGTGCAAGCACAGTTTTTTTATTAATTTGATTTAAAAAAAAATAATTGTTTTTAATATTATTTTTATTTATGTGCGCAGCAGGATGTGCGCCGCAGGATGTGCGCCCCACATAATTTGCGCCCCACAGGATGTGCAAGCACAGTTTTTTTATTAATTCGATTTAAATATTTTTTTTTGTAAAAATGTTTTAATATTATTTTTATTCATGTGCACAGCAGGATGTGCGCCGCATGATGTGCGCCCCACATAATTTGCGCCCCACAGGATGAGCAAGCACAGTTTTTTTATTAATTTGATTTAAAAAAAAAAAATGTAAAAATGTTTTAATATTATTTTCATTTATGTGCGCAGCAGGATGTGCGCCCCACAGAATTTGCGCCCAACAGGATGTGCAAGGACAGTTTTTTATTAATTTGATTTAAATATTTTTTTTTGTAAAAATGTTTTAATATTATTTTTATTCATGTGCGCAGCAGGATTTGCGCCGCAGGATGTGCGCCCCACAGAATTTGCGCCCCACAGGATGTGCAAGGACAGTTTTTTTATTAATTTGATTTAAAAAAAAAATTGTAATTTGTTTTTAATATTATTTTTATCTATGTGCGCAGCTGGATGTGCGCCCCACAGAATTTGCGCCCCACAGGATGTGCAAGCACAGTTTTTTTATTAATTTGATTTAAAAAAAAAATTGTAATTTGTTTTTAATATTATTTTTATTTATGTGCGCAGCAGGATGTGTGCTGCAGGATGTGCGCCCCACAGAATTTGCGCCCCACAGGATGTGCAAGGACAGTTTTTTTATTAATTTGATTTAAATATTTTTTTTTGTAAAAATGTTTTAATATTATTTTTATTTATGTGCGCAGCAGGATGTGTGCCGCAGGATGTGCGCCCCACAGAATTTGCGCCCCATAGAATTTGCGCCCCACAGGATGTGCAAGCACAGTTTTTTTATTAATTTGATTTAAAAAAAAAAATTGTAAATTGTTTTTAATATTATTTTTATTCATGTGCGCAGCAGGATGTGCGCCGCAGGATGTGCGCCCCACATAATTTGCGCCCCACAGGATGTGCAAGCACATTTTTTTTATTAATTTGATTTAAATATTTTTTTTTGTAAAAATGTTTTAATATTATTCTTATTTATGTGCGCAGCAGGATGTGCAACCCACAGAATTTGCGCCCCACAGGATGTGCAAGCACAGTTTTTTTATTAATTTGATTTAAAAAAAAAAAATTGTAAATTTGTTTCAATATTATTTTTATTTATGTGCGCAGCAGGATGTGCGCCGCATGATGTGCGCCCCACATAATTTTCACCCCACAGGATGTGCAAGCACAGTTTTTTTATTAATTTGATTTAAATATTTTTTTTTGTAAAAATGTTTTAATATTATTTTTATTTATGTGCGCAGCAGGATGTGCTCCCCACAGAATTTGCGCCCCACAGGATGTGCAAGCACAGTTTTTTTATTAATTTGATTTAAAAAAAAATAATTGTAAATTGTTTTTAATATTATTTTTATTTATGTGCGCAGCAGGATGTGCGCCGCAGGATGTGCGCCCCACAGAATTTGCGCCACACAGGATGTGCAAGGACAGTTTTTTTATTAATTTGATTTAAAAAAAAAAAATTGTAATTTGTTTTTAATATTATTTTTATTCATCTGCGCAGCAGGATTTGCGCCGCAGGATGTGCGCCCCACAGAATTTGCGCCCCACAGGATGTGCAAGCACAGTTTTTTTATTAATTTGATTTAAATATTTTTTTTTGTAAAAATGTTTTAATATTATTTTTATTTATGTGCGCAGCAGGATGTGCGCCGCAGGATGTGCGCCCCACAGAATTTGCGCCACATAGGATGTGCAAGGACAGTTTTTTTATTAATTTGATTTAAAAAAAAAAAATTGTAATTTGTTTTTAACATTATTTTTATTTATGTGCGCAGCAGGATGTGCGCCGCAGGATGTGCGCCCCACAGAATTTGCGCCCCACAGGATGTGCAAGGACAGTTTTTTTATTAATTTGATTTAAAAAAAAAAAATTGTAATTTGTTTTTAATATTATTTTTATTTATGTGCGCAGCAGGATGTGCGCTTCAGGATGTGCGCCCCACAGAATTTGCGCCCTACAGGATGTGCAAGCACAGTTTTTTTATTAATTTGATTTAAATATTTTTTTTTGTAAAAATGTTTTAATATTATTATTATTAATGTGCGCAGCTGGATGTGCGCCGCATGATGTGCGCCCCACATAATTTGCGCCCCACAGGATGAGCAAGCACAGTTTTTTTATTAATTGTTTTAAATATTTTTTTTGTAAAGATGTTTTAATATTATTTTTATCTATGTGCGCAGCAGGATGTGCGCCGCAGGATGTGCGCCCCACAGAATTTGCGCCCCACAGGATGTGCAAGGATAGTTTTTTTATTAATTTGATTTTAAAAAAAAAATTGTAATTTGTTTTTAATATTATTTTTATTTATGTGCGCAGAAGGATGTGCGCCGCAGGATGTGCGCCCCACAGAATTTGCGCCCCACAGGATGTGCAAGCACAGTTTTTTTATTAATTTGATTTAAATATTTTTTTTTGTAAAAAGGTTTTAACATTATTTTTATTTATATGCGCAGCAGGATGTGCGCCGCAGGATGTGCGCCCCACAGAATTTGCGCCCCACAGGATGTGCAAGGACAGTTTTTTTATTAATTTGATTTAAAAAAAAAAATTGTAATTTGTTTTTAATATTATTTTTATTTATGTGCGCAGCAGGATGTGCGCCCCACAGAATTTGCGCCCCACAGGATGTGCAAGCACATTTTTTTATTAATTTGATTTAAATATTTTTATTTTGTAAAAATGTTTTAATATTATTTGTATTCATGTGTGCAGCAGGTTGTGCGCCCCACAGGATGTGCAAGGACAGTTTTTTTATTAATTTGATTTAAATATTTTTTTTTGTAAAAATGTTTTAATATTATTTTTATTTCTGTGCGCCGCAGGATGTGCACCCCACAGGATGTGCGCCCCACAGGATGTGCAAGCACAGTTTTTTTATTAATTTGATTTAAATATTTTTTTTTGTAAAGATGTTTTAATATTATTTTTATTTATGTGCGCAGCAGGATGTGCACCCCACAGAATTTGCGCCCCACAGGATGTGCAAGGACAGTTTTTTTATTAATTTGATTTAAAAAAAAAAAATTGTAATTTGTTTTTAATATTATTTTTATTTATGTGCGCAGCAGGATGTGCGCCGCAGGATGTGCGCCCCACAGAATTTGCGCCCCACAGGATGTGCAAGCACAGTTTTTTTATTAATTTGATTTAAATATTTTTTTTTGTAAAAATGTTTTAACATTATTTTTATTTATGTGCGCAGCAGGATGTGCACCCCACAGAATTTGCGCCCCACAGGATGTGCAAGGACAGTTTTTTTATTAATTTGATTTAAAAAAAAAAAATTGTAATTTGTTTTTAATATTATTTTTATTTATGTGCGCAGCAGGATGTGCGCCGCAGGATGTGCGCCCCACAGAATTTGCGCCCCACAGGATGTGCAAGGACAGTTTTTTTATTAATTTGATTTTTAAAAACAAATTGTAATTTGTTTCAATATTATTTTTATTTATGTGCGCAGCAGGATGTGTGCCGCAGGATGTGCGCCCCACAGAATTTGCGCCCCACAGGATGTGCAAGCACAGTTTTTTTATTAATTTGATTTAAATATTTTTTTTTGTAAAAATGTTTTAATATTATTTTTATTTATGTGCGCAGCAGGATGTGCGCCCCAAAGAATTTGCGCCCCACAGGATGTTCAAGCACAGTTTTTTTATTAATTTGATTTAAAAAAAAATAATTGTAAATTGTTTTTAATATTATTTTTATTTATGTGCGCAGCAGGATGTGCGCCGCAGGATGTGCGCCCCACATAATTTGCGCCCCACAGGATGTGCAAGCACAGTTTTTTTATTAATTTGATTTAAATATTTTTTTTTGTAAAAATGTTTTAATATTATTTTTATTTATGTGCGCAGCAGGATGTGCGCAACATGATGTGCGCCCCACATAATTTTCGCCCCACAGGATGTGCAAGCACTGTTTTTTTATTAATTTGATTTAAATATTTTTTTTTGTAAAAATGTTTTAATATTATTTTTATTTATGTGCGCAGCAGGATGTGCGCCGCAGGATGTGCGCCCCACAGAATTTGCGCCCCACAGGATGTGCAAGCACAGTTTTTTTATTAATTTGATTTAAATATTTTTTTTTGTAAAAATATTTTAATATTATTTTTATTTTATGTGCGCAGCAGGATGTGCGCTTCAGGATTTGCGCCCCACAGAATTTGCGCCCTACAGGATGAGCAAGCACAGTTTTTTTATTAATTGTTTTAAATATTTTTTTGTAAAGATGTTTTAATATTATTTTTATCTATGTGCGCAGCAGGATGTGCGCCGCAGTCTGTGCGCCCCACATAATTTGCGCCCCACAGGATGTGCAACCACAGTTTTTTATTAATTTGATTTAAATATTTTTTTCTGTAAAAATGTTTTAATATTATTTTTATTTATGTGCGCAGCAGGATGTGCGCCGCATGATATGCGCCCCACATAATTTGCGCCCCACAGGATGTGCAAGCACAGTTTTTGTATTAATTTGATTTAAATATTTTTTTTTGTAAAAATGTTTTAATATTATTTTTATTTATGTGCGCAGCAGGATGTGCGCCGCAGGATTTGCGGCCCACAGAATTTGCGCCCCACAGGATGTGCAAGCACAGTTTTTTTATTAATTTGATTTAAAAAAAAAATTGTAATTTGTTTTTAATATTATTTTTATTTATGTGCGCAGCAGGATGTGCGCCGCATGATGTGCGCCCCACATAATTTGCGCCCCACAGGATGTGCAAGCACAGTTTTTGTATTAATTTGATTTAAATATATTTTTTTGTAAAAATGTTTTAATATTATTTTTATTTATGTGCGCAGCAGGATGTGCGCCGCAGGATGTGCGCCCCACAGGATGTGCAAGCAAGGTTTTTTATTAGTTATATTTAAATATTTTTTTTTGTAAAAATGTTTTAACATTATTTTAATTTATGTGCGCAGCAGGATGTGCGCCCCACAGAATTTGCGCCCCACAGGATGTGCAAGGACAGTTTTTTTATTAATTTGATTTAAAAAAAAAAAATTGTAATTTGTTTTTAATATTATTTTTATTTATGTGCGCAGCAGGATGTGCGCCGCAGGATGTGCGCCCCACAGAATTTGCGCCCCACAGGATGTGCAAGCACAGTTTTTTTATTAATTTGATTTAAATATTTTTTTTTGTAAAAATGTTTTAATATTATTTGTATTAATGTGCGCAGCTGGATGTGCGCCGCAGGATGTGCGCCCCACAGAATTTGCGCCCCACAGGATGTGCAAGCACAGTTTTTTTATTAATTTGATTTAAATATTTTTTTTTGTAAAAATGTTTTAACATTATTTTTATTTATATGCGCAGCAGGATGTGCGCCGCAGGATGTGCGCCCCACAGAATTTGCGCCCCACAGGATGTGCAAGCACAGTTTTTTTATTAATTTGATTTAAATATTTTTTTTTGTAAAAATGTTTTAATATTATTTTTATTTATGATCGCAGCAGGATGTGCGCAGCAGGATGTGCGCCCCACAGAATTTGCGCCCCACAGGATGTGCAAGCACAGTTTTTTTATTAATTTGATTTAAATATTTTTTTTTGTAAAAATATTTTAATATTATTTTTATTTTATGTGCGCAGCAGGATGTGCGCTTCAGGATGTGCGCCCCACAGAATTTGCGCCCTACAGGATGAGCAAGCACAGTTTTTTTATTAATTGTTTTAAATATTTTTTTTGTAAAGATGTTTTAATATTATTTTTATCTATGTGCGCAGCAGGATGTGCGCCGCAGTCTGTGCGCCCCACATAATTTGCGCCCCACAGGATGTGCAACCACAGTTTTTTATTAATTTGATTTAAATATTTTTTTCTGTAAAAATGTTTTAATATTATTTTTATTTATGTGCGCAGCAGGATGTGCGCCGCATGATATGCGCCCCACATAATTTGCGCCCCACAGGATGTGCAAGCACAGTTTTTGTATTAATTTGATTTAAATATTTTTTTTTGTAAAAATGTTTTAATATTATTTTTATTTATGTGCGCAGCAGGATGTGCGCCGCAGGATGTGCGCCCCACAGAATTTGCGCCCCACAGGATTTGCAAGGACAGTTTTTTTATTAATTTGATTTTTAAAAACAAATTGTAATTTGTTTCAATATTATTTTTATTTATGTGCGCAGCAGGATGTGCGCCGCAGGATTTGCGGCCCAGAGAATTTGCGCCCCACAGGATGTGCAACCACAGTTTTTTATTAATTTGATTTAAATATTTTTTTCTGTAAAAATGTTTTAATATTATTTTTATTTATGTGCGCAGCAGGATGTGCGCCGCATGATGTGCGCCCCACATAATTTGCGCCCCACAGGATGTGCAAGCACAGTTTTTGTATTAATTTGATTTAAATATATTTTTTTGTAAAAATGTTTTAATATTATTTTTATTTATGTGCGCAGCAGGATGTGCGCCCCACAGAATTTGCGCCCCACAGGATGTGCAAGCACAGTTTTTTTATTAATTTGATTTAAATATTTTTTTTTGTAAAAATGTTTTAATATTATTTTTATTTATGTGCGCAGCAGGATGTGCGCCCCACAGAATTTGCGCCCCACAGGATGTTCAAGCACAGTTTTTTTATTAATTTGATTTAAAAAAAAATAATTGTAAATTGTTTTTAATATTATTTTTATTTATGTGCGCAGCAGGATGTGCGCCGCAGGATGTGCGCCCCACATAATTTGCGCCCCACAGGATGTGCAAGCACAGTTTTTTTATTAATTTGATTTAAATATTTTTTTTTGTAAAAATGTTTTAATATTATTTTTATTTATGTGCGCAGCAGGATGTGCGCCGCATGATGTGCGCCCCACATAATTTTCGCCCCACAGGATGTGCAAGCACAGTTTTTTTATTAATTTGATTTAAATATTTTTTTTTGTAAAAATGTTTTAATATTATTTTTATTTATGTGCGCAGCAGGATGTGCGCCGCAGGATGTGCGCCCCACAGAATTTGCGCCCCACAGGATGTGCAAGCACAGTTTTTTTATTAATTTGATTTTAATATATTTTTTTGTAAAAATGTTTTAATATTATTTTTATTTATGTGCGCAGCAGGATGTGCGCCGCATGATGTGCGCCCCACATAATTTTCGCCCCACAGGATGTGCAAGCACAGTTTTTTTATTAATTTGATTTAAATATTTTTTTTTGTAAAAATGTTTTAATATTATTTTTATTTATGTGCGCAGCAGGATGTGCGCCGCAGTCTGTGCGCCCCACATAATTTGCGCCCCACAGGATGTGCAACCACAGTTTTTTATTAATTTGATTTAAAAAAAAAATTGTAATTTGTTTTTAATATTATTTTTATTTATGTGCGCAGCAGGATGTGCGCCGCAGGATGTGCGCCCCACAGAATTTGCGCCCCACAGGATGTGCAAGCACAGTTTTTTTATTAATTTGATTTAAATATTTTTTTTTGTAAAAATATTTTAATATTATTTTTATTTTATGTGCGCAGCAGGATGTGCGCTTCAGGATGTGCGCCCCACAGAATTTGTGCCCTACAGGATGAGCAAGCACAGTTTTTTTATTAATTGTTTTAAATATTTTTTTTGTAAAGATGTTTTAATATTATTTTTATCTATGTGCGCAGCAGGATGTGCGCCGCAGTCTGTGCGCCCCACATAATTTGCGCCCCACAGGATGTGCAACCACAGTTTTTTATTAATTTGATTTAAATATTTTTTTCTGTAAAAATGTTTTAATATTATTTTTATTTATGTGCGCAGCAGGATGTGCGCCGCATGATATGCGCCCCACATAATTTGCGCCCCACAGGATGTGCAAGCACAGTTTTTGTATTAATTTGATTTAAATATTTTTTTTGTAAAAATGTTTTAATATTATTTTTATTTATGTGCGAAGCAGGATGTGCGCCGCAGGATGTGCGCCCCACAGAATTTGCGCCCCACAGGATGTGCAAGGACAGTTTTTTTATTAATTTGATTTAAAAAAAAAAAATGTAAAAATGTTTTAATATTATTTTTATTTATGTGCGCAGCAGGATGTGCGCAGCAGGATGTGCGCCCCACAGAATTTGCGCCCCACAGGATGTGCAAGGACAGTTTTTTTATTAATTTGATTTAAAAAAAAAAAATTGTAATTTGTTTTTAATATTATTTTTATTTATGTGCGCAGCAGGATGTGCGCCGCAGGATGTGCGCCCCACAGAATTTGCGCCCCACAGGATGTGCAAGCACAGTTTTTTTATTAATTTGATTTAAATATTTTTTTTTGTAAAAATGTTTTAATATTATTTGTATTAATGTGCGCAGCTGGATGTGCGCCGCAGGATGTGCGCCCCACAGAATTTGCGCCCCACAGGATGTGCAAGCACAGTTTTTTAATTAATTTTATTTAAATATTTTTTTTTGTAAAAATGTTTTAACATTATTTTTATTTATATGCGCAGCAGGATGTGCGCCGCAGGATGTGCGCCCCACAGGATGTGCAAGCACAGTTTTTTTATTAATTTGATTTAAATATTTTTTTTTGTAAAAATGTTTTAATATTATTTTTATTTATGATCGCAGCAGGATGTGCGCAGCAGGATGTGCGCCCCACAGAATTTGCGCCCCACAGGATGTGCAAGGACAGTTTTTTTATTAATTTGATTTAAAAAAAAATAATTGTAAATTGTTTTTAATATTATTTTTATTTATGTGCGCAGCAGGATGTGCGCCGCAGGATGTGCGCCCCACAGAATTTGCGCCCCACAGGATGTGCAAGGACAGTTTTTTTATTAATTTGATTTTTAAAAACAAATTGTAATTTGTTTCAATATTATTTTTATTTATGTGCGCAGCAGGATGTGTGCCGCAGGATGTGCGCCCCACATAATTTGCGCCCCACAGGATGTGCAAGCACAGTTTTTTTATTAATTTGATTTAAATATTTTTTTTTGTAAAAATGTTTTAATATTATTTTTATTTATGTGCGCAGCAGGATGTGCGCCGCATGATGTGCGCCCCACATAATTTTCGCCCCACAGGATGTGCAAGCACAGTTTTTTTATTAATTTGATTTAAATATTTTTTTTTGTAAAAATGTTTTAATATTATTTTTATTTATGTGCGCAGCAGGATGTGCGCCGCAGGATGTGCGCCCCACAGAATTTGCGCCCCACAGGATGTGCAAGCACAGTTTTTTTATTAATTTGATTTTAATATATTTTTTTGTAAAAATGTTTTAATATTATTTTTATTTATGTGCGCAGCAGGATGTGCGCCGCATGATGTGCGCCCCACATAATTTTCGCCCCACAGGATGTGCAAGCACAGTTTTTTTATTAATTTGATTTAAATATTTTTTTTTGTAAAAATGTTTTAATATTATTTTTATTTATGTGCGCAGCAGGATGTGCGCCGCAGTCTGTGCGCCCCACATAATTTGCGCCCCACAGGATGTGCAACCACAGTTTTTTATTAATTTGATTTTAAAAAAAAATTGTAATTTGTTTTTAATATTATTTTTATTTATGTGCGCAGCAGGATGTGCGCCGCAGGATGTGCGCCCCACAGAATTTGCGCCCACAGGATGTGCAAGCACAGTTTTTTTATTAATTTGATTTAAATATTTTTTTTTGTAAAAATATTTTAATATTATTTTTATTTTATGTGCGCAGCAGGATGTGCGCTTCAGGATGTGCGCCCCACAGAATTTGCGCCCTACAGGATGAGCAAGCACAGTTTTTTATTAATTTGATTTAAATATTTTTTTCTGTAAAAATGTTTTAATATTATTTTTATTTATGTGCGCAGCAGGATGTGCGCCGCATGATATGTGCCCCACATAATTTGCGCCCCACAGGATGTGCAAGCACAGTTTTTGTATTAATTTGATTTAAATATTTTTTTTTGTAAAAATGTTTTAATATTATTTTTATTTATGTGCGCAGCAGGATGTGCGCCGCAGGATGTGCGCCCCACAGCATTTGCGCCCCACAGGATGTGCAAGGACAGTTTTTTTATTAATTTGATTTTTAAAAACAAATTGTAATTTGTTTCAATATTATTTTTATTTATGTATGCAGCAGGATGTGTGCCGCAGGATGTGCGCCCCACAGAATTTGCGCCCCACAGGATGTGCAAGCACAGTTTTTTTATTAATTTGATTTAAATATTTTTTTTTGTAAAAATGTTTTAATATTATTTTTATTTATGTGCGCAGCAGGATGTGCGCCGCAGGATGTGCGCCCCACAGAATTTGCGCCCCACAGGATGTGCAATCACATTTTTTTTATTAATTTGATTTAAAAAAAAAAAATTGTAAATTTTTTTTAATTTCATTTTTATTCATGTGCGCAGCAGGATGTGCGCCCCACAGAATTTGCGCCCCACAGGATGTGCAAGGACAGTTTTTTTATTAATTTGATTTAAAAAAAAAAAATTGTAATTTGTTTTTAATATTATTTTTATTTATGTGCGCAGCAGGATGTGCGCTGCATGATGTGCGCCCCACATAATTTGCGCCCCACAGGATGAGCAAGCACAGTTTTTTTATTAATTTGATTTAAAAAAAAAAAATGTAAAAATGTTTTAATATTATTTTTATTTATGTGCGCAGCAGGATGTGTGCCGCAGGATGTGCGCCCCACAGAATTTGCGCCCCACAGGATGTGCAAGGACAGTTTTTTTATTAATTTGATTTAAAAAAAAAAATTGTAATTTGTTTTTAATATTATTTTTATTTATGTGCGCAGCAGGATGTGCGCCGCATGATGTGCGCCCCACATAATTTGCGCCCCACAGGATGAGCAAGCACAGTTTTTTTATTAATTTGATTTAAATATTTTTTTTTGTAAAAATGTTTTAATATTATTTTTATTTATGTGCGCAGCAGGATGTGCGCCGCAGGATGTGCGCCCCACAGAATTTGCGCCCCACAGGATGTGCAAGGACAGTTTTTTTATTAATTTGATTTTTAAAAACAAATTGTAATTTGTTTCAATATTATTTTTATTTATGTATGCAGCAGGATGTGTGCCGCAGGATGTGCGCCCCACAGAATTTGCGCCCCACAGGATGTGCAAGCACAGTTTTTTTATTAATTTGATTTAAATATTTTTTTTTGTAAAAATGTTTTAATATTATTTTTATTTATGTGCGCAGCAGGATGTGCGCCGCAGGATGTGCGCCCCACAGAATTTGCGCCCCACAGGATGTGCAATCACATTTTTTTTATTAATTTGATTTAAAAAAAAAAAATTGTAAATTTTTTTTAATTTCATTTTTATTCATGTGCGCAGCAGGATGTGCGCCCCACAGAATTTGCGCCCCACAGGATGTGCAAGGACAGTTTTTTTATTAATTTGATTTAAAAAAAAAAAATTGTAATTTGTTTTTAATATTATTTTTATTTATGTGCGCAGCAGGATGTGCGCTGCATGATGTGCGCCCCACATAATTTGCGCCCCACAGGATGAGCAAGCACAGTTTTTTTATTAATTTGATTTAAAAAAAAAAAATGTAAAAATGTTTTAATATTATTTTTATTTATGTGCGCAGCAGGATGTGTGCCGCAGGATGTGCGCCCCACAGAATTTGCGCCCCACAGGATGTGCAAGGACAGTTTTTTTATTAATTTGATTTAAAAAAAAAAAATTGTAATTTGTTTTTAATATTATTTTTATTTATGTGCGCAGCAGGATGTGCGCCGCATGATGTGCGCCCCACATAATTTGCGCCCCACAGGATGAGCAAGCACAGTTTTTTTATTAATTTGATTTAAATATTTTTTTTTGTAAAAATGTTTTAACATTATTTTTATTTATATGCGCAGCAGGATGTGCGCCGCAGGATGTGCGCCCCACAGAATTTGCGCCCCACAGGATGTTCAAGCACAGTTTTTTTATTAATTTGATTTAAAAAAAAAAATTGTAATTTGTTTTTAATATTATTTTTATTTATGTGCGCAGCAGGATGTGCGCCGCAGGATGTGCGCCCCACAGAATTTGCGCCCCACAGGATGTGCAAGGACAGTTTTTTTATTAATTTGATTTAAATATTTTTTTTGTAAAAATGTTTTAATATCATTTTTATTTATGTGCGCAGCAGGATGTGCGCCGCAGAATGTGCGCCCCTCAGAATTTGCGCCCCACAGGATGTGCAAGCACAGTTTTTTTATTAATTTGATTTAAATATTTTTTTTTGTAAAAATGTTTTAGTATTATTTTTATTCATGTGCGCAGCAGGATTTGCGCCGCAGGATGTGCGCCCCACAGAATTTGCGCCCCACAGGATGTGCAAGGACAGTTTTTTTATTAATTTGATTTAAAAAAAAAATTGTAATTTGTTTTTAATATTATTTTTATTTATGTGCGCAGCAGGATGTGCGCCGCAGGATTTGCGGCCCACAGAATTTGCGCCCCACAGGATGTGCAAGCACAGTTTTTTTATTAATTTGATTTAAAAAAAAAATTGTAATTTGTTTTTAATATTATTTTTATTTATGTGCGCAGCAGGATGTGCGCCGCAGGATTTGCGGTCCACAGAATTTGCGCCCCACAGGATGTGCAAGCACAGTTTTTTTATTAATTTGATTTAAAAAAAAAATTGTAATTTGTTTTTAATATTATTTTTATTTATGTGCGCAGCAGGATGTGCGCCGCAGTCTGTGCGCCCCACATAATTTGCGCCCCACAGGATGTGCAACCACAGTTTTTTATTAATTTGATTTAAATATTTTTTTCTGTAAAAATGTTTTAATATTATTTTTATTTATGTGCGCAGCAGGATGTGCGCCGCATGATGTGCGCCCCACATAATTTGCGCCCCACAGGATGTGCAAGCACAGTTTTTGTATTAATTTGATTTAAATATATTTTTTTGTAAAAATGTTTTAATATTATTTTTATTTATGTGCGCAGCAGGATGTGCGCCGCATGATGTGCGCCCCACATAATTTGCGCCCCACAGGATGTGCAAGCACAGTTTTTGTATTAATTTGATTTAAATATATTTTTTTGTAAAAATATTTTAATATTATTTTTATTTTATGTGCTCAGCAGGATGTGCGCTTCAGTATGTGCGCCCCACAGAATTTGCGCCCTACAGGATGTGCAAGCACAGTTTTTTTATTAATTTGATTTAAATATTTTTTTTTGTAAAAATGTTTTAATATTATTTTTATTTATGTGCGCAGCAGGATGTGCGCCGCAGTCTGTGCGCCCCACATAATTTGCGCCCCACAGGATGTGCAACCACAGTTTTTTATTAATTTGATTTAAAAAAAAAATTGTAATTTGTTTTTAATATTATTTTTATTTATGTGCGCAGCAGGATGTGCGCCGCAGGATGTGCGCCCCACAGAATTTGCGCCCACAGGATGTGCAAGCACAGTTTTTTTATTAATTTGATTTAAATATTTTTTTTTGTAAAAATATTTTAATATTATTTTTATTTTATGTGCGCAGCAGGATGTGCGCTTCAGGATGTGCGCCCCACAGAATTTGCGCCCTACAGGATGAGCAAGCACAGTTTTTTTATTAATTGTTTTAAATATTTTTTTTGTAAAGATGTTTTAATATTATTTTTATCTATGTGCGCAGCAGGATGTGCGCCGCAGTCTGTGCGCCCCACATAATTTGCGCCCCACAGGATGTGCAACCACAGTTTTTTATTAATTTGATTTAAATATTTTTTTCTGTAAAAATGTTTTAATATTATTTTTATTTATGTGCGCAGCAGGATGTGCGCCGCAGGATGTGCGCCCCACAGAATTTGCGCCCCACAGGATGTGCAATCACATTTTTTTTATTAATTTGATTTTTAAAAACAAATTGTAATTTGTTTCAATTTCATTTTTATTCATGTGCGCAGCAGGATGTGCGCCCCACAGAATTTGCGCCCCACAGGATGTGCAAGGACAGTTTTTTTATTAATTTGATTTAAAAAAAAAAAATTGTAATTTGTTTTTAATATTATTTTTATTTATGTGCGCAGCAGGATGTGCGCTGCATGATGTGCGCCCCACATAATTTGCGCCCCACAGGATGAGCAAGCACAGTTTTTTTATTAATTTGATTTAAAAAAAAAAAAATGTAAAAATGTTTTAATATTATTTTTATTTATGTGCGCAGCAGGATGTGTGCCGCAGGATGTGCGCCCCACAGAATTTGCGCCCCACAGGATGTGCAAGGACAGTTTTTTTATTAATTTGATTTAAAAAAAAAAAATTGTAATTTGTTTTTAATATTATTTTTATTTATGTGCGCAGCAGGATGTGCGCCGCATGATGTGCGCCCCACATAATTTGCGCCCCACAGGATGAGCAAGCACAGTTTTTTTATTAATTTGATTTAAAAAAAAAAAATGTAAAAATGTTTGAATATTATTTTTATTTATGTGCGCAGCAGGATGTGTGCTGCAGGATGTGCGCCCCACAGAATTTGCGCCCCACAGGATGTGCAAGGACAGTTTTTTTATTAATTTGATTTAAAAAAAAAAAATTGTAATTTGTTTTTAATATTATTTTTATTTATGTGCGCAGCAGGATGTGCGCCGCAGGATATGCGCCCCACAGAATTTGCGCCCCACAGGATGTGCAAGCACAGTTTTTTTATTAATTTGATTTAAATATTTTTTTTTGTAAAAATGTTTTAATATTATTTGTATTAATGTGCGCAGCTGGATGTGCGCCGCAGGATGTGCGCCCCACAGAATTTGTGCCCCACAGGATGTGCAAGCACAGTTTTTTTATTAATTTGATTTAAATATTTTTTTTTGTAAAAATGTTTTAACATTATTTTTATTTATATGCGCAGCAGGATGTGCGCCGCAGGATGTGCGCCCCACAGAATTTGCGCCCCACAGGATGTTCAAGCACAGTTTTTTTATTAATTTGATTTAAAAAAAAAAATTGTAATTTGTTTTTAATATTATTTTTATTTATGTGCGCAGCAGGATGTGCGCCGCAGGATGTGCGCCCCACAGAATTTGCGCCCCACAGGATGTGCAAGGACAGTTTTTTTATTAATTTGATTTAAATATTTTTTTTGTAAAAATGTTTTAATATCATTTTTATTTATGTGCGCAGCAGGATGTGCGCCGCAGAATGTGCGCCCCTCAGAATTTGCGCCCCACAGGATGTGCAAGCACAGTTTTTTTATTAATTTGATTTAAATATTTTTTTTTGTAAAAATGTTTTAGTATTATTTTTATTCATGTGCGCAGCAGGATTTGCGCCGCAGGATGTGCGCCCCACAGAATTTGCGCCCCACAGGATGTGCAAGGACAGTTTTTTTATTAATTTGATTTAAAAAAAAAATTGTAATTTGTTTTTAATATTATTTTTATTTATGTGCGCAGCAGGATGTGCGCCGCAGGATTTGCGGCCCACAGAATTTGCGCCCCACAGGATGTGCAAGCACAGTTTTTTTATTAATTTGATTTAAAAAAAAAATTGTAATTTGTTTTTAATATTATTTTTATTTATGTGCGCAGCAGGATGTGCGCCGCAGTCTGTGCGCCCCACATAATTTGCGCCCCACAGGATGTGCAACCACAGTTTTTTATTAATTTGATTTAAATATTTTTTTCTGTAAAAATGTTTTAATATTATTTTTATTTATGTGCGCAGCAGGATGTGCGCCGCATGATGTGCGCCCCACATAATTTGCGCCCCACAGGATGTGCAAGCACAGTTTTTGTATTAATTTGATTTAAATATATTTTTTTGTAAAAATGTTTTAATATTATTTTTATTTATGTGCGCAGCAGGATGTGCGCCGCATGATGTGCGCCCCACATAATTTGCGCCCCACAGGATGTGCAAGCACAGTTTTTGTATTAATTTGATTTAAATATATTTTTTTGTAAAAATATTTTAATATTATTTTTATTTTATGTGCGCAGCAGGATGTGCGCTTCAGTATGTGCGCCCCACAGAATTTGCGTCCTACAGGATGTGCAAGCACAGTTTTTTTATTAATTTGATTTAATTATTTTTTTTTGTAAAAATGTTTTAATATTATTATTATTAATGTGCGCAGATGGATGTGCGCCGCATGATGTGCGCCCCACATAATTTGCGCCCCACAGGATGAGCAAGCACAGTTTTTTTATTAATTGTTTTAAATATTTTTTTTGTAAAGATGTTTTAATATTATTTTTATCTATGTGCGCAGCAGGATGTGCGCCGCAGTCTGTGCGCCCCACATCATTTGCGCCCCACAGGATGTGCAACCACAGTTTTTTATTAATTTGATTTAAATATTTTTTTCTGTAAAAATGTTTTAATATTATTTTTATTTATGTGCGCAGCAGGATGTGCGCCGCATGATGTGCGCCCCACATAATTTGCGCCCCACAGGATGTGCAAGCACAGTTTTTGTATTAATTTGATTTAAATATATTTTTTTGTAAAAATGTTTTAATATTATTTTTATTTATGTGCGCAGCAGGATGTGCGCCGCAGGATGTGCGCCCCACAGAATTTGCGCCCCACAGAATTTGCGCCCCACAGGATGTGCAAGCACAGTTTTTTTATTAATTTGATTTAAATATTTTTTTTTGTAAAAATGTTTTAATATTATTTTTATTTATGTGCGCAGCAGGATGTGCGCCGCAGGATGTGCGCCCCACAGAATTTGCGCCCCACAGGATGTGCAAGCAAGGTTTTTTATTAGTTATATTTAAATATTTTTTTTTGTAAAAATGTTTTAACATTATTTTTATTTATGTGCGCAGCAGGATGTGCGCCCCACAGAATTTGCGCCCCACAGGATGTGCAAGGACAGTTTTTTTATTAATTTGATTTAAAAAAAAAAAATTGTAATTTGTTTTTAATATTATTTTTATTTATGTGCGCAGCAGGATGTGCGCCGCAGGATGTGCGCCCCACAGAATTTGCGCCCCACAGGATGTGCAAGCACAGTTTTTTTATTAATTTGATTTAAATATTTTTTTTTGTAAAAATGTTTTAACATTATTTTTATTTATATGCGCAGCAGGATGTGCGCCGCAGGATGTGCGCCCCACAGAATTTGCGCCCCACAGGATGTGCAAGCACAGTTTTTTTATTAATTTGATTTAAATATTTTTTTTTGTAAAAATGTTTTAATATTATTTTTATTTATGATCGCAGCAGGATGTGCGCAGCAGGATGTGCGCCCCACAGAATTTGCGCCCCACAGGATGTGCAAGGACAGTTTTTTTATTAATTTGATTTAAAAAAAAATAATTGTAAATTGTTTTTAATATTATTTTTATTTATGTGCGCAGCAGGATGTGCACCGCAGGATGTGCGCCCCACATAATTTGCGCCCCACAGGATGTGCAAGCACAGTTTTTTTATTAATTTGATTTAAATATTTTTTTTTGTAAAAATGTTTTAATATTATTTTTATTTATGTGCGCAGCAGGATGTGCGCCGCAGGATGTGCGCCCCACAGAATTTGCGCCCCACAGGATGTGCAAGGACAGTTTTTTTATTAATTTGATTTTTAAAAACAAATTGTAATTTGTTTCAATATTATTTTTATTTATGTGCGCAGCAGGATGTGTGCCGCAGGATGTGCGCCCCACAGAATTTGCGCCCCACAGGATGTGCAAGCACAGTTTTTTTATTAATTTGATTTAAATATTTTTTTTTGTAAAAATGTTTTAATATTATTTTTATTTATGTGCGCAGCAGGATGTGCGCCGCAGGATGTGCGCCCCACAGAATTTGCGCCCCACAGGATGTTCAAGCACAGTTTTTTTATTAATTTGATTTAAAAAAAAATAATTGTAAATTGTTTTTAATATTATTTTTATTTATGTGCGCAGCAGGATGTGCGCCGCAGGATGTGCGCCCCACATAATTTGCGCCCCACAGGATGTGCAAGCACAGTTTTTTTATTAATTTGATTTAAATATTTTTTTTTGTAAAAATGTTTTAATATTATTTTTATTTATGTGCGCAGCAGGATGTGCGCCGCAGGATGTGCGCCCCACAGAATTTGCGCCCCACAGGATGTGCAAGGACAGTTTTTTTATTAATTTGATTTTTAAAAACAAATTGTAATTTGTTTCAATATTATTTTTATTTATGTGCGCAGCAGGATGTGTGCCGCAGGATGTGCGCCCCACAGAATTTGCGCCCCACAGGATGTGCAAGCACAGTTTTTTTATTAATTTGATTTAAATATTTTTTTTTGTAAAAATGTTTGAATATTATTTTTATTTATGTGCGCAGCAGGATGTGCGCCGCAGGATGTGCGCCCCACAGAATTTGCGCCCCACAGGATGTTCAAGCACAGTTTTTTTATTAATTTGATTTAAAAAAAAATAATTGTAAATTGTTTTTAATATTATTTTTATTTATGTGCGCAGCAGGATGTGCGCCGCAGGATGTGCGCCCCACATAATTTGCGCCCCACAGGATGTGCAAGCACAGTTTTTTTATTAATTTGATTTAAATATTTTTTTTTGTAAAAATGTTTTAATATTATTTTTATTTATGTGCGCAGCAGGATGTGCGCCGCATGATGTGCGCCCCACATAATTTTCGCCCCACAGGATGTGCAAGCACAGTTTTTTTATTAATTTGATTTAAATATTTTTTTTTGTAAAAATGTTTTAATATTATTTTTATTTATGTGCGCAGCAGGATGTGCGCCGCAGGATGTGCGCCCCACAGAATTTGCTCCCCACAGGATGTGCAAGCACAGTTTTTTTATTAATTTGATTTTAATATATTTTTTTGTAAAAATGTTTTAATATTATTTTTATTTATGTGCGCAGCAGGATGTGCGCCGCATGATGTGCGCCCCACATAATTTTCGCCCCACAGGATGTGCAAGCACAGTTTTTTTATTAATTTGATTTAAATATTTTTTTTTGTAAAAATGTTTTAATATTATTTTTATTTATGTGCGCAGCAGGATGTGTGCCGCAGGATGTGCGCCCCACAGAATTTGCGCCCCACAGGATGTGCAAGGACAGTTTTTTTATTAATTTGATTTAAAAAAAAAAAATTGTAATTTGTTTTTAATATTATTTTTATTTATGTGCGCAGCAGGATGTGCGCCGCAGGATGTGCGCCCCACAGAATTTGCGCCCCACAGGATGTGCAAGCACAGTTTTTTTATTAATTTGATTTAAATATTTTTTTTTGTAAAAATGTTTTAACATTATTTTTATTTATATGCGCAGCAGGATGTGCGCCGCAGGATGTGCGCCCCACAGAATTTGCGCCCCACAGGATGTTCAAGCACAGTTTTTTTATTAATTTGATTTAAAAAAAAAAATTGTAATTTGTTTTTAATATTATTTTTATTTATGTGCGCAGCAGGATGTGCGCCGCAGGATGTGCGCCCCACAGAATTTGCGCCCCACAGGATGTGCAAGCACAGTTTTTTTATTAATTTGATTTAAATATTTTTTTTTTTAAAAATGTTTTAATATTATTTTTATTTATGTGCGCAGCAGGATGTGCGCCGCAGGATGTGCGCCCCACAGAATTTGCGCCCCACAGGATGTGCAAGGACAGTTTTTTTATTAATTTGATTTAAATATTTTTTTTGTAAAAATGTTTTAATATCATTTTTATTTATGTGCGCAGCAGGATGTGCGCCGCAGAATGTGCGCCCCTCAGAATTTGCGCCCCACAGGATGTGCAAGCACAGTTTTTTTATTAATTTGATTTAAATATTTTTTTTTGTAAAAATGTTTTAGTATTATTTTTATTCATGTGCGCAGCAGGATTTGCGCCGCAGGATGTGCGCCCCACAGAATTTGCGCCCCACAGGATGTGCAAGGACAGTTTTTTTATTAATTTGATTTAAAAAAAAAATTGTAATTTGTTTTTAATATTATTTTTATTTATGTGCGCAGCAGGATGTGCGCCGCAGGATTTGCGGCCCACAGAATTTGCGCCCCACAGGATGTGCAAGCACAGTTTTTTTATTAATTTGATTTAAAAAAAAAATTGTAATTTGTTTTTAATATTATTTTTATTTATGTGCGCAGCAGGATGTGCGCCGCAGTCTGTGCGCCCCACATAATTTGCGCCCCACAGGATGTGCAACCACAGTTTTTTATTAATTTGATTTAAATATTTTTTTCTGTAAAAATGTTTTAATATTATTTTTATTTATGTGCACAGCAGGATGTGCGCCGCATGATGTGCGCCCCACATAATTTGCGCCCCACAGGATGTGCAAGCACAGTTTTTGTATTAATTTGATTTAAATATATTTTTTTGTAAAAATATTTTAATATTATTTTTATTTTATGTGCGCAGCAGGATGTGCGCTTCAGTATGTGCGCCCCACAGAATTTGCGCCCTACAGGATGTGCAAGCACAGTTTTTTTATTAATTTGATTTAATTATTTTTTTTTGTAAAAATGTTTTAATATTATTATTATTAATGTGCGCAGATGGATGTGCGCCGCATGATGTGCGCCCTACATAATTTGCGCCCCACAGGATGTGCAATCACATTTTTTTTATTAATTTGATTTAAAAAAAAAAAATTGTAAATTTTTTTTAATTTCATTTTTATTCATGTGCGCAGCAGGATGTGCGCCCCACAGAATTTGCGCCCCACAGGATGTGCAAGGACAGTTTTTTTATTAATTTGATTTAAAAAAAAAAAATTGTAATTTGTTTTTAATATTATTTTTATTTATGTGCGCAGCAGGATGTGCGCCGCAGGATGTGCGCCCCACAGAATTTGCGCCCCACAGGATGTGCAAGCACAGTTTTTTTATTAATTTGATTTAAATATTTTTTTTTGTAAAAATGTTTTAGTATTATTTTTATTCATGTGCGCAGCAGGATTTGCGCCGCAGGATGTGCGCCCCACAGAATTTGCGCCCCACAGGATGTGCAAGGACAGTTTTTTTATTAATTTGATTTAAAAAAAAAATTGTAATTTGTTTTTAATATTATTTTTATTTATGTGCGCAGCAGGATGTGCGCCGCAGGATTTGCGCCCCACAGGATGTGCAAGCACAGTTTTTTTATTAATTTGATTTAAAAAAAAAATTGTAATTTGTTTTTAATATTATTTTTATTTATGTGCGCAGCAGGATGTGCGCCGCAGTCTGTGCGCCCCACATAATTTGCGCCCCACAGGATGTGCAACCACAGTTTTTTATTAATTTGATTTAAATATTTTTTTTTGTAAAAATGTTTTAATATTATTTTTATTTATGTGCGCAGCAGGATGTGCGCCGCAGGATGTGCGCCCCACAGAATTTGCGCCCCACAGGATGTGCAAGGACAGTTTTTTTATTAATTTGATTTTTAAAAACAAATTGTAATTTGTTTCAATATTATTTTTATTTATGTGCGCAGCAGGATGTGTGCCGCAGGATGTGCGCCCCACAGAATTTGCGCCCCACAGGATGTGCAAGCACAGTTTTTTTATTAATTTGATTTAAATATTTTTTTTTGTAAAAATGTTTTAATATTATTTTTATTTATGTGCGCAGCAGGATGTGCGCCGCAGTCTGTGCGCCCCACATAATTTGCG
Organism: Pleuronectes platessa; assembly: GCF_947347685.1. Lineage (NCBI taxonomy): Eukaryota > Metazoa > Chordata > Actinopteri > Pleuronectiformes > Pleuronectidae > Pleuronectes > Pleuronectes platessa. The sequence goes on from NW_026518974.1 coordinate 513,694, forward strand.
CCCCACAGGATGTGCAACCACAGTTTTTTATTAATTTGATTTAAAAAAAAAATTGTAATTTGTTTTTAATATTATTTTTATTTATGTGCGCAGCAGGATGTGCGCTTCAGGATGTGCGCCCCACAGAATTTGCGCCCTACAGGATGAGCAAGCACAGTTTTTTTATTAATTGTTTTAAATATTTTTTTTGTAAAGATGTTTTAATATTATTTTTATTTATGTGCGCAGCAGGATGTGCGCCGCATGATATGCGCCCCACATAATTTGCGCCCCACAGGATGTGCAAGCACAGTTTTTGTATTAATTTGATTTAAATATTTTTTTTTGTAAAAATGTTTTAATATTATTTTTATTTATGTGCGCAGCAGGATGTGCGCCGCAGGATGTGCGCCCCACAGAATTTGCGCCCCACAGGATGTGCAAGGACAGTTTTTTTATTAATTTGATTTTTAAAAACAAATTGTAATTTGTTTCAATATTATTTTTATTTATGTATGCAGCAGGATGTGTGCCGCAGGATGTGCGCCCCACAGAATTTGCGCCCCACAGGATGTGCAAGCACAGTTTTTTTATTAATTTGATTTAAATATTTTTTTTTGTAAAAATGTTTTAATATTATTTTTATTTATGTGCGCAGCAGGATGTGCGCCGCATGATATGCGCCCCACATAATTTGCGCCCCACAGGATGTGCAAGCACAGTTTTTGTATTAATTTGATTTAAATATTTTTTTTTGTAAAAATGTTTTAATATTATTTTTATTTATGTGCGCAGCAGGATGTGCGCCGCAGGATGTGCGCCCCACAGAATTTGCGCCCCACAGGATGTGCAAGGACAGTTTTTTTATTAATTTGATTTTTAAAAACAAATTGTAATTTGTTTCAATATTATTTTTATTTATGTATGCAGCAGGATGTGTGCCGCAGGATGTGCGCCCCACAGAATTTGCGCCCCACAGGATGTGCAAGCACAGTTTTTTTATTAATTTGATTTAAATATTTTTTTTTGTAAAAATGTTTTAATATTATTTTTATTTATGTGCGCAGCAGGATGTGCGCCGCAGGATGTGCGCCCCACAGAATTTGCGCCCCACAGGATGTGCAATCACATTTTTTTTATTAATTTGATTTAAAAAAAAAAATTGTAAATTTTTTTTAATTTCATTTTTATTCATGTGCGCAGCAGGATGTGCGCCCCACAGAATTTGCGCCCCACAGGATGTTCAAGCACAGTTTTTTTATTAATTTGATTTAAAAAAAAATAATTGTAAATTGTTTTTAATATTATTTTTATTTATGTGCGCAGCAGGATGTGCGCCGCAGGATGTGCGCCCCACATAATTTGCGCCCCACAGGATGTGCAAGCACAGTTTTTTTATTAATTTGATTTAAATATTTTTTTTTGTAAAAATGTTTTAATATTATTTTTATTTATGTGCGCAGCAGGATGTGCGCCGCATGATGTGCGCCCCACATAATTTTCGCCCCACAGGATGTGCAAGCACAGTTTTTTTATTAATTTGATTTAAATATTTTTTTTTGTAAAAATGTTTTAATATTATTTTTATTTATGTGCGCAGCAGGATGTGCGCCGCAGGATGTGCGCCCCACAGAATTTGCGCCCCACAGGATGTGCAAGCACAGTTTTTTTATTAATTTGATTTTAATATATTTTTTTGTAAAAATGTTTTAATATTATTTTTATTTATGTGCGCAGCAGGATGTGCGCCGCATGATGTGCGCCCCACATAATTTTCGCCCCACAGGATGTGCAAGCACAGTTTTTTTATTAATTTGATTTAAATATTTTTTTTTGTAAAAATGTTTTAATATTATTTTTATTTATGTGCGCAGCAGGATGTGCGCCGCAGTCTGTGCGCCCCACATAATTTGCGCCCCACAGGATGTGCAACCACAGTTTTTTATTAATTTGATTTAAAAAAAAAATTGTAATTTGTTTTTAATATTATTTTTATTTATGTGCGCAGCAGGATGTGCGCCGCAGGATGTGCGCCCCACAGAATTTGCGCCCACAGGATGTGCAAGCACAGTTTTTTTATTAATTTGATTTAAATATTTTTTTTTGTAAAAATATTTTAATATTATTTTTATTTTATGTGCGCAGCAGGATGTGCGCTTCAGGATGTGCGCCCCACAGAATTTGCGCCCTACAGGATGAGCAAGCACAGTTTTTTTATTAATTGTTTTAAATATTTTTTTTGTAAAGATGTTTTAATATTATTTGTATTTATGTGCGCAGCAGGATGTGCGCCGCAGGATGTGCGCCCCACAGAATTTGCGCCCCACAGGATGTGCAATCACATTTTTTTTATTAATTTGATTTAAAAAAAAAAAATTGTAAATTTTTTTTAATTTCATTTTTATTCATGTGCGCAGCAGGATGTGCGCCCCACAGAATTTGCGCCCCACAGGATGTGCAAGGACAGTTTTTTTATTAATTTGATTTTTAAAAACAAATTGTAATTTGTTTCAATATTATTTTTATTTATGTATGCAGCAGGATGTGTGCCGCAGGATGTGCGCCCCACAGAATTTGCGCCCCACAGGATGTGCAAGCACAGTTTTTTTATTAATTTGATTTAAATATTTTTTTTTGTAAAAATGTTTTAATATTATTTTTATTTATGTGCGCAGCAGGATGTGCGCCGCAGTCTGTGCGCCCCACATAATTTGCGCCCCACAGGATGTGCAACCACAGTTTTTTATTAATTTGATTTAAAAAAAAAATTGTAATTTGTTTTTAATATTATTTTTATTTATGTGCGCAGCAGGATGTGCGCCGCAGGATGTGCGCCCCACAGAATTTGCGCCCACAGGATGTGCAAGCACAGTTTTTTTATTAATTTGATTTAAATATTTTTTTTTGTAAAAATATTTTAATATTATTTTTATTTTATGTGCGCAGCAGGATGTGCGCTTCAGGATGTGCGCCCCACAGAATTTGCGCCCTACAGGATGAGCAAGCACAGTTTTTTTATTAATTGTTTTAAATATTTTTTTTGTAAAGATGTTTTAATATTATTTGTATTTATGTGCGCAGCAGGATGTGCGCCGCAGGATGTGCGCCCCACAGAATTTGCGCCCCACAGGATGTGCAATCACATTTTTTTTATTAATTTGATTTAAAAAAAAAAAATTGTAAATTTTTTTTAATTTCATTTTTATTCATGTGCGCAGCAGGATGTGCGCCCCACAGAATTTGCGCCCCACAGGATGTGCAAGGACAGTTTTTTTATTAATTTGATTTAAAAAAAAAAAATTGTAATTTGTTTTTAATATTATTTTTATTTATGTGCGCAGCAGGATGTGCGCTGCATGATGTGCGCCCCACATAATTTGCGCCCCACAGGATGAGCAAGCACAGTTTTTTTATTAATTTGATTTAAAAAAAAAAAATGTAAAAATGTTTTAATATTATTTTTATTTATGTGCGCAGCAGGATGTGTGCCGCAGGATGTGCGCCCCACAGAATTTGCGCCCCACAGGATGTGCAAGGACAGTTTTTTTATTAATTTGATTTTAAAAAAAAAAATTGTAATTTGTTTTTAATATTATTTTTATTTATGTGCGCAGCAGGATGTGCGCCGCATGATGTGCGCCCCACATAATTTGCGCCCCACAGGATGAGCAAGCACAGTTTTTTTATTAATTTGATTTAAAAAAAAAAAATGTAAAAATGTTTTAATATTATTTTTATTTATGTGCGCAGCAGGATGTGTGCCGCAGGATGTGCGCCCCACAGAATTTGCGCCCCACAGGATGTGCAAGCACAGTTTTTTTATTAATTTGATTTAAATATTTTTTTTTGTAAAAATGTTTTAATATTATTTTTATTTATGTGCGCAGCAGGATGTGCGCCGCATGATGTGCGCCCCACATAATTTGCGCCCCACAGGATGAGCAAGCACAGTTTTTTTATTAATTTGATTTAAAAAAAAAAAATGTAAAAATGTTTTAATATTATTTTTATTTATGTGCGCAGCAGGATGTGTGCCGCAGGATGTGCGCCCCACAGAATTTGCGCCCCACAGGATGTGCAAGCACAGTTTTTTTATTAATTTGATTTAAATATTTTTTTTTGTAAAAATGTTTTAATATTATTTGTATTAATGTGCGCAGCTGGATGTGCGCCGCAGGATGTGCGCCCCACAGAATTTGCGCCCCACAGGATGTGCAAGCACAGTTTTTTTATTAATGTGATTTAAATATTTTTTTTTGTAAAAATGTTTTAACATTATTTTTATTTATATGCGCAGCAGGATGTGCGCCGCAGGATGTGCGCCCCACAGAATTTGCGCCCCACAGGATGTTCAAGCACAGTTTTTTTATTAATTTGATTTAAAAAAAAAAATTGTAATTTGTTTTTAATATTATTTTTATTTATGTGCGCAGAAGGATGTGCGCCGCAGGATGTGCGCCCCACAGAATTTGCGCACCACAGGATGTGCAAGGACAGTTTTTTTATTAATTTGATTTAAATATTTTTTTTGTAAAAATGTTTTAATATCATTTTTATTTATGTGCGCAGCAGGATGTGCGCCGCAGAATGTGCGCCCCTCAGAATTTGCGCCCCACAGGATGTGCAAGCACAGTTTTTTTATTAATTTGATTTAAATATTTTTTTTTGTAAAAATGTTTTAGTATTATTTTTATTCATGTGCGCAGCAGGATTTGCGCCGCAGGATGTGCGCCCCACAGAATTTGCGCCCCACAGGATGTGCAAGGACAGTTTTTTTATTAATTTGATTTAAAAAAAAAAATTGTAATTTGTTTTTAATATTATTTTTATTTATGTGCGCAGCAGGATGTGCGCCGCAGGATTTGCGGCCCACAGAATTTGCGCCCCACAGGATGTGCAAGCACAGTTTTTTTATTAATTTGATTTAAAAAAAAAATTGTAATTTGTTTTTAATATTATTTTTATTTATGTGCGCAGCAGGATGTGCGCCGCAGTCTGTGCGCCCCACATAATTTGCGCCCCACAGGATGTGCATCCACAGTTTTTTATTAATTTGATTTAAATATTTTTTTCTGTAAAAATGTTTTAATATTATTTTTATTTATGTGCGCAGCAGGATGTGCGCCGCATGATGTGCGCCCCACATAATTTGCGCCCCACAGGATGTGCAAGAACAGTTTTTGTATTAATTTGATTTAAATATATTTTTTTGTAAAAATGTTTTAATATTATTTTTATTTATGTGCGCAGCAGGATGTGCGCTTCAGTATGTGCGCCCCACAGAATTTGCGTCCTACAGGATGTGCAAGCACAGTTTTTTTATTAATTTGATTTAATTATTTTTTTTTGTAAAAATGTTTTAATATTATTATTATTAATGTGCGCAGATGGATGTGCGCCGCATGATGTGCGCCCCACATAATTTGCGCCCCACAGGATGAGCAAGCACAGTTTTTTTATTAATTGTTTTAAATATTTTTTTTGTAAAGATGTTTTAATATTATTTATATCTATGTGCGCAGCAGGATGTGCGCCGCAGTCTGTGCGCCCCACATCATTTGCGCCCCACAGGATGTGCAACCACAGTTTTTTATTAATTTGATTTAAATATTTTTTTCTGTAAAAATGTTTTAATATTATTTTTATTTATGTGCGCAGCAGGATGTGCGCCGCATGATGTGCGCCCCACATAATTTGCGCCCCACAGGATGTGCAAGCACAGTTTTTGTATTAATTTGATTTAAATATATTTTTTTGTAAAAATGTTTTAATATTATTTTTATTTATGTGCGCAGCAGGATGTGCGCCGCAGGATGTGCGCCCCACAGAATTTGCGCCCCACAGAATTTGCGCCCCACAGGATGTGCAAGCACAGTTTTTTTATTAATTTGATTTAAATATTTTTTTTTGTAAAAATGTTTTAATATTATTTTTATTTATGTGCGCAGCAGGATGTGCGCCGCAGGATGTGCGCCCCACAGAATTTGCGCCCCACAGGATGTGCAAGCAAGGTTTTTTATTAGTTATATTTAAATATTTTTTTTTGTAAAAATGTTTTAACATTATTTTTATTTATGTGCGCAGCAGGATGTGCGCCCCACAGAATTTGCGCCCCACAGGATGTGCAAGGACAGTTTTTTTATTAATTTGATTTAAAAAAAAAAAATTGTAATTTGTTTTTAATATTATTTTTATTTATGTGCGCAGCAGGATGTGCGCCGCAGGATGTGCGCCCCACAGAATTTGCGCCCCACAGGATGTGCAAGCACAGTTTTTTTATTAATTTGATTTAAATATTTTTTTTTGTAAAAATGTTTTAATATTATTTGTATTAATGTGCGCAGCTGGATGTGCGCCGCAGGATGTGCGCCCCACAGAATTTGCGCCCCACAGGATGTGCAAGCACAGTTTTTTTATTAATTTGATTTAAATATTTTTTTTTGTAAAAATGTTTTAACATTATTTTTATTTATATGCGCAGCAGGATGTGCGCCGCAGGATGTGCGCCCCACAGAATTTGCGCCCCACAGGATGTGCAAGCACAGTTTTTTTATTAATTTGATTTAAATATTTTTTTTTGTAAAAATGTTTTAATATTATTTTTATTTATGATCGCAGCAGGATGTGCGCAGCAGGATGTGCGCCCCACAGAATTTGCGCCCCACAGGATGTGCAAGGACAGTTTTTTTATTAATTTGATTTAAAAAAAAATAATTGTAAATTGTTTTTAATATTATTTTTATTTATGTGCGCAGCAGGATGTGCGCCGCAGGATGTGCGCCCCACATAATTTGCGCCCCACAGGATGTGCAAGCACAGTTTTTTTATTAATTTGATTTAAATATTTTTTTTTGTAAAAATGTTTTAATATTATTTTTATTTATGTGCGCAGCAGGATGTGCGCCGCAGGATGTGCGCCCCACAGAATTTGCGCCCCACAGGATGTGCAAGGACAGTTTTTTTATTAATTTGATTTTTAAAAACAAATTGTAATTTGTTTCAATATTATTTTTATTTATGTGCGCAGCAGGATGTGTGCCGCAGGATGTGCGCCCCACATAATTTTCGCCCCACAGGATGTGCAAGCACAGTTTTTTTATTAATTTGATTTAAATATTTTTTTTTGTAAAAATGTTTTAATATTATTTTTATTTATGTGCGCAGCAGGATGTGCGCCGCAGGATGTGCGCCCCACAGAATTTGCGCCCCACAGGATGTGCAAGCACAGTTTTTTTATTAATTTGATTTTAATATATTTTTTTGTAAAAATGTTTTAATATTATTTTTATTTATGTGCGCAGCAGGATGTGCGCCGCATGATGTGCGCCCCACATAATTTTCGCCCCACAGGATGTGCAAGCACAGTTTTTTTATTAATTTGATTTAAATATTTTTTTTTGTAAAAATGTTTTAATATTATTTTTATTTATGTGCGCAGCAGGATGTGCGCCGCAGTCTGTGCGCCCCACATAATTTGCGCCCCACAGGATGTGCAACCACAGTTTTTTATTAATTTGATTTAAAAAAAAAATTGTAATTTGTTTTTAATATTATTTTTATTTATGTGCGCAGCAGGATGTGCGCCGCAGGATGTGCGCCCCACAGAATTTGCGCCCACAGGATGTGCAAGCACAGTTTTTTTATTAATTTGATTTAAATATTTTTTTTTGTAAAAATATTTTAATATTATTTTTATTTTATGTGCGCAGCAGGATGTGCGCTTCAGGATGTGCGCCCCACAGAATTTGCGCCCTACAGGATGAGCAAGCACAGTTTTTTTATTAATTGTTTTAAATATTTTTTTTGTAAAGATATTTTAATATTATTTTTATCTATGTGCGCAGCAGGATGTGCGCCGCAGTCTGTGCGCCCCACATAATTTGCGCCCCACAGGATGTGCAACCACAGTTTTTTATTAATTTGATTTAAATATTTTTTTCTGTAAAAATGTTTTAATATTATTTTTATTTATGTGCGCAGCAGGATGTGCGCCGCATGATATGCGCCCCACATAATTTGCGCCCCACAGGATGTGCAAGCACAGTTTTTGTATTAATTTGATTTAAATATTTTTTTTTGTAAAAATGTTTTAATATTATTTTTATTTATGTGCGCAGCAGGATGTGCGCCGCAGGATGTGCGCCCCACAGAATTTGCGCCCCACAGGATGTGCAAGGACAGTTTTTTTATTAATTTGATTTTTAAAAACAAATTGTAATTTGTTTCAATATTATTTTTATTTATGTATGCAGCAGGATGTGTGCCGCAGGATGTGCGCCCCACAGAATTTGCGCCCCACAGGATGTGCAAGCACAGTTTTTTTATTAATTTGATTTAAATATTTTTTTTTGTAAAAATGTTTTAATATTATTTTTATTTATGTGCGCAGCAGGATGTGCGCCGCAGGATGTGCGCCCCACAGAATTTGCGCCCCACAGGATGTGCAAGGACAGTTTTTTTATTAATTTGATTTAAAAAAAAAAAATTGTAATTTGTTTTTAATATTATTTTTATTTATGTGCGCAGCAGGATGTGCGCTGCATGATGTGCGCCCCACATAATTTGCGCCCCACAGGATGAGCAAGCACAGTTTTTTTATTAATTTGATTTAAAAAAAAAATTGTAATTTGTTTTTAATATTATTTTTATTTATGTGCGCAGCAGGATGTGCGCCGCAGTCTGTGCGCCCCACATAATTTGCGCCCCACAGGATGTGCAACCACAGTTTTTTATTAATTTGATTTAAATATTTTTTTCTGTAAAAATGTTTTAATATTATTTTTATTTATGTGCACAGCAGGATGTGCGCCGCATGATGTGCGCCCCACATAATTTGCGCCCCACAGGATGTGCAAGCACAGTTTTTGTATTAATTTGATTTAAATATATTTTTTTGTAAAAATATTTTAATATTATTTTTATTTTATGTGCGCAGCAGGATGTGCGCTTCAGTATGTGCGCCCCACAGAATTTGCGCCCTACAGGATGTGCAAGCACAGTTTTTTTATTAATTTGATTTAATTATTTTTTTTTGTAAAAATGTTTTAATATTATTATTATTAATGTGCGCAGATGGATGTGCGCCGCATGATGTGCGCCCTACATAATTTGCGCCCCACAGGATGTGCAAGCACAGTTTTTTTATTAATTTGATTTAAATATTTTTTTTTGTAAAAATGTTTTAATATTATTTTTATTTATGTGCGCAGCAGGATGTGCGCCGCAGGATGTGCGCCCCACAGAATTTGCGCCCCACAGAATTTGCGCCCCACAGAATTTGCGCCCCACAGGATGTGCAAGCAAGGTTTTTTATTAGTTATATTTAAATATTTTTTTTTGTAAAAATGTTTTAACATTATTTTTATTTATGTGCGCAGCAGGATGTGCGCCCCACAGAATTTGCGCCCCACAGGATGTGCAAGGACAGTTTTTTTATTAATTTGATTTAAAAAAAAAAAATTGTAATTTGTTTTTAATATTATTTTTATTTATGTGCGCAGCAGGATGTGCGCCGCAAGATGTGCGCCCCACAGAATTTGCGCCCCACAGGATGTGCAAGCACAGTTTTTTTATTAATTTGATTTAAATATTTTTTTTTGTAAAAATGTTTTAACATTATTTTTATTTATATGCGCAGCAGGATGTGCGCCGCAGGATGTGTGCCCCACAGAATTTGCGCCCCACAGGATGTGCAAGCACAGTTTTTTTATTAATTTGATTTAAATATTTTTTTTTGTAAAAATGTTTTAATATTATTTTTATTTATGATCGCAGCAGGATGTGCGCAGCAGGATGTGCGCCCCACAGAATTTGCGCCCCACAGGATGTGCAAGGACAGTTTTTTTATTAATTTGATTTAAAAAAAAATAATTGTAAATTGTTTTTAATATTATTTTTATTTATGTGCGCAGCAGGATGTGCGCCGCAGGATGTGCGCCCCACATAATTTGCGCCCCACAGGATGTGCAAGCACAGTTTTTTTATTAATTTGATTTAAATATTTTTTTTTGTAAAAATGTTTTAATATTATTTTTATTTATGTGCGCAGCAGGATGTGCGCCGCAGGATGTGCGCCCCACATAATTTGCGCCCCACAGGATGTGCAAGCACAGTTTTTTTATTAATTTGATTTAAATATTTTTTTTTGTAAAAATGTTTTAATATTATTTTTATTTATGTGCGCAGCAGGATGTGCGCCGCAGGATGTGCGCCCCACAGAATTTGCGCCACACAGGATGTGCAAGGACAGTTTTTTTATTAATTTGATTTAAAAAAAAAAATTGTAATTTGTTTTTAATATTATTTTTTATTTATGTGCGCAGCAGGATGTGCGCCGCAGGATGTGCGCCCCACAGAATTTGCGCCCCACAGGATGTGCAAGCAAAGTTTTTTTATTAATTTGATTTAAATATATTTTTTTGTAAAAATATTTTAATATTATTTTTATTTTATGTGCGCAGCAGGATGTGCGCTTCAGTATGTGCGCCCCACAGAATTTGCGCCCTACAGGATGTGCAAGCACAGTTTTTTTATTAATTTGATTTAATTATTTTTTTTTGTAAAAATGTTTTAATATTATTATTATTAATGTGCGCAGATGGATGTGCGCCGCATGATGTGCGCCCCACATAATTTGCGCCCCACAGGATGAGCAAGCACAGTTTTTTTATTAATTGTTTTAAATATTTTTTTTGTAAAGATGTTTTAATATTATTTTTATCTATGTGCGCAGCAGGATGTGCGCCGCAGTCTGTGCGCCCCACATCATTTGCGCCCCACAGAATTTGCGCCCCACAGAATTTGCGCCCCACAGGATGTGCAAGGACAGTTTTTTTATTAATTTGATTTAAAAAAAAAATTGTAATTTGTTTTTAATATTATTTTTATTTATGTGCGCAGCAGGATGTGCGCCGCAGTCTGTGCGCCCCACATAATTTGCGCCCCACAGGATGTGCAACCACAGTTTTTTATTAATTTGATTTAAATATTTTTTTCTGTAAAAATGTTTTAATATTATTTTTATTTATGTGCGCAGCAGGATGTGCGCCGCATGATGTGCGCCCCACATAATTTGCGCCCCACAGGATGTGCAAGCACAGTTTTTGTATTAATTTGATTTAAATATATTTTTTTGTAAAAATATTTTAATATTATTTTTATTTTATGTGCGCAGCAGGATGTGCGCTTCAGTATGTGCGCCCCACAGAATTTGCGCCCTACAGGATGTGCAAGCACAGTTTTTTTATTAATTTGATTTAATTATTTTTTTTTGTAAAAATGTTTTAATATTATTATTATTAATGTGCGCAGATGGATGTGCGCCGCATGATGTGCGCCCCACAGAATTTGCGCCCCACAGGATGTGCAAGGACAGTTTTTTTATTAATTTGATTTAAAAAAAAAAATTGTAATTTGTTTTTAATATTATTTTTATTTATGTGCGCAGCAGGATGTGCGCCGCATGATGTGCGCCCCACATAATTTGCGCCCCACAGGATGTGCAAGCACAGTTTTTTTATTAATTTGATTTAAAAAAAAAAAATTGTAAATTTGTTTCAATATTATTTTTATTTATGTGCGCAGCAGGATGTGTGCCGCAGGATGTGCGCCCCACAGAATTTGCGCCCCACAGGATGTGCAAGGACAGTTTTTTTATTAATTTGATTTTTAAAAACAAATTGTAATTTGTTTCAATATTATTTTTATTTATGTGCGCAGCAGGATGTGTGCCGCAGGATGTGCGCCCCACAGAATTTGCGCCCCACAGGATGTGCAAGCACAGTTTTTTTATTAATTTGATTTAAATATTTTTTTTTGTAAAAATGTTTTAATATTATTTTTATTTATGTGCGCAGCAGGATGTGCGCAACATGATGTGCGCCCCACATAATTTTCGCCCCACAGGATGTGCAAGCACAGTTTTTTTATTAATTTGATTTAAATATTTTTTTTTGTAAAAATGTTTTAATATTATTTTTATTTATGTGCGCAGCAGGATGTGCGCCGCAGGATGTGCGCCCCACATAATTTGCGCCCCACAGGATGTGCAACCACAGTTTTTTATTAATTTGATTTAAATATTTTTTTCTGTAAAAATGTTTTAATATTATTTTTATTTATGTGCGCAGCAGGATGTGCGCCGCATGATATGCGCCCCACATAATTTGCGCCCCACAGGATGTGCAAGCACAGTTTTTGTATTAATTTGATTTAAATATTTTTTTTTGTAAAAATGTTTTAATATTATTTTTATTTATGTGCGCAGCAGGATGTGCGCCGCAGGATGTGCGCCCCACAGAATTTGCGCCCCACAGAATTTGCGCCCCACAGGATGTGCAAGCACAGTTTTTTTATTAATTTGATTTAAATATTTTTTTTTGTAAAAATGTTTTAATATTATTTTTATTTATGTGCGCAGCAGGATGTGCGCCGCAGGATGTGCGCCCCACAGAATTTGCGCCCCACAGGATGTGCAAGCAAGGTTTTTTATTAGTTATATTTAAATATTTTTTTTTGTAAAAATGTTTTAACATTATTTTTATTTATGTGCGCAGCAGGATGTGCGCCCCACAGAATTTGCGCCCCACAGGATGTGCAAGGACAGTTTTTTTATTAATTTGATTTAAAAAAAAAAAATTGTAATTTGTTTTTAATATTATTTTTATTTATGTGCGCAGCAGGATGTGCGCCGCAGGATGTGCGCCCCACAGAATTTGCGCCCCACAGGATGTGCAAGCACAGTTTTTTTATTAATTTGATTTAAATATTTTTTTTTGTAAAAATGTTTTAATATTATTTGTATTAATGTGCGCAGCTGGATGTGCGCCGCAGGATGTGCGCCCCACAGAATTTGCGCCCCACAGGATGTGCAAGCACAGTTTTTTTATTAATTTGATTTAAATATTTTTTTTTGTAAAAATGTTTTAATATTATTTTTATTTATGATCGCAGCAGGATGTGCGCAGCAGGATGTGCGCCCCACAGAATTTGCGCCCCACAGGATGTGCAAGGACAGTTTTTTTATTAATTTGATTTAAAAAAAAATAATTGTAAATTGTTTTTAATATTATTTTTATTTATGTGCGCAGCAGGATGTGCGCCGCAGGATGTGCGCCCCACATAATTTGCGCCCCACAGGATGTGCAAGCACAGTTTTTTTATTAATTTGATTTAAATATTTTTTTTTGTAAAAATGTTTTAATATTATTTTTATTTATGTGCGCAGCAGGATGTGCGCCGCATGATGTGCGCCCCACATAATTTTCGCCCCACAGGATGTGCAAGCACAGTTTTTTTATTAATTTGATTTAAATATTTTTTTTTGTAAAAATGTTTTAATATTATTTTTATTTATGTGCGCAGCAGGATGTGCGCCGCAGGATGTGCGCCCCACAGAATTTGCGCCCCACAGGATGTGCAAGCACAGTTTTTTTATTAATTTGATTTTAATATATTTTTTTGTAAAAATGTTTTAATATTATTTTTATTTATGTGCGCAGCAGGATGTGCGCCGCATGATGTGCGCCCCACATAATTTTCGCCCCACAGGATGTGCAAGCACAGTTTTTTTATTAATTTGATTTAAATATTTTTTTTTGTAAAAATGTTTTAATATTATTTTTATTTATATGCGCAGCAGGATGTGCGCCGCAGTCTGTGCGCCCCACATAATTTGCGCCCCACAGGATGTGCAACCACAGTTTTTTATTAATTTGATTTAAAAAAAAAATTGTAATTTGTTTTTAATATTATTTTTATTTATGTGCGCAGCAGGATGTGCGCCGCAGGATGTGCGCCCCACAGAATTTGCGCCCCACAGGATGTGCAAGCACAGTTTTTTTATTAATTTGATTTAAATATTTTTTTTTGTAAAAATATTTTAATATTATTTTTATTTTATGTGCGCAGCAGGATGTGCGCTTCAGGATGTGCGCCCCACAGAATTTGCGCTCTACAGGATGAGCAAGCACAGTTTTTTTATTAATTGTTTTAAATATTTTTTTTGTAAAGATGTTTTAATATTATTTTTATCTATGTGCGCAGCAGGATGTGCGCCGCAGTCTGTGCGCCCCACATAATTTGCGCCCCACAGGATGTGCAACCACAGTTTTTTATTAATTTGATTTAAATATTTTTTTCTGTAAAAATGTTTTAATATTATTTTTATTTATGTGCGCAGCAGGATGTGCGCCGCATGATATGCGCCCCACATAATTTTCGCCCCACAGGATGTGCAAGCACAGTTTTTGTATTAATTTGATTTAAATATTTTTTTTTGTAAAAATGTTTTAATATTATTTTTATTTATGTGCGCAGCAGGATGTGCGCAGCAGGATGTGCGCCCCACAGAATTTGCGCCCCACAGGATGTGCAAGGACAGTTTTTTTATTAATTTGATTTAAAAAAAAAAAATTGTAATTTGTTTTTAATATTATTTTTATTTATGTGCGCAGCAGGATGTGCGCCGCAGGATGTGCGCCCCACAGAATTTGCGCCCCACAGGATTTGCAAGCACAGTTTTTTTATTAATTTGATTTAAATATTTTTTTTTGTAAAAATGTTTTAATATTATTTGTATTAATGTGCGCAGCTGGATGTGCGCCGCAGGATGTGCGCCCCACAGAATTTGCGCCCCACAGGATGTGCAAGCACAGTTTTTTTATTAATTTTATTTAAATATTTTTTTTTGTAAAAATGTTTTAACATTATTTTTATTTATATGCGCAGCAGGATGTGCGCCGCAGGATGTGCGCCCCACAGGATGTGCAAGCACAGTTTTTTTATTAATTTGATTTAAATATTTTTTTTTGTAAAAATGTTTTAATATTATTTTTATTTATGATCGCAGCAGGATGTGCGCAGCAGGATGTGCGCCCCACAGAATTTGCGCCCCACAGGATGTGCAAGGACAATTTTTTTATTAATTTGATTTAAAAAAAAATAATTGTAAATTGTTTTTAATATTATTTTTATTTATGTGCGCAGCAGGATGTGCGCCGCAGGATGTGCGCCCCACATAATTTGCGCCCCACAGGATGTGCAAGCACAGTTTTTTTATTAATTTGATTTAAATATTTTTTTTTGTAAAAATGTTTTAATATTATTTTTATTTATGTGCGCAGCAGGATGTGCGCCGCAGGATGTGCGCCCCACAGAATTTGCGCCCCACAGGATGTGCAAGGACAGTTTTTTTATTAATTTGATTTTTAAAAACAAATTGTAATTTGTTTCAATATTATTTTTATTTATGTGCGCAGCAGGATGTGTGCCGCAGGATGTGCGCCCCACAGAATTTGCGCCCCACAGGATGTGCAAGCACAGTTTTTTTATTAATTTGATTTAAATATTTTTTTTTGTAAAAATGTTTTAATATTATTTTTATTTATGTGCGCAGCAGGATGTGCGCCGCAGGATGTGCGCCCCACAGAATTTGCGCCCCACAGGATGTTCAAGCACAGTTTTTTTATTAATTTGATTTAAAAAAAAATAATTGTAAATTGTTTTTAATATTATTTTTATTTATGTGCGCAGCAGGATGTGCGCCGCAGGATGTGCGCCCCACATAATTTGCGCCCCACAGGATGTGCAAGCACAGTTTTTTTATTAATTTGATTTAAATATTTTTTTTTGTAAAAATGTTTTAATATTATTTTTATTTATGTGCGCAGCAGGATGTGCGCCGCATGATGTGCGCCCCACATAATTTTCGCCCCACAGGATGTGCAAGCACAGTTTTTTTATTAATTTGATTTAAATATTTTTTTTTGTAAAAATGTTTTAATATTATTTTTATTTATGTGCGCAGCAGGATGTGCGCCGCAGGATGTGCGCCCCACAGAATTTGCGCCCCACAGGATGTGCAAGCACAGTTTTTTTATTAATTTGATTTTAATATATTTTTTTGTAAAAATGTTTTAATATTATTTTTATTTATGTGCGCAGCAGGATGTGCGCCGCATGATGTGCGCCCCACATAATTTTCGCCCCACAGGATGTGCAAGCACAGTTTTTTTATTAATTTGATTTAAATATTTTTTTTTGTAAAAATGTTTTAATATTATTTTTATTTATGTGCGCAGCAGGATGTGCGCCGCAGTCTGTGCGCCCCACATAATTTGCGCCCCACAGGATGTGCAACCACAGTTTTTTATTAATTTGATTTAAAAAAAAAATTGTAATTTGTTTTTAATATTATTTTTATTTATGTGCGCAGCAGGATGTGCGCTTCAGGATGTGCGCCCCACAGAATTTGCGCCCTACAGGATGAGCAAGCACAGTTTTTTTATTAATTGTTTTAAATATTTTTTTTGTAAAGATGTTTTAATATTATTTTTATCTATGTGCGCAGCAGGATGTGCGCCGCAGTCTGTGCGCCCCACATAATTTGCGCCCCACAGGATGTGCAACCACAGTTTTTTATTAATTTGATTTAAATATTTTTTTCTGTAAAAATGTTTTAATATTATTTTTATTTATGTGCGCAGCAGGATGTGCGCCGCATGATATGCGCCCCACATAATTTGCGCCCCACAGGATGTGCAAGCACAGTTTTTGTATTAATTTGATTTAAATATTTTTTTTTGTAAAAATGTTTTAATATTATTTTTATTTATGTGCGCAGCAGGATGTGCGCCGCAGGATGTGCGCCCCACAGAATTTGCGCCCCACAGGATGTGCAAGGACAGTTTTTTTATTAATTTGATTTTTAAAAACAAATTGTAATTTGTTTCAATATTATTTTTATTTATGTATGCAGCAGGATGTGTGCCGCAGGATGTGCGCCCCACAGAATTTGCGCCCCACAGGATGTGCAAGCACAGTTTTTTTATTAATTTGATTTAAATATTTTTTTTTGTAAAAATGTTTTAATATTATTTTTATTTATGTGCGCAGCAGGATGTGCGCCGCAGGATGTGCGCCCCACAGAATTTGCGCCCCACAGGATGTGCAATCACATTTTTTTTATTAATTTGATTTAAAAAAAAAAAATTGTAAATTTTTTTTAATTTCATTTTTATTCATGTGCGCAGCAGGATGTGCGCCCCACAGAATTTGCGCCCCACAGGATGAGCAAGGACAGTTTTTTTATTAATTTGATTTAAAAAAAAAAAATTGTAATTTGTTTTTAATATTATTTTTATTTATGTGCGCAGCAGGATGTGCGCCGCATGATGTGCGCCCCACATAATTTGCGCCCCACAGGATGAGCAAGCACAGTTTTTTTATTAATTTGATTTAAAAAAAAAAAATGTAAAAATGTTTTAATATTATTTTTATTTATGTGCGCAGCAGGATGTGTGCCGCAGGATGTGCGCCCCACAGAATTTGCGCCCCACAGGATGTGCAAGGACAGTTTTTTTATTAATTTGATTTAAAAAAAAAAAATTGTAATTTGTTTTTAATATTATTTTTATTTATGTGCGCAGCAGGATGTGCGCCGCAGGATGTGCGCCCCACAGAATTTGCGCCCCACAGGATGTGCAAGGACAGTTTTTTTATTAATTTGATTTTTAAAAACAAATTGTAATTTGTTTCAATATTATTTTTATTTATGTATGCAGCAGGATGTGTGCCGCAGGATGTGCGCCCCACAGAATTTGCGCCCCACAGGATGTGCAAGCACAGTTTTTTTATTAATTTGATTTAAAAAAAAAAAATTGTAATTTGTTTTTAATATTATTTTTATTTATGTGCGCAGCAGGATGTGCGCCGCAGGATGTGCGCCCCACAGAATTTGCGCCCCACAGGATGTGCAAGCACAGTTTTTTTATTAATTTGATTTAAATATTTTTTTTTGTAAAAATGTTTTAATATTATTTGTATTAATGTGCGCAGCTGGATGTGCTCCGCAGGATGTGCGCCCCACAGAATTTGCGCCCCACAGGATGTGCAAGCACAGTTTTTTTATTAATTTGATTTAAATATTTTTTTTTGTAAAAATGTTTTAACATTATTTTTATTTATATGCGCAGCAGGATGTGCGCCGCAGGATGTGCGCCCCACAGAATTTGCGCCCCACAGGATGTGCAAGCACAGTTTTTTTATTAATTTGATTTAAATATTTTTTTTTGTAAAAATGTTTTAATATTATTTTTATTTATGATCGCAGCAGGATGTGCGCAGCAGGATGTGCGCCCCACAGAATTTGCGCCCCACAGGATGTGCAAGCACAGTTTTTTTATTAATTTGATTTAAATATTTTTTTTTGTAAAAATATTTTAATATTATTTTTATTTTATGTGCGCAGCAGGATGTGCGCTTCAGGATGTGCGCCCCACAGAATTTGCGCCCTACAGGATGAGCAAGCACAGTTTTTTTATTAATTGTTTTAAATATTTTTTTTGTAAAGATGTTTTAATATTATTTTTATCTATGTGCGCAGCAGGATGTGCGCCGCAGTCTGTGCGCCCCACATAATTTGCGCCCCACAGGATGTGCAACCACAGCTTTTTATTAATTTGATTTAAATATTTTTTTCTGTAAAAATGTTTTAATATTATTTTTATTTATGTGCGCAGCAGGATGTGCGCCGCATGATATGCGCCCCACATAATTTGCGCCCCACAGGATGTGCAAGCACAGTTTTTGTATTAATTTGATTTAAATATTTTTTTTTGTAAAAATGTTTTAATATTATTTTTATTTATGTGCGCAGCAGGATGTGCGCCGCAGGATGTGCGCCCCACAGAATTTGCGCCCCACAGGATGTGCAAGGACAGTTTTTTTATTAATTTGATTTTTAAAAACAAATTGTAATTTGTTTCAATATTATTTTTATTTATGTGCGCAGCAGGATGTGTGCCGCAGGATGTGCGCCCCACAGAATTTGCGCCCCACAGGATGTGCAAGCACAGTTTTTTTATTAATTTGATTTAAATATTTTTTTTTGTAAAAATGTTTTAATATTATTTGTATTTATGTGCGCAGCAGGATGTGCGCCCCACAGAATTTGCGCCCCACAGGATGTTCAAGCACAGTTTTTTTATTAATTTGATTTAAAAAAAAATAATTGTAAATTGTTTTTAATATTATTTTTATTTATGTGCGCAGCAGGATGTGCGCCGCAGGATGTGCGCCCCACATAATTTGCGCCCCACAGGATGTGCAAGCACAGTTTTTTTATTAATTTGATTTAAATATTTTTTTTTGTAAAAATGTTTTAATATTATTTTTATTTATGTGCGCAGCAGGATGTGCGCCGCATGATGTGCGCCCCACATAATTTTCGCCCCACAGGATGTGCAAGCACAGTTTTTTTATTAATTTGATTTAAATATTTTTTTTTGTAAAAATGTTTTAATATTATTTTTATTTATGTGCGCAGCAGGATGTGCGCCGCAGGATGTGCGCCCCACAGAATTTGCGCCCCACAGGATGTGCAAGCACAGTTTTTTTATTAATTTGATTTTAATATATTTTTTTGTAAAAATGTTTTAATATTATTTTTATTTATGTGCGCAGCAGGATGTGCGCCGCATGATGTGCGCCCCACATAATTTTCGCCCCACAGGATGTGCAAGCACAGTTTTTTTATTAATTTGATTTAAATATTTTTTTTTGTAAAAATGTTTTAATATTATTTTTATTTATGTGCGCAGCAGGATGTGCGCCGCAGTCTGTGCGCCCCACATAATTTGCGCCCCACAGGATGTGCAACCACAGTTTTTTATTAATTTGATTTAAAAAAAAAATTGTAATTTGTTTTTAATATTATTTTTATTTATGTATGCAGCAGGATGTGTGCCGCAGGATGTGCGCCCCACAGAATTTGCGCCCCACAGGATGTGCAAGCACAGTTTTTTTATTAATTTGATTTAAATATTTTTTTTTGTAAAAATGTTTTAATATTATTTTTATTTATGTGCGCAGCAGGATGTGCGCCGCAGGATGTGCGCCCCACAGAATTTGCGCCCCACAGGATGTGCAATCACATTTTTTTTATTAATTTGATTTAAAAAAAAAAAATTGTAAATTTTTTTTAATTTCATTTTTATTCATGTGCGCAGCAGGATGTGCGCCCCACAGAATTTGCGCCCCACAGGATGTGCAAGGACAGTTTTTTTATTAATTTGATTTAAAAAAAAAAAATTGTAATTTGTTTTTAATATTATTTTTATTTATGTGCGCAGCAGGATGTGCGCTGCATGATGTGCGCCCCACATAATTTGCGCCCCACAGGATGAGCAAGCACAGTTTTTTTATTAATTTGATTTAAATATTTTTTTTTGTAAAAATGTTTTAACATTATTTTTATTTATATGCGCAGCAGGATGTGCGCCGCAGGATGTGCGCCCCACAGAATTTGCGCCCCACAGGATGTGCAAGCACAGTTTTTTTATTAATTTGATTTAAATATTTTTTTTTGTAAAAATGTTTTAATATTATTTTTATTTATGATCGCAGCAGGATGTGCGCAGCAGGATGTGCGCCCCACAGAATTTGCGCCCCACAGGATGTGCAAGCACAGTTTTTTTATTAATTTGATTTAAATATTTTTTTTTGTAAAAATATTTTAATATTATTTTTATTTTATGTGCGCAGCAGGATGTGCGCTTCAGGATGTGCGCCCCACAGAATTTGCGCCCTACAGGATGAGCAAGCACAGTTTTTTTATTAATTGTTTTAAATATTTTTTTTGTAAAGATGTTTTAATATTATTTTTATCTATGTGCGCAGCAGGATGTGCGCCGCAGTCTGTGCGCCCCACATAATTTGCGCCCCACAGGATGTGCAACCACAGTTTTTTATTAATTTGATTTAAATATTTTTTTCTGTAAAAATGTTTTAATATTATTTTTATTTATGTGCGCAGCAGGATGTGCGCCGCATGATATGCGCCCCACATAATTTGCGCCCCACAGGATGTGCAAGCACAGTTTTTGTATTAATTTGATTTAAATATTTTTTTTTGTAAAAATGTTTTAATATTATTTTTATTTATGTGCGCAGCAGGATGTGCGCCGCAGGATGTGCGCCCCACAGAATTTGCGCCCCACAGGATGTGCAAGGACAGTTTTTTTATTAATTTGATTTTTAAAAACAAATTGTAATTTGTTTCAATATTATTTTTATTTATGTGCGCAGCAGGATGTGTGCCGCAGGATGTGCGCCCCACAGAATTTGCGCCCCACAGGATGTGCAAGCACAGTTTTTTTATTAATTTGATTTAAATATTTTTTTTTGTAAAAATGTTTTAATATTATTTGTATTTATGTGCGCAGCAGGATGTGCGCCCCACAGAATTTGCGCCCCACAGGATGTTCAAGCACAGTTTTTTTATTAATTTGATTTAAAAAAAAATAATTGTAAATTGTTTTTAATATTATTTTTATTTATGTGCGCAGCAGGATGTGCGCCGCAGGATGTGCGCCCCACATAATTTGCGCCCCACAGGATGTGCAAGCACAGTTTTTTTATTAATTTGATTTAAATATTTTTTTTTGTAAAAATGTTTTAATATTATTTTTATTTATGTGCGCAGCAGGATGTGCGCCGCATGATGTGCGCCCCACATAATTTTCGCCCCACAGGATGTGCAAGCACAGTTTTTTTATTAATTTGATTTAAATATTTTTTTTTGTAAAAATGTTTTAATATTATTTTTATTTATGTGCGCAGCAGGATGTGCGCCGCAGGATGTGCGCCCCACAGAATTTGCGCCCCACAGGATGTGCAAGCACAGTTTTTTTATTAATTTGATTTTAATATATTTTTTTGTAAAAATGTTTTAATATTATTTTTATTTATGTGCGCAGCAGGATGTGCGCCGCATGATGTGCGCCCCACATAATTTTCGCCCCACAGGATGTGCAAGCACAGTTTTTTTATTAATTTGATTTAAATATTTTTTTTTGTAAAAATGTTTTAATATTATTTTTATTTATGTGCGCAGCAGGATGTGCGCCGCAGTCTGTGCGCCCCACATAATTTGCGCCCCACAGGATGTGCAACCACAGTTTTTTATTAATTTGATTTAAAAAAAAAATTGTAATTTGTTTTTAATATTATTTTTATTTATGTGCGCAGCAGGATGTGCGCCCCACAGAATTTGCGCCCACAGGATGTGCAAGCACAGTTTTTTTATTAATTTGATTTAAATATTTTTTTTTGTAAAAATATTTTAATATTATTTTTATTTTATGTGCGCAGCAGGATGTGCGCTTCAGGATGTGCGCCCCACAGAATTTGCGCCCTACAGGATGAGCAAGCACAGTTTTTTTATTAATTGTTTTAAATATTTTTTTTGTAAAGATGTTTTAATATTATTTTTATCTATGTGCGCAGCAGGATGTGCGCCGCAGTCTGTGCGCCCCACATAATTTGCGCCCCACAGGATGTGCAACCACAGTTTTTTATTAATTTGATTTAAATATTTTTTTCTGTAAAAATGTTTTAATATTATTTTTATTTATGTGCGCAGCAGGATGTGCGCCGCATGATATGCGCCCCACATAATTTGCGCCCCACAGGATGTGCAAGCACAGTTTTTGTATTAATTTGATTTAAATATTTTTTTTTGTAAAAATGTTTTAATATTATTTTTATTTATGTGCGCAGCAGGATGTGCGCCGCAGGATGTGCGCCCCACAGAATTTGCGCCCCACAGGATGTGCAAGGACAGTTTTTTTATTAATTTGATTTTTAAAAACAAATTGTAATTTGTTTCAATATTATTTTTATTTATGTATGCAGCAGGATGTGTGCCGCAGGATGTGCGCCCCACAGAATTTGCGCCCCACAGGATGCGCAAGCACAGTTTTTTTATTAATTTGATTTAAATATTTTTTTTTGTAAAAATGTTTTAATATTATTTTTATTTATGTGCGCAGCAGGATGTGCGCCGCAGGATGTGCGCCCCACAGAATTTGCGCCCCACAGGATGTGCAATCACATTTTTTTTATTAATTTTATTTAAAAAAAAAAAATTGTAAATTTTTTTTAATTTCATTTTTATTCATGTGCGCAGCAGGATGTGCGCCCCACAGAATTTGCGCCCCACAGGATGTGCAAGGACAGTTTTTTTATTAATTTGATTTAAAAAAAAAAAATTGTAATTTGTTTTTAATATTATTTTTATTTATGTGCGCAGCAGGATGTGCGCTGCATGATGTGCGCCCCACATAATTTGCGCCCCACAGGATGAGCAAGCACAGTTTTTTTATTAATTTGATTTAAAAAAAAAAAATGTAAAAATGTTTTAATATTATTTTTATTTATGTGCGCAGCAGGATGTGTGCCGCAGGATGTGCGCCCCACAGAATTTGCGCCCCACAGGATGTGCACGGACAGTTTTTTTATTAATTTGATTTAAAAAAAAAAAATTGTAATTTGTTTTTAATATTATTTTTATTTATGTGCGCAGCAGGATGTGCGCCGCATGATGTGCGCCCCACATAATTTGCGCCCCACAGGATGAGCAAGCACAGTTTTTTTATTAATTTGATTTAAAAAAAAAAAATGTAAAAATGTTTTAATATTATTTTTATTTATGTGCGCAGCAGGATGTGTGCCGCAGGATGTGCGCCCCACAGAATTTGCGCCCCACAGGATGTGCAAGCACAGTTTTTTTATTAATTTGATTTAAATATTTTTTTTTGTAAAAATGTTTTAACATTATTTTTATTCATGTGCGCAGCAGGATGTGCGCCCCACAGAATTTGCGCCCCACAGGATGTGCAAGCACAGTTTTTTTATTAATTTGATTTAAATATTTTTTTTTGTAAAAATGTTTTAATATTATTTTTATTTATGTGCGCAGCAGGATGTGCGCCCCACAGAATTTGCGCCCCACAGGATGTTCAAGCACAGTTTTTTTATTAATTTGATTTAAAAAAAAATAATTGTAAATTGTTTTTAATATTATTTTTATTTATGTGCGCAGCAGGATGTGCGCCGCAGGATGTGCGCCCCACAGAATTTGCGCCCCACAGGATGTGCAAGCACAGTTTTTTTATTAATTTGATTTTAATATATTTTTTTGTAAAAATGTTTTAATATTATTTTTATTTATGTGCGCAGCAGGATGTGCGCCGCATGATGTGCGCCCCACATAATTTTCGCCCCACAGGATGTGCAAGCACAGTTTTTTTATTAATTTGATTTAAATATTTTTTTTTGTAAAAATGTTTTAATATTATTTTTATTTATGTGCGCAGCAGGATGTGCGCCGCAGTCTGTGCGCCCCACATAATTTGCGCCCCACAGGATGTGCAACCACAGTTTTTTATTAATTTGATTTAAAAAAAAAATTGTAATTTGTTTTTAATATTATTTTTATTTATGTGCGCAGCAGGATGTGCGCCGCAGGATGTGCGCCCCACAGAATTTGCGCCCCACAGGATGTGCAAGCACAGTTTTTTTATTAATTTGATTTAAATATTTTTTTTTGTAAAAATATTTTAATATTATTTTTATTTATGTGCGCAGCAGGATGTGCGCCGCAGGATGTGCGCCCCACAGAATTTGCGCCCCACAGGATGTGCAAGGACAGTTTTTTTATTAATTTGATTTAAAAAAAAAAAATGTAAAAATGTTTTAATATTATTTTTATGTATGTGCGCAGCAGGATGTGCGCAGCAGGATGTGCGCCCCACAGAATTTGCGCCCCACAGGATGTGCAAGGACAGTTTTTTTATTAATTTGATTTAAAAAAAAAAAATTGTAATTTGTTTTTAATATTATTTTTATTTATGTGCGCAGCAGGATGTGCGCCGCAGGATGTGCGCCCCACAGAATTTGCGCCCCACAGGATGTGCAAGCACAGTTTTTTTATTAATTTGATTTAAATATTTTTTTTTGTAAAAATGTTTTAATATTATTTGTATTAATGTGCGCAGCTGGATGTGCGCCGCAGGATGTGCGCCCCACAGAATTTGCGCCCCACAGGATGTGCAAGCACAGTTTTTTTATTAATTTTATTTAAATATTTTTTTTTGTAAAAATGTTTTAACATTATTTTTATTTATATGCGCAGCAGGATGTGCGCCGCAGGATGTGCGCCCCAAAGGATGTGCAAGCACAGTTTTTTTATTAATTTGATTTAAATATTTTTTTTTGTAAAAATGTTTTAATATTATTTTTATTTATGATCGCAGCAGGATGTGCGCAGCAGGATGTGCGCCCCACAGAATTTGCGCCCCACAGGATGTGCAAGGACAGTTTTTTTATTAATTTGATTTTTAAAAACAAATTGTAATTTGTTTCAATATTATTTTTATTTATGTATGCAGCAGGATGTGTGCCGCAGGATGTGCGCCCCACAGAATTTGCGCCCCACAGGATGTGCAAGCACAGTTTTTTTATTAATTTGATTTAAATATTTTTTTTTGTAAAAATGTTTTAATATTATTTTTATTTATGTGCGCAGCAGGATGTGCGCCGCAGGATGTGCGCCCCACAGAATTTGCGCCCCACAGGATGTGCAATCACATTTTTTTTATTAATTTGATTTAAAAAAAAAAAATTGTAAATTTTTTTTAATTTCATTTTTATTCATGTGCGCAGCAGGATGTGCGCCCCACAGAATTTGCGCCCCACAGGATGTGCAAGGACAGTTTTTTTATTAATTTGATTTAAAAAAAAAAAATTGTAATTTGTTTTTAATATTATTTTTATTTATGTGCGCAGCAGGATGTGCGCTGCATGATGTGCGCCCCACATAATTTGCGCCCCACAGGATGAGCAAGCACAGTTTTTTTATTAATTTGATTTAAAAAAAAAAAATGTAAAAATGTTTTAATATTATTTTTATTTATGTGCGCAGCAGGATGTGTGCCGCAGGATGTGCGCCCCACAGAATTTGCGCCCCACAGGATGTGCAAGGACAGTTTTTTTATTAATTTGATTTAAAAAAAAAAAATTGTAATTTGTTTTTAATATTATTTTTATTTATGTGCGCAGCAGGATGTGCGCCGCATGATGTGCGCCCCACATAATTTGCGCCCCACAGGATGAGCAAGCACAGTTTTTTTATTAATTTGATTTAAAAAAAAAAAATGTAAAAATGTTTTAATATTATTTTTATTTATGTGCGCAGCAGGATGTGTGCCGCAGGATGTGCGCCCCACAGAATTTGCGCCCCACAGGATGTGCAAGCACAGTTTTTTTATTAATTTGATTTAAAAAAAAAAATTGTAATTTGTTTTTAATATTATTTTTATTTATGTGCGCAGCAGGATGTGCGCCGCAGGATGTGCGCCCCACAGAATTTGCGCCCCACAGGATGTGCAAGGACAGTTTTTTTATTAATTTGATTTAAATATTTTTTTTGTAAAAATGTTTTAATATCATTTTTATTTATGTGCGCAGCAGGATGTGCGCCGCAGAATGTGCGCCCCTCAGAATTTGCGCCCCACAGGATGTGCAAGCACAGTTTTTTTATTAATTTGATTTAAATATTTTTTTTTGTAAAAATGTTTTAGTATTATTTTTATTCATGTGCGCAGCAGGATTTGCGCCGCAGGATGTGCGCCCCACAGAATTTGCGCCCCACAGGATGTGCAAGGACAGTTTTTTTATTAATTTGATTTAAAAAAAAAATTGTAATTTGTTTTTAATATTATTTTTATTTATGTGCGCAGCAGGATGTGCGCCGCAGGATTTGCGGCCCACAGAATTTGCGCCCCACAGGATGTGCAAGCACAGTTTTTTTATTAATTTGATTTAAAAAAAAAATTGTAATTTGTTTTTAATATTATTTTTATTTATGTGCGCAGCAGGATGTGCGCCGCAGGATTTGCGGCCCACAGAATTTGCGCCCCTCAGGATGTGCAAGCACAGTTTTTTTATTAATTTGATTTAAAAAAAAAATTGTAATTTGTTTTTAATATTATTTTTATTTATGTGCGCAGCAGGATGTGCGCCGCAGTCTGTGCGCCCCACATAATTTGCGCCCCACAGGATGTGCAACCACAGTTTTTTATTAATTTGATTTAAATATTTTTTTCTGTAAAAATGTTTTAATATTATTTTTATTTATGTGCGCAGCAGGATGTGCGCCGCATGATGTGCGCCCCACATAATTTGCGCCCCACAGGATGTGCAAGCACAGTTTTTGTATTAATTTGATTTAAATATATTTTTTTGTAAAAATGTTTTAATATTATTTTTATTTATGTGCGCAGCAGGATGTGCGCCCCACAGAATTTGCGCCCCACAGGATGTGCAAGCACAGTTTTTTTATTAATTTGATTTAAATATTTTTTTTTGTAAAAATGTTTTAATATTATTTTTATTTATGTGCGCAGCAGGATGTGCGCCCCACAGAATTTGCGCCCCACAGGATGTTCAAGCACAGTTTTTTTATTAATTTGATTTAAAAAAAAATAATTGTAAATTGTTTTTAATATTATTTTTATTTATGTGCGCAGCAGGATGTGCGCCGCAGGATGTGCGCCCCACATAATTTTCGCCCCACAGGATGTGCAAGCACAGTTTTTTTATTAATTTGATTTAAATATTTTTTTTTGTAAAAATGTTTTAATATTATTTTTATTTATGTGCGCAGCAGGATGTGCGCCGCAGGATGTGCGCCCCACATAATTTGCGCCCCACAGGATGTGCAAGCACAGTTTTTGTATTAATTTGATTTAAATATTTTTTTTTGTAAAAATGTTTTAATATTATTTTTATTTATGTGCGCAGCAGGATGTGCGCCGCAGGATGTGCGCCCCACAGAATTTGCGCCCCACAGGATGTGCAAGGACAGTTTTTTTATTAATTTGATTTAAAAAAAAAAAATGTAAAAATGTTTTAATATTATTTTTATTTATGTGCGCAGCAGGATATGCGCAGCAGGATGTGCGCCCCACAGAATTTGCGCCCCACAGGATGTGCAAGGACAGTTTTTTTATTAATTTGATTTAAAAAAAAATAAATTGTAATTTGTTTTTAATATTATTTTTATTTATGTGCGCAGCAGGATGTGCGCCGCAGGATGTGCGCCCCACAGAATTTGCGCCCCACAGGATGTGCAAGCACAGTTTTTTTATTAATTTGATTTAAATATTTTTTTTTGTAAAAATGTTTTAATATTATTTGTATTAATGTGCGCAGCTGGATGTGCGCAGCAGGATGTGCGCCCCACAGAATTTGCGCCCCACAGGATGTGCAAGCACAGTTTTTTTATTAATTTTATTTAAATATTTTTTTTTGTAAAAATGTTTTAACATTATTTTTATTTATATGCGCAGCAGGATGTGCGCCGCAGGATGTGCGCCCCACAGGATGTGCAAGCACAGTTTTTTTATTAATTTGATTTAAATATTTTTTTTTGTAAAAATGTTTTAATATTATTTTTATTTATGATCGCAGCAGGATGTGCGCAGCAGGATGTGCGCCCCACAGAATTTGCGCCCCACAGGATGTGCAAGGACAGTTTTTTTATTAATTTGATTTAAAAAAAAATAATTGTAAATTGTTTTTAATATTATTTTTATTTATGTGCGCAGCAGGATGTGCGCCGCAGGATGTGCGCCCCACAGAATTTGCGCCCCACAGGATGTGCAAGGACAGTTTTTTTATTAATTTGATTTTTAAAAACAAATTGTAATTTGTTTCAATATTATTTTTATTTATGTGCGCAGCAGGATGTGTGCCGCAGGATGTGCGCCCCACAGAATTTGCGCCCCACAGGATGTGCAAGCACAGTTTTTTTATTAATTTGATTTAAATATTTTTTTTTGTAAAAATGTTTTAATATTATTTTTATTTATGTGCGCAGCAGGATGTGCGCCGCAGGATGTGCGCCCCACAGAATTTGCGCCCCACAGGATGTTCAAGCACAGTTTTTTTATTAATTTGATTTAAAAAAAAATAATTGTAAATTGTTTTTAATATTATTTTTATTTATGTGCGCAGCAGGATGTGCGCCGCAGGATGTGCGCCCCACATAATTTGCGCCCCACAGGATGTGCAAGCACAGTTTTTTTATTAATTTGATTTAAATATTTTTTTTTGTAAAAATGTTTTAATATTATTTTTATTTATGTGCGCAGCAGGATGTGCGCCGCATGATGTGCGCCCCACAGAATTTGCGCCCTACAGGATGAGCAAGCACAGTTTTTTTATTAATTGTTTTAAATATTTTTTTTGTAAAGATGTTTTAATATTATTTTTATCTATGTGCGCAGCAGGATGTGCGCCGCAGTCTGTGCGCCCCACATAATTTGCGCCCCACAGGATGTGCAACCACAGTTTTTTATTAATTTGATTTAAATATTTTTTTCTGTAAAAATGTTTTAATATTATTTTTATTTATGTGCGCAGCAGGATGTGCGCCGCATGATATGTGCCCCACATAATTTGCGCCCCACAGGATGTGCAAGCACAGTTTTTGTATTAATTTGATTTAAATATTTTTTTTTGTAAAAATGTTTTAATATTATTTTTATTTATGTGCGCAGCAGGATGTGCGCCGCAGGATGTGCGCCCCACAGAATTTGCGCCCCACAGGATGTGCAAGGACAGTTTTTTTATTAATTTGATTTTTAAAAACAAATTGTAATTTGTTTCAATATTATTTTTATTTATGTATGCAGCAGGATGTGTGCCGCAGGATGTGCGCCCCACAGAATTTGCGCCCCACAGGATGTGCAATCACATTTTTTTTATTAATTTGATTTAAAAAAAAAAAATTGTAAATTTTTTTTAATTTCATTTTTATTCATGTGCGCAGCAGGATGTGCGCCCCACAGAATTTGCGCCCCACAGGATGTGCAAGGACAGTTTTTTTATTAATTTGATTTAAAAAAAAAAAATTGTAATTTGTTTTTAATATTATTTTTATTTATGTGCGCAGCAGGATGTGCGCTGCATGATGTGCGCCCCACATAATTTGCGCCCCACAGGATGAGCAAGCACAGTTTTTTTATTAATTTGATTTAAAAAAAAAAAATGTAAAAATGTTTTAATATTATTTTTATTTATGTGCGCAGCAGGATGTGTGCCGCAGGATGTGCGCCCCACAGAATTTGCGCCCCACAGGATGTGCAAGGACAGTTTTTTTATTAATTTGATTTAAAAAAAAAAAATTGTAATTTGTTTTTAATATTATTTTTATTTATGTGCGCAGCAGGATGTGCGCCGCATGATGTGCGCCCCACATAATTTGCGCCCCACAGGATGAGCAAGCACAGTTTTTTTATTAATTTGATTTAAAAAAAAAAAATGTAAAAATGTTTTAATATTATTTTTATTTATGTGCGCAGCAGGATGTGTGCCGCAGGATGTGCGCCCCACAGAATTTGCGCCCCACAGGATGTGCAAGCACAGTTTTTTTATTAATTTGATTTAAATATTTTTTTTTGTAAAAATGTTTTAACATTATTTTTATTTATATGCGCAGCAGGATGTGCGCCGCAGGATGTGCGCCCCACAGAATTTGCGCCCCACAGGATGTTCAAGCACAGTTTTTTTATTAATTTGATTTAAAAAAAAAAATTGTAATTTGTTTTTAATATTATTTTTATTTATGTGCGCAGCAGGATGTGCGCCGCAGGATGTGCGCCCCACAGAATTTGCGCCCCACAGGATGTGCAAGGACAGTTTTTTTATTAATTTGATTTAAATATTTTTTTTGTAAAAATGTTTTAATATCATTTTTATTTATGTGCGCAGCAGGATGTGCGCCGCAGAATGTGCGCCCCTCAGAATTTGCGCCCCACAGGATGTGCAAGCACAGTTTTTTTATTAATTTGATTTAAATATTTTTTTTTGTAAAAATGTTTTAGTATTATTTTTATTCATGTGCGCAGCAGGATTTGCGCCGCAGGATGTGCGCCCCACAGAATTTGCGCCCCACAGGATGTGCAAGGACAGTTTTTTTATTAATTTGATTTAAAAAAAAAATTGTAATTTGTTTTTAATATTATTTTTATTTATGTGCGCAGCAGGATGTGCGCCGCAGGATTTGCGGCCCACAGAATTTGCGCCCCACAGGATGTGCAAGCACAGTTTTTTTATTAATTTGATTTAAAAAAAAAATTGTAATTTGTTTTTAATATTATTTTTATTTATGTGCGCAGCAGGATGTGCGCCGCAGGATTTGCGGCCCACAGAATTTGCGCCCCACAGGATGTGCAAGCACAGTTTTTTTATTAATTTGATTTAAAAAAAAAATTGTAATTTGTTTTTAATATTATTTTTATTTATGTGCGCAGCAGGATGTGCGCCGCAGTCTGTGCGCCCCACATAATTTGCGCCCCACAGGATGTGCAACCACAGTTTTTTATTAATTTGATTTAAATATTTTTTTCTGTAAAAATGTTTTAATATTATTTTTATTTATGTGCGCAGCAGGATGTGCGCCGCATGATGTGCGCCCCACATAATTTGCGCCCCACAGGATGTGCAAGCACAGTTTTTGTATTAATTTGATTTAAATATATTTTTTTGTAAAAATGTTTTAATATTATTTTTATTTATGTGCGCAGCAGGATGTGCGCCGCATGATGTGCGCCCCACATAATTTGCGCCCCACAGGATGTGCAAGCACAGTTTTTGTATTAATTTGATTTAAATATATTTTTTTGTAAAAATATTTTAATATTATTTTTATTTTATGTGCTCAGCAGGATGTGCGCTTCAGTATGTGCGCCCCACAGAATTTGCGCCCTACAGGATGTGCAAGCACAGTTTTTTTATTAATTTGATTTAAATATTTTTTTTTGTAAAAATGTTTTAATATTATTTTTATTTATGTGCGCAGCAGGATGTGCGCCGCAGTCTGTGCGCCCCACATAATTTGCGCCCCACAGGATGTGCAACCACAGTTTTTTATTAATTTGATTTAAAAAAAAAATTGTAATTTGTTTTTAATATTATTTTTATTTATGTGCGCAGCAGGATGTGCGCCGCAGGATGTGCGCCCCACAGAATTTGCGCCCACAGGATGTGCAAGCACAGTTTTTTTATTAATTTGATTTAAATATTTTTTTTTGTAAAAATATTTTAATATTATTTTTATTTTATGTGCGCAGCAGGATGTGCGCTTCAGGATGTGCGCCCCACAGAATTTGCGCCCTACAGGATGAGCAAGCACAGTTTTTTTATTAATTGTTTTAAATATTTTTTTTGTAAAGATGTTTTAATATTATTTTTATCTATGTGCGCAGCAGGATGTGCGCCGCAGTCTGTGCGCCCCACATAATTTGCGCCCCACAGGATGTGCAACCACAGTTTTTTATTAATTTGATTTAAATATTTTTTTCTGTAAAAATGTTTTAATATTATTTTTATTTATGTGCGCAGCAGGATGTGCGCCGCATGATATGCGCCCCACATAATTTGCGCCCCACAGGATGTGCAAGCACAGTTTTTGTATTAATTTGATTTAAATATTTTTTTTTGTAAAAATGTTTTAATATTATTTTTATTTATGTGCGCAGCAGGATGTGCGCCGCAGGATGTGCGCCCCACAGAATTTGCGCCCCACAGGATGTGCAAGGACAGTTTTTTTATTAATTTGATTTTTAAAAACAAATTGTAATTTGTTTCAATTTCATTTTTATTCATGTGCGCAGCAGGATGTGCGCCCCACAGAATTTGCGCCCCACAGGATGTGCAAGGACAGTTTTTTTATTAATTTGATTTATAAAAAAAAAATTGTAATTTGTTTTTAATATTATTTTTATTTATGTGCGCAGCAGGATGTGCGCTGCATGATGTGCGCCCCACATAATTTGCGCCCCACAGGATGAGCAAGCACAGTTTTTTTATTAATTTGATTTAAAAAAAAAAAAATGTAAAAATGTTTTAATATTATTTTTATTTATGTGCGCAGCAGGATGTGTGCCGCAGGATGTGCGCCCCACAGAATTTGCGCCCCACAGGATGTGCAAGGACAGTTTTTTTATTAATTTGATTTAAAAAAAAAAAATTGTAATTTGTTTTTAATATTATTTTTATTTATGTGCGCAGCAGGATGTGCGCCGCATGATGTGCGCCCCACATAATTTGCGCCCCACAGGATGAGCAAGCACAGTTTTTTTATTAATTTGATTTAAAAAAAAAAAATGTAAAAATGTTTTAATATTATTTTTATTTATGTGCGCAGCAGGATGTGTGCCGCAGGATGTGCGCCCCACAGAATTTGCGCCCCACAGGATGTGCAAGGACAGTTTTTTTATTAATTTGATTTAAAAAAAAAAAATTGTAATTTGTTTTTAATATTATTTTTATTTATGTGCGCAGCAGGATGTGCGCCGCAGGATATGCGCCCCACAGAATTTGCGCCCCACAGGATGTGCAAGCACAGTTTTTTTATTAATTTGATTTAAATATTTTTTTTTGTAAAAATGTTTTAATATTATTTGTATTAATGTGCGCAGCTGGATGTGCGCCGCAGGATGTGCGCCCCACAGAATTTGCGCCCCACAGGATGTGCAAGCACAGTTTTTTTATTAATTTGATTTAAATATTTTTTTTTGTAAAAATGTTTTAACATTATTTTTATTTATATGCGCAGCAGGATGTGCGCCGCAGGATGTGCGCCCCACAGAATTTGCGCCCAAAAGGATGTTCAAGCACAGTTTTTTTATTAATTTGATTTAAAAAAAAAAATTGTAATTTGTTTTTAATATTATTTTTATTTATGTGCGCAGCAGGATGTGCGCCGCAGGATGTGCGCCCCACAGAATTTGCGCCCCACAGGATGTGCAAGGACAGTTTTTTTATTAATTTGATTTAAATATTTTTTTTGTAAAAATGTTTTAATATCATTTTTATTTATGTGCGCAGCAGGATGTGCGCCGCAGAATGTGCGCCCCTCAGAATTTGCGCCCCACAGGATGTGCAAGCACAGTTTTTTTATTAATTTGATTTAAATATTTTTTTTTGTAAAAATGTTTTAGTATTATTTTTATTCATGTGCGCAGCAGGATTTGCGCCGCAGGATGTGCGCCCCAAAGAATTTGCGCCCCACAGGATGTGCAAGGACAGTTTTTTTATTAATTTGATTTAAAAAAAAAATTGTAATTTGTTTTTAATATTATTTTTATTTATGTGCGCAGCAGGATGTGCGCCGCAGGATTTGCGGCCCACAGAATTTGCGCCCCACAGGATGTGCAAGCACAGTTTTTTTATTAATTTGATTTAAAAAAAAAATTGTAATTTGTTTTTAATATTATTTTTATTTATGTGCGCAGCAGGATGTGCGCCGCAGTCTGTGCGCCCCACATAATTTGCGCCCCACAGGATGTGCAACCACAGTTTTTTATTAATTTGATTTAAATATTTTTTTCTGTAAAAATGTTTTAATATTATTTTTATTTATGTGCGCAGCAGGATGTGCGCCGCATGATGTGCGCCCCACATAATTTGCGCCCCACAGGATGTGCAAGCACAGTTTTTGTATTAATTTGATTTAAATATATTTTTTTGTAAAAATGTTTTAATATTATTTTTATTTATGTGCGCAGCAGGATGTGCGCCGCATGATGTGCGCCCCACATAATTTGCGCCCCACAGGATGTGCAAGCACAGTTTTTGTATTAATTTGATTTAAATATATTTTTTTGTAAAAATATTTTAATATTATTTTTATTTTATGTGCGCAGCAGGATGTGCGCTTCAGTATGTGCGCCCCACAGAATTTGCGTCCTACAGGATGTGCAAGCACAGTTTTTTTATTAATTTGATTTAATTATTTTTTTTTGTAAAAATGTTTTAATATTATTATTATTAATGTGCGCAGATGGATGTGCGCCGCATGATGTGCGCCCCACATAATTTGCGCCCCACAGGATGAGCAAGCACAGTTTTTTTATTAATTGTTTTAAATATTTTTTTTGTAAAGATGTTTTAATATTATTTTTATCTATGTGCGCAGCAGGATGTGCGCCGCAGTCTGTGCGCCCCACATCATTTGCGCCCCACAGGATGTGCAACCACAGTTTTTTATTAATTTGATTTAAATATTTTTTTCTGTAAAAATGTTTTAATATTATTTTTATTTATGTGCGCAGCAGGATGTGCGCCGCAGGATTTGCGGCCCACAGAATTTGCGCCCCACAGGATGTGCAAGCACAGTTTTTTTATTAATTTGATTTAAAAAAAAAATTGTAATTTGTTTTTAATATTATTTTTATTTATGTGCGCAGCAGGATGTGCGCCGCAGTCTGTGCGCCCCACATAATTTGCGCCCCACAGGATGAGCAAGCACAGTTTTTTTATTAATTGTTTTAAATATTTTTTTTGTAAAGATGTTTTAATATTATTTTTATCTATGTGCGCAGCAGGATGTGCGCCGCAGTCTGTGCGCCCCACATCATTTGCGCCCCACAGGATGTGCAACCACAGTTTTTTATTAATTTGATTTAAATATTTTTTTCTGTAAAAATGTTTTAATATTATTTTTATTTATGTGCGCAGCAGGATGTGCGCCGCAGGATTTGCGGCCCACAGAATTTGCGCCCCACAGGATGTGCAAGCACAGTTTTTTTATTAATTTGATTTAAAAAAAAAATTGTAATTTGTTTTTAATATTATTTTTATTTATGTGCGCAGCAGGATGTGCGCCGCAGTCTGTGCGCCCCACATAATTTGCGCCCCACAGGATGTGCAACCACAGTTTTTTATTAATTTGATTTAAATATTTTTTTCTGTAAAAATGTTTTAATATTATTTTTATTTATGTGCGCAGCAGGATGTGCGCCGCATGATGTGCGCCCCACATAATTT
Organism: Pleuronectes platessa; assembly: GCF_947347685.1. Taxonomy (NCBI): domain Eukaryota; kingdom Metazoa; phylum Chordata; class Actinopteri; order Pleuronectiformes; family Pleuronectidae; genus Pleuronectes; species Pleuronectes platessa. The sequence continues at coordinate 549,349 of NW_026518974.1, forward strand.
GCGCCCCACAGGATGTGCAAGCACAGTTTTTGTATTAATTTGATTTAAATATATTTTTTTGTAAAAATGTTTTAATATTATTTTTATTTATGTGCGCAGCAGGATGTGCGCCGCATGATGTGCGCCCCACATAATTTGCGCCCCACAGGATGTGCAAGCACAGTTTTTGTATTAATTTGATTTAAATATATTTTTTTGTAAAAATATTTTAATATTATTTTTATTTTATGTGCGCAGCAGGATGTGCGCTTCAGTATGTGCGCCCCACAGAATTTGCGTCCTACAGGATGTGCAAGCACAGTTTTTTTATTAATTTGATTTAATTATTTTTTTTTGTAAAAATGTTTTAATATTATTATTATTAATGTGCGCAGATGGATGTGCGCCGCATGATGTGCGCCCCACATAATTTGCGCCCCACAGGATGAGCAAGCACAGTTTTTTTATTAATTGTTTTAAATATTTTTTTTGTAAAGATGTTTTAATATTATTTTTATCTATGTGCGCAGCAGGATGTGCGCCGCAGTCTGTGCGCCCCACATCATTTGCGCCCCACAGGATGTGCAACCACAGTTTTTTATTAATTTGATTTAAATATTTTTTTCTGTAAAAATGTTTTAATATTATTTTTATTTATGTGCGCAGCAGGATGTGCGCCGCATGATGTGCGCCCCACATAATTTGCGCCCCACAGGATGTGCAAGCACAGTTTTTGTATTAATTTGATTTAAATATATTTTTTTGTAAAAATGTTTTAATATTATTTTTATTTATGTGCGCAGCAGGATGTGCGCCGCAGGATGTGCGCCCCACAGAATTTGCGCCCCACAGAATTTGCGCCCCACAGGATGTGCAAGCACAGTTTTTTTATTAATTTGATTTAAATATTTTTTTTTGTAAAAATGTTTTAATATTATTTTTATTTATGTGCGCAGCAGGATGTGCGCCGCAGGATGTGCGCCCCACAGAATTTGCGCCCCACAGGATGTGCAAGCAAGGTTTTTTATTAGTTATATTTAAATATTTTTTTTTGTAAAAATGTTTTAACATTATTTTTATTTATGTGCGCAGCAGGATGTGCGCCCCACAGAATTTGCGCCCCACAGGATGTGCAAGGACAGTTTTTTTATTAATTTGATTTAAAAAAAAAAAATTGTAATTTGTTTTTAATATTATTTTTATTTATGTGCGCAGCAGGATGTGCGCCGCAGGATGTGCGCCCCACAGAATTTGCGCCCCACAGGATGTGCAAGCACAGTTTTTTTATTAATTTGATTTAAATATTTTTTTTTGTAAAAATGTTTTAACATTATTTTTATTTATATGCGCAGCAGGATGTGCGCCGCAGGATGTGCGCCCCACAGAATTTGCGCCCCACAGGATGTGCAAGCACAGTTTTTTTATTAATTTGATTTAAATATTTTTTTTTGTAAAAATGTTTTAATATTATTTTTATTTTATGTGCGCAGCAGGATGTGCGCTTCAGTATGTGCGCCCCACAGAATTTGCGTCCTACAGGATGTGCAAGCACAGTTTTTTTATTAATTTGATTTAATTATTTTTTTTTGTAAAAATGTTTTAATATTATTATTATTAATGTGCGCAGATGGATGTGCGCCGCATGATGTGCGCCCCACATAATTTGCGCCCCACAGGATGAGCAAGCACAGTTTTTTTATTAATTGTTTTAAATATTTTTTTTGTAAAGATGTTTTAATATTATTTTTATCTATGTGCGCAGCAGGATGTGCGCCGCAGTCTGTGCGCCCCACATCATTTGCGCCCCACAGGATGTGCAACCACAGTTTTTTATTAATTTGATTTAAATATTTTTTTCTGTAAAAATGTTTTAATATTATTTTTATTTATGTGCGCAGCAGGATGTGCGCCGCATGATGTGCGCCCCACATAATTTGCGCCCCACAGGATGTGCAAGCACAGTTTTTGTATTAATTTGATTTAAATATATTTTTTTGTAAAAATGTTTTAATATTATTTTTATTTATGTGCGCAGCAGGATGTGCGCCGCAGGATGTGCGCCCCACAGAATTTGCGCCCCACAGAATTTGCGCCCCACAGGATGTGCAAGCACAGTTTTTTTATTAATTTGATTTAAATATTTTTTTTTGTAAAAATGTTTTAATATTATTTTTATTTATGTGCGCAGCAGGATGTGCGCCGCAGGATGTGCGCCCCACAGAATCTGCGCCCCACAGGATGTGCAAGCAAGGTTTTTTATTAGTTATATTTAAATATTTTTTTTTGTAAAAATGTTTTAACATTATTTTTATTTATGTGCGCAGCAGGATGTGCGCCCCACAGAATTTGCGCCCCACAGGATGTGCAAGGACAGTTTTTTTATTAATTTGATTTAAAAAAAAAAAATTGTAATTTGTTTTTAATATTATTTTTATTTATGTGCGCAGCAGGATGTGCGCCGCAGGATGTGCGCCCCACAGAATTTGCGCCCCACAGGATGTGCAAGCACAGTTTTTTTATTAATTTGATTTAAATATTTTTTTTTGTAAAAATGTTTTAACATTATTTTTATTTATATGCGCAGCAGGATGTGCGCCGCAGGATGTGCGCCCCACAGAATTTGCGCCCCACAGGATGTGCAAGCACAGTTTTTTTATTAATTTGATTTAAATATTTTTTTTTGTAAAAATGTTTTAATATTATTTTTATTTATGATCGCAGCAGGATGTGCGCAGCAGGATGTGCGCCCCACAGAATTTGCGCCCCACAGGATGTGCAAGGACAGTTTTTTTATTAATTTGATTTAAAAAAAAATAATTATAAATTGTTTTTAATATTATTTTTATTTATGTGCGCAGCAGGATGTGCGCCGCAGGATGTGCGCCCCACATAATTTGCGCCCCACAGGATGTGCAAGCACAGTTTTTTTATTAATTTGATTTAAATATTTTTTTTTGTAAAAATGTTTTAATATTATTTTTATTTATGTGCGCAGCAGGATGTGCGCCGCAGGATGTGCGCCCCACAGAATTTGCGCCCCACAGGATGTGCAAGGACAGTTTTTTTATTAATTTGATTTTTAAAAACAAATTGTAATTTGTTTCAATATTATTTTTATTTATGTGCACAGCAGGATGTGTGCCGCAGGATGTGCGCCCCACAGAATTTGCGCCCCACAGGTTGTGCAAGCACAGTTTTTTTATTAATTTGATTTAAATATTTTTTTTTGTAAAAATGTTTTAATATTATTTTTATTTATGTGCGCAGCAGGATGTGCGCCGCAGGATGTGCGCCCCACAGAATTTGCGCCCCACAGGATGTTCAAGCACAGTTTTTTTATTAATTTGATTTAAAAAAAAATAATTGTAAATTGTTTTTAATATTATTTTTATTTATGTGCGCAGCAGGATGTGCGCCGCAGGATGTGCGCCCCACATAATTTGCGCCCCACAGGATGTGCAAGCACAGTTTTTTTATTAATTTGATTTAAATATTTTTTTTTGTAAAAATGTTTTAATATTATTTTTATTTATGTGCGCAGCAGGATGTGCGCCGCATGATGTGCGCCCCACATAATTTTCGCCCCACAGGATGTGCAAGCACAGTTTTTTTATTAATTTGATTTAAATATTTTTTTTTGTAAAAATGTTTTAATATTATTTTTATTTATGTGCGCAGCAGGATGTGCGCCGCAGGATGTGCGCCCCACAGAATTTGCGCCCCACAGGATGTGCAAGCACAGTTTTTTTATTAATTTGATTTTAATATATTTTTTTGTAAAAATGTTTTAATATTATTTTTATTTATGTGCGCAGCAGGATGTGCGCCGCATGATGTGCGCCCCACATAATTTTCGCCCCACAGGATGTGCAAGCACAGTTTTTTTATTAATTTGATTTAAATATTTTTTTTTGTAAAAATGTTTTAATATTATTTTTATTTATGTGCGCAGCAGGATGTGCGCCGCAGTCTGTGCGCCCCACATAATTTGCGCCCCACAGGATGTGCAACCACAGTTTTTTATTAATTTGATTTAAAAAAAAAATTGTAATTTGTTTTTAATATTATTTTTATTTATGTGCGCAGCAGGATGTGCGCTTCAGGATGTGCGCCCCACAGAATTTGCGCCCTACAGGATGAGCAAGCACAGTTTTTTTATTAATTGTTTTAAATATTTTTTTTGTAAAGATGTTTTAATATTATTTTTATTTATGTGCGCAGCAGGATGTGCGCCGCATGATATGCGCCCCACATAATTTGCGCCCCACAGGATGTGCAAGCACAGTTTTTGTATTAATTTGATTTAAATATTTTTTTTTGTAAAAATGTTTTAATATTATTTTTATTTATGTGCGCAGCAGGATGTGCGCCGCAGGATGTGCGCCCAACAGAATTTGCGCCCCACAGGATGTGCAAGGACAGTTTTTTTATTAATTTGATTTTTAAAAACAAATTGTAATTTGTTTCAATATTATTTTTATTTATGTATGCAGCAGGATGTGTGCCGCAGGATGTGCGCCCCACAGAATTTGCGCCCCACAGGATGTGCAAGCACAGTTTTTTTATTAATTTGATTTAAATATTTTTTTTTGTAAAAATGTTTTAATATTATTTTTATTTATGTGCGCAGCAGGATGTGCGCCGCATGATATGCGCCCCACATAATTTGCGCCCCACAGGATGTGCAAGCACAGTTTTTGTATTAATTTGATTTAAATATTTTTTTTTGTAAAAATGTTTTAATATTATTTTTATTTATGTGCGCAGCAGGATGTGCGCCGCAGGATGTGCGCCCCACAGAATTTGCGCCCCACAGGATGTGCAAGGACAGTTTTTTTATTAATTTGATTTTTAAAAACAAATTGTAATTTGTTTCAATATTATTTTTATTTATGTATGCAGCAGGATGTGTGCCGCAGGATGTGCGCCCCACAGAATTTGCGCCCCACAGGATGTGCAAGCACAGTTTTTTTATTAATTTGATTTAAATATTTTTTTTTGTAAAAATGTTTTAATATTATTTTTATTTATGTGCGCAGCAGGATGTGCGCCGCAGGATGTGCGCCCCACAGAATTTGCGCCCCACAGGATGTGCAATCACATTTTTTTTATTAATTTGATTTAAAAAAAAAAATTGTAAATTTTTTTTAATTTCATTTTTATTCATGTGCGCAGCAGGATGTGCGCCCCACAGAATTTGCGCCCCACAGGATGTGCAAGGACAGTTTTTTTATTAATTTGATTTAAAAAAAAAAAATTGTAATTTGTTTTTAATATTATTTTTATTTATGTGCGCAGCAGGATGTGCGCTGCATGATGTGCGCCCCACATAATTTGCGCCCCACAGGATGAGCAAGCACAGTTTTTTTATTAATTTGATTTAAAAAAAAAAAATGTAAAAATGTTTTAATATTATTTTTATTTATGTGCGCAGCAGGATGTGTGCCGCAGGATGTGCGCCCCACAGAATTTGCGCCCCACAGGATGTGCAAGGACAGTTTTTTTATTAATTTGATTTAAAAAAAAAAAATTGTAATTTGTTTTTAATATTATTTTTATTTATGTGCGCAGCAGGATGTGCGCCGCAGGATGTGCGCCCCACAGAATTTGCGCCCCACAGGATGTGCAAGCACAGTTTTTTTATTAATTTGATTTAAATATTTTTTTTTGTAAAAATGTTTTAACATTATTTTTATTTATATGCGCAGCAGGATGTGCGCCGCAGGATGTGCGCCCCACAGAATTTGCGCCCCACAGGATGTTCAAGCACAGTTTTTTTATTAATTTGATTTAAAAAAAAAAATTGTAATTTGTTTTTAATATTATTTTTATTTATGTGCGCAGCAGGATGTGCGCCGCAGGATGTGCGCCCCACAGAATTTGCGCCCCACAGGATGTGCAAGCACAGTTTTTTTATTAATTTGATTTAAATATTTTTTTTTGTAAAAATGTTTTAATATTATTTTTATTTATGTGCGCAGCAGGATGTGCGCCGCAGGATGTGCGCCCCACAGAATTTGCGCCCCACAGGATGTGCAAGGACAGTTTTTTTATTAATTTGATTTAAATATTTTTTTTGTAAAAATGTTTTAATATCATTTTTATTTATGTGCGCAGCAGGATGTGCGCCGCAGAATGTGCGCCCCTCAGAATTTGCGCCCCACAGGATGTGCAAGCACAGTTTTTTTATTAATTTGATTTAAATATTTTTTTTTGTAAAAATGTTTTAGTATTATTTTTATTCATGTGCGCAGCAGGATTTGCGCCGCAGGATGTGCGCCCCACAGAATTTGCGCCCCACAGGATGTGCAAGGACAGTTTTTTTATTAATTTGATTTAAAAAAAAAATTGTAATTTGTTTTTAATATTATTTTTATTTATGTGCGCAGCAGGATGTGCGCCGCAGTCTGTGCGCCCCACATAATTTGCGCCCCACAGGATGTGCAACCACAGTTTTTTATTAATTTGATTTAAATATTTTTTTCTGTAAAAATGTTTTAATATTATTTTTATTTATGTGCACAGCAGGATGTGCGCCGCATGATGTGCGCCCCACATAATTTGCGCCCCACAGGATGTGCAAGCACAGTTTTTGTATTAATTTGATTTAAATATATTTTTTTGTAAAAATATTTTAATATTATTTTTATTTTATGTGCGCAGCAGGATGTGCGCTTCAGTATGTGCGCCCCACAGAATTTGCGCCCTACAGGATGTGCAAGCACAGTTTTTTTATTAATTTGATTTAATTATTTTTTTTTGTAAACATTTTTTAATATTATTATTATTAATGTGCGCAGATGGATGTGCGCCGCATGATGTGCGCCCTACATAATTTGCGCCCCACAGGATGTGCAATCACATTTTTTTTATTAATTTGATTTAAAAAAAAAAAATTGTAAATTTTTTTTAATTTCATTTTTATTCATGTGCGCAGCAGGATGTGCGCCCCACAGAATTTGCGCCCCACAGGATGTGCAAGGACAGTTTTTTTATTAATTTGATTTAAAAAAAAAAAATTGTAATTTGTTTTTAATATTATTTTTATTTATGTGCGCAGCAGGATGTGCGCCGCAGGATGTGCGCCCCACAGAATTTGCGCCCCACAGGATGTGCAAGCACAGTTTTTTTATTAATTTGATTTAAATATTTTTTTTTGTAAAAATGTTTTAGTATTATTTTTATTCATGTGCGCAGCAGGATTTGCGCCGCAGGATGTGCGCCCCACAGAATTTGCGCCCCACAGGATGTGCAAGGACAGTTTTTTTATTAATTTGATTTAAAAAAAAAATTGTAATTTGTTTTTAATATTATTTTTATTTATGTGCGCAGCAGGATGTGCGCCGCAGGATTTGCGGCCCACAGAATTTGCGCCCCACAGGATGTGCAAGCACAGTTTTTTTATTAATTTGATTTAAAAAGAAAATTGTAATTTGTTTTTAATATTATTTTTATTTATGTGCGCAGCAGGATGTGCGCCGCAGTCTGTGCGCCCCACATAATTTGCGCCCCACAGGATGTGCAACCACAGTTTTTTATTAATTTGATTTAAATATTTTTTTTTGTAAAAATGTTTTAATATTATTTTTATTTATGTGCGCAGCAGGATGTGCGCCGCAGGATGTGCGCCCCACAGAATTTGCGCCCCACAGGATGTGCAAGGACAGTTTTTTTATTAATTTGATTTTTAAAAACAAATTGTAATTTGTTTCAATATTATTTTTATTTATGTGCGCAGCAGGATGTGTGCCGCAGGATGTGCGCCCCACAGAATTTGCGCCCCACAGGATGTGCAAGCACAGTTTTTTTATTAATTTGATTTAAATATTTTTTTTTGTAAAAATGTTTTAATATTATTTTTATTTATGTGCGCAGCAGGATGTGCGCCGCAGGATGTGCGCCCCACAGAATTTGCGCCCCACAGGATGTTCAAGCACAGTTTTTTTATTAATTTGATTTAAAAAAAAATAATTGTAAATTGTTTTTAATATTATTTTTATTTATGTGCGCAGCAGGATGTGCGCCGCAGGATGTGCGCCCCACATAATTTGCACCCCACAGGATGTGCAAGCACAGTTTTTTTATTAATTTGATTTAAATATTTTTTTTTGTAAAAATGTTTTAATATTATTTTTATTTATGTGCGCAGCAGGATGTGCGCCGCATGATGTGCGCCCCACATAATTTTCGCCCCACAGGATGTGCAAGCACAGTTTTTTTATTAATTTGATTTAAATATTTTTTTTTGTAAAAATGTTTTAATATTATTTTTATTTATGTGCGCAGCAGGATGTGCGCCGCAGGATGTGCGCCCCACAGAATTTGCGCCCCACAGGATGTGCAAGCACAGTTTTTTTATTAATTTGATTTTAATATATTTTTTTGTAAAAATGTTTTAATATTATTTTTATTTATGTGCGCAGCAGGATGTGCGCCGCATGATGTGCGCCCCACATAATTTTCGCCCCACAGGATGTGCAAGCACAGTTTTTTTATTAATTTGATTTAAATATTTTTTTTTGTAAAAATGTTTTAATATTATTTTTATTTATGTGCGCAGCAGGATGTGCGCCGCAGTCTGTGCGCCCCACATAATTTGCGCCCCACAGGATGTGCAACCACAGTTTTTTATTAATTTGATTTAAAAAAAAAATTGTAATTTGTTTTTAATATTATTTTTATTTATGTGCGCAGCAGGATGTGCGCCGCAGGATGTGCGCCCCACAGAATTTGCGCCCCACAGGATGTGCAAGCACAGTTTTTTTATTAATTTGATTTAAATATTTTTTTTTGTAAAAATGTTTTAATATTATTTTTATTTATGTGCGCAGCAGGATGTGCGCCGCAGGATGTGCGCCCCACAGAATTTGCGCCCCACAGGATGTGCAATCACATTTTTTTTATTAATTTGATTTAAAAAAAAAAAATTGTAAATTTTTTTTAATTTCATTTTTATTCATGTGCGCAGCAGGATGTGCGCCCCACAGAATTTGCGCCCCACAGGATGTGCAAGGACAGTTTTTTTATTAATTTGATTTAAAAAAAAAAAATTGTAATTTGTTTTTAATATTATTTTTATTTATGTGCGCAGCAGGATGTGCGCTGCATGATGTGCGCCCCACATAATTTGCGCCCCACAGGATGAGCAAGCACAGTTTTTTTATTAATTTGATTTAAAAAAAAAAAATGTAAAAATGTTTTAATATTATTTTTATTTATGTGCGCAGCAGGATGTGTGCCGCAGGATGTGCGCCCCACAGAATTTGCGCCCCACAGGATGTGCAAGGACAGTTTTTTTATTAATTTGATTTAAAAAAAAAAAATTGTAATTTGTTTTTAATATTATTTTTATTTATGTGCGCAGCAGGATGTGCGCCGCATGATGTGCGCCCCACATAATTTGCGCCCCACAGGATGAGCAAGCACAGTTTTTTTATTAATTTGATTTAAAAAAAAAAAATGTAAAAATGTTTTAATATTATTTTTATTTATGTGCGCAGCAGGATGTGTGCCGCAGGATGTGCGCCCCACAGAATTTGCGCCCCACAGGATGTGCAAGGACAGTTTTTTTATTAATTTGATTTAAATATTTTTTTTGTAAAAATGTTTTAATATCATTTTTATTTATGTGCGCAGCAGGATGTGCGCCGCAGAATGTGCGCCCCTCAGAATTTGCGCCCCACAGGATGTGCAAGCACAGTTTTTTTATTAATTTGATTTAAATATTTTTTTTTGTAAAAATGTTTTAGTATTATTTTTATTCATGTGCGCAGCAGGATTTGCGCCGCAGGATGTGCGCCCCACAGAATTTGCGCCCCACAGGATGTGCAAGGACAGTTTTTTTATTAATTTGATTTAAAAAAAAAATTGTAATTTGTTTTTAATATTATTTTTATTTATGTGCGCAGCAGGATGTGCGCCGCAGGATTTGCGGCCCACAGAATTTGCGCCCCACAGGATGTGCAAGCACAGTTTTTTTATTAATTTGATTTAAAAAAAAAATTGTAATTTGTTTTTAATATTATTTTTATTTATGTGCGCAGCAGGATGTGCGCCGCAGTCTGTGCGCCCCACATAATTTGCGCCCCACAGGATGTGCAACCACAGTTTTTTATTAATTTGATTTAAATATTTTTTTCTGTAAAAATGTTTTAATATTATTTTTATTTATGTGCGCAGCAGGATGTGCGCCGCATGATGTGCGCCCCACATAATTTGCGCCCCACAGGATGTGCAAGCACAGTTTTTGTATTAATTTGATTTAAATATATTTTTTTGTAAAAATGTTTTAATATTATTTTTATTTATGTGCGCAGCAGGATGTGCGCCGCATGATGTGCGCCCCACATAATTTGCGCCCCACAGGATGTGCAAGCACAGTTTTTGTATTAATTTGATTTAAATATATTTTTTTGTAAAAATATTTTAATATTATTTTTATTTTATGTGCTCAGCAGGATGTGCGCTTCAGTATGTGCGCCCCACAGAATTTGCGCCCTACAGGATGTGCAAGCACAGTTTTTTTATTAATTTGATTTAAATATTTTTTTTTGTAAAAATGTTTTAATATTATTTTTATTTATGTGCGCAGCAGGATGTGCGCCGCAGTCTGTGCGCCCCACATAATTTGCGCCCCACAGGATGTGCAACCACAGTTTTTTATTAATTTGATTTAAAAAAAAAATTGTAATTTGTTTTTAATATTATTTTTATTTATGTGCGCAGCAGGATGTGCGCCGCAGGATGTGCGCCCCACAGAATTTGCGCCCACAGGATGTGCAAGCACAGTTTTTTTATTAATTTGATTTAAATATTTTTTTTTGTAAAAATATTTTAATATTATTTTTATTTTATGTGCGCAGCAGGATGTGCGCTTCAGGATGTGCGCCCCACAGAATTTGCGCCCTACAGGATGAGCAAGCACAGTTTTTTTATTAATTGTTTTAAATATTTTTTTTGTAAAGATGTTTTAATATTATTTTTATCTATGTGCGCAGCAGGATGTGCGCCGCAGTCTGTGCGCCCCACATAATTTGCGCCCCACAGGATGTGCAACCACAGTTTTTTATTAATTTGATTTAAATATTTTTTTCTGTAAAAATGTTTTAATATTATTTTTATTTATGTGCGCAGCAGGATGTGCGCCGCATGATATGCGCCCCACATAATTTGCGCCCCACAGGATGTGCAAGCACAGTTTTTGTATTAATTTGATTTAAATATTTTTTTTTGTAAAAATGTTTTAATATTATTTTTATTTATGTGCGCAGCAGGATGTGCGCCGCATGATGTGCGCCCCACAGAATTTGCGCCCCACAGGATGTGCAAGGACAGTTTTTTTATTAATTTGATTTTTAAAAACAAATTGTAATTTGTTTCAATATTATTTTTATTTATGTATGCAGCAGGATGTGTGCCGCAGGATGTGCGCCCCACAGAATTTGCGCCCCACAGGATGTGCAAGCACAGTTTTTTTATTAATTTGATTTAAATATTTTTTTTTGTAAAAATGTTTTAATATTATTTTTATTTATGTGCGCAGCAGGATGTGCGCCCCACAGAATTTGCGCCCCACAGGATGTGCAATCACATTTTTTTTATTAATTTGATTTAAAAAAAAAAAATTGTAAATTTTTTTTAATTTAATTTTTATTCATGTGCGCAGCAGGATGTGCGCCCCACAGAATTTGCGCCCCACAGGATGTGCAAGGACAGTTTTTTTATTAATTTGATTTAAAAAAAAAAAATTGTAATTTGTTTTTAATATTATTTTTATTTATGTGCGCAGCAGGATGTGCGCTGCATGATGTGCGCCCCACATAATTTGCGCCCCACAGGATGAGCAAGCACAGTTTTTTTATTAATTTGATTTAAAAAAAAAAAATGTAAAAATGTTTTAATATTATTTTTATTTATGTGCGCAGCAGGATGTGTGCCGCAGGATGTGCGCCCCACAGAATTTGCGCCCCACAGGATGTGCAAGGACAGTTTTTTTATTAATTTGATTTAAAAAAAAAAAATTGTAATTTGTTTTTAATATTATTTTTATTTATGTGCGCAGCAGGATGTGCGCCGCATGATGTGCGCCCCACATAATTTGCGCCCCACAGGATGAGCAAGCACAGTTTTTTTATTAATTTGATTTAAAAAAAAAATATGTAAAAATGTTTTAATATTATTTTTATTTATGTGCGCAGCAGGATGTGTGCCGCAGGATGTGCGCCCCACAGAATTTGCGCCCCACAGGATGTGCAAGGACAGTTTTTTTATTAATTTGATTTAAAAAAAAAAAATTGTAATTTGTTTTTAATATTATTTTTATTTATGTGCGCAGCAGGATGTGCGCCGCAGGATGTGCGCCCCACAGAATTTGCGCCCCACAGGATGTGCAAGCACAGTTTTTTTATTAATTTGATTTAAATATTTTTTTTTGTAAAAATGTTTTAATATTATTTGTATTAATGTGCGCAGCTGGATGTGCGCCGCAGGATGTGCGCCCCACAGAATTTGCGCCCCACAGGATGTGCAAGCACAGTTTTTTTATTAATTTGATTTAAATATTTTTTTTTGTAAAAATGTTTTAACATTATTTTTATTTATATGCGCAGCAGGATGTGCGCCGCAGGATGTGCGCCCCACAGAATTTGCGCCCCACAGGATGTTCAAGCACAGTTTTTTTATTAATTTGATTTAAAAAAAAAAATTGTAATTTGTTTTTAATATTATTTTTATTTATGTGCGCAGCAGGATGTGCGCCGCAGGATGTGCGCCCCACAGAATTTGCGCACCACAGGATGTGCAAGGACAGTTTTTTTATTAATTTGATTTAAATATTTTTTTTGTAAAAATGTTTTAATATCATTTTTATTTATGTGCGCAGCAGGATGTGCGCCGCAGAATGTGCGCCCCTCAGAATTTGCGCCCCACAGGATGTGCAAGCACAGTTTTTTTATTAATTTGATTTAAATATTTTTTTTTGTAAAAATGTTTTAGTATTATTTTTATTCATGTGCGCAGCAGGATTTGCGCCGCAGGATGTGCGCCCCACAGAATTTGCGCCCCACAGGATGTGCAAGGACAGTTTTTTTATTAATTTGATTTAAAAAAAAAAATTGTAATTTGTTTTTAATATTATTTTTATTTATGTGCGCAGCAGGATGTGCGCCGCAGGATTTGCGGCCCACAGAATTTGCGCCCCACAGGATGTGCAAGCACAGTTTTTTTATTAATTTTATTTAAAAAAAAAATTGTAATTTGTTTTTAATATTATTTTTATTTATGTGCGCAGCAGGATGTGCGCCGCAGTCTGTGCGCCCCACATAATTTGCGCCCCACAGGATGTGCAACCACAGTTTTTTATTAATTTGATTTAAATATTTTTTTCTGTAAAAATGTTTTAATATTATTTTTATTTATGTGCGCAGCAGGATGTGCGCCGCATGATGTGCGCCCCACATAATTTGCGCCCCACAGGATGTGCAAGAACAGTTTTTGTATTAATTTGATTTAAATATATTTTTTTGTAAAAATGTTTTAATATTATTTTTATTTATGTGCGCAGCAGGATGTGCGCCGCATGATGTGCGCCCCACATAATTTGCGCCCCACAGGATGTGCAAGCACAGTTTTTGTATTAATTTGATTTAAATATATTTTTTTGTAAAAATATTTTAATATTATTTTTATTTTATGTGCGCAGCAGGATGTGCGCTTCAGTATGTGCGCCCCACAGAATTTGCGTCCTACAGGATGTGCAAGCACAGTTTTTTTATTAATTTGATTTAATTATTTTTTTTTGTAAAAATGTTTTAATATTATTATTATTAATGTGCGCAGATGGATGTGCGCCGCATGATGTGCGCCCCACATAATTTGCGCCCCACAGGATGAGCAAGCACAGTTTTTTTATTAATTGTTTTAAATATTTTTTTTGTAAAGATGTTTTAATATTATTTTTATCTATGTGCGCAGCAGGATGTGCGCCGCAGTCTGTGCGCCCCACATCATTTGCGCCCCACAGGATGTGCAACCACAGTTTTTTATTAATTTGATTTAAATATTTTTTTCTGTAAAAATGTTTTAATATTATTTTTATTTATGTGCGCAGCAGGATGTGCGCCGCATGATGTGCGCCCCACATAATTTGCGCCCCACAGGATGTGCAAGCACAGTTTTTGTATTAATTTGATTTAAATATATTTTTTTGTAAAAATGTTTTAATATTATTTTTATTTATGTGCGCAGCAGGATGTGCGCCGCAGGATGTGCGCCCCACAGAATTTGCGCCCCACAGGATGTGCAAGCACAGTTTTTTTATTAATTTGATTTAAATATTTTTTTTTGTAAAAATGTTTTAATAATATTTTTATTTATGTGCGCAGCAGGATGTGCGCCGCAGGATGTGCGCCCCACAGAATTTGCGCCCCACAGGATGTGCAAGCAAGGTTTTTTATTAGTTATATTTAAATATTTTTTTTTGTAAAAATGTTTTAACATTATTTTTATTTATGTGCGCAGCAGGATGTGCGCCCCACAGAATTTGCGCCCCACAGGATGTGCAAGGACAGTTTTTTTATTAATTTGATTTAAAAAAAAAAAATTGTAATTTGTTTTTAATATTATTTTTATTTATGTGCGCAGCAGGATGTGCGCCGCAGGATGTGCGCCCCACAGAATTTGCGCCCCACAGGATGTGCAAGCACAGTTTTTTTATTAATTTGATTTAAATATTTTTTTTTGTAAAAATGTTTTAATATTATTTGTATTAATGTGCGCAGCTGGATGTGCGCCGCAGGATGTGCGCCCCACAGAATTTGCGCCCCACAGGATGTGCAAGCACAGTTTTTTTATTAATTTGATTTAAATATTTTTTTTTGTAAAAATGTTTTAACATTATTTTTATTTATATGCGCAGCAGGATGTGCGCCGCAGGATGTGCGCCCCACAGAATTTGCGCCCCACAGGATGTGCAAGCACAGTTTTTTTATTAATTTGATTTAAATATTTTTTTTTGTAAAAATGTTTTAATATTATTTTTATTTATGATCGCAGCAGGATGTGCGCAGCAGGATGTGCGCCCCACAGAATTTGCGCCCCACAGGATGTGCAAGGACAGTTTTTTTATTAATTTGATTTAAAAAAAAATAATTGTAAATTGTTTTTAATATTATTTTTATTTATGTGCGCAGCAGGATGTGCGCCGCAGGATGTGCGCCCCACATAATTTGCGCCCCACAGGATGTGCAAGCACAGTTTTTTTATTAATTTGATTTAAATATTTTTTTTTGTAAAAATGTTTTAATATTATTTTTATTTATGTGCGCAGCAGGATGTGCGCCGCAGGATGTGCGCCCCACAGAATTTGCGCCCCACAGGATGTGCAAGGACAGTTTTTTTATTAATTTGATTTTTAAAAACAAATTGTAATTTGTTTCAATATTATTTTTATTTATGTGCGCAGCAGGATGTGTGCCGCAGGATGTGCGCCCCACATAATTTTCGCCCCACAGGATGTGCAAGCACAGTTTTTTTATTAATTTGATTTAAATATTTTTTTTTGTAAAAATGTTTTAATATTATTTTTATTTATGTGCGCAGCAGGATGTGCGCCGCAGGATGTGCGCCCCACAGAATTTGCGCCCCACAGGATGTGCAAGCACAGTTTTTTTATTAATTTGATTTTAATATATTTTTTTGTAAAAATGTTTTAATATTATTTTTATTTATGTGCGCAGCAGGATGTGCGCCGCATGATGTGCGCCCCACATAATTTTCGCCCCACAGGATGTGCAAGCACAGTTTTTTTATTAATTTGATTTAAATATTTTTTTTTGTAAAAATGTTTTAATATTATTTTTATTTGTGTGCGCAGCAGGATGTGCGCCGCAGTCTGTGCGCCCCACATAATTTGCGCCCCACAGGATGTGCAACCACAGTTTTTTATTAATTTGATTTAAAAAAAAAATTGTAATTTGTTTTTAATATTATTTTTATTTATGTGCGCAGCAGGATGTGCGCCGCAGGATGTGCGCCCCACAGAATTTGCGCCCACAGGATGTGCAAGCACAGTTTTTTTCTTAATTTGATTTAAATATTTTTTTTTGTAAAAATATTTTAATATTATTTTTATTTTATGTGCGCAGCAGGATGTGCGCTTCAGGATGTGCGCCCCACAGAATTTGCGCCCTACAGGATGAGCAAGCACAGTTTTTTTATTAATTGTTTTAAATATTTTTTTTGTAAAGATGTTTTAATATTATTTTTATCTATGTGCGCAGCAGGATGTGCGCCGCAGTCTGTGCGCCCCACATAATTTGCGCCCCACAGGATGTGCAACCACAGTTTTTTATTAATTTGATTTAAATATTTTTTTCTGTAAAAATGTTTTAATATTATTTTTATTTATGTGCGCAGCAGGATGTGCGCCGCATGATATGCGCCCCACATAATTTGCGCCCCACAGGATGTGCAAGCACAGTTTTTGTATTAATTTGATTTAAATATTTTTTTTTGTAAAAATGTTTTAATATTATTTTTATTTATGTGCGCAGCAGGATGTGCGCCGCAGGATGTGCGCCCCACAGAATTTGCGCCCCACAGGATGTGCAAGGACAGTTTTTTTATTAATTTGATTTTTAAAAACAAATTGTAATTTGTTTCAATATTATTTTTATTTATGTATGCAGCAGGATGTGTGCCGCAGGATGTGCGCCCCACAGAATTTGCGCCCCACAGGATGTGCAAGCACAGTTTTTTTATTAATTTGATTTAAATATTTTTTTTTGTAAAAATGTTTTAATATTATTTTTATTTATGTGCGCAGCAGGATGTGCGCCGCAGGATGTGCGCCCCACAGAATTTGCGCCCCACAGGATGTGCAAGGACAGTTTTTTTATTAATTTGATTTAAAAAAAAAAAATTGTAATTTGTTTTTAATATTATTTTTATTTATGTGCGCAGCAGGATGTGCGCTGCATGATGTGCGCCCCACATAATTTGCGCCCCACAGGATGAGCAAGCACAGTTTTTTTATTAATTTGATTTAAAAAAAAAAAATGTAAAAATGTTTTAATATTATTTTTATTTATGTGCGCAGCAGGATGTGTGCCGCAGGATGTGCGCCCCACAGAATTTGCGCCCCACAGGATGTGCAAGGACAGTTTTTTTATTAATTTGATTTAAAAAAAAAAAATTGTAATTTGTTTTTAATATTATTTTTATTTATGTGCGCAGCAGGATGTGCGCCGCAGGATGTGCGCCCCACAGAATTTGCGCCCCACAGGATGTGCAAGCACAGTTTTTTTATTAATTTGATTTAAATATTTTTTTTTGTAAAAATGTTTTAACATTATTTTTATTTATATGCGCAGCAGGATGTGCGCCGCAGGATGTGCGCCCCACAGGATGTGCAAGGACAGTTTTTTTATTAATTTGATTTAAATATTTTTTTTTGTAAAAATGTTTTAACATTATTTTTATTTATATGCGCAGCAGGATGTGCGCCGCAGGATGTGTGCCCCACAGAATTTGCGCCCCACAGGATGTGCAAGCACAGTTTTTTTATTAATTTGATTTAAATATTTTTTTTTGTAAAAATGTTTTAATATTATTTTTATTTATGATCGCAGCAGGATGTGCGCAGCAGGATGTGCGCCCCACAGAATTTGCGCCCCACAGGATGTGCAAGGACAGTTTTTTTATTAATTTGATTTAAAAAAAAATAATTGTAAATTGTTTTTAATATTATTTTTATTTATGTGCGCAGCAGGATGTGCGCCGCAGGATTTGCGGCCCACAGAATTTGCGCCCCACAGGATGTGCAAGCACAGTTTTTTTATTAATTTGATTTAAAAAAAAAATTGTAATTTGTTTTTAATATTATTTTTATTTATGTGCGCAGCAGGATGTGCGCCCCACATAATTTGCGCCCCACAGGATGTGCAAGCACAGTTTTTGTATTAATTTGATTTAAATATATTTTTTTGTAAAAATATTTTAATATTATTTTTATTTTATGTGCGCAGCAGGATGTGCGCTTCAGTATGTGCGCCCCACAGAATTTGCGCCCTACAGGATGTGCAAGCACAGTTTTTTTATTAATTTGATTTAATTATTTTTTTTTGTAAAAATGTTTTAATATTATTATTATTAATGTGCGCAGATGGATGTGCGCCGCATGATGTGCGCCCCACATAATTTGCGCCCCACAGGATGAGCAAGCACAGTTTTTTTATTAATTGTTTTAAATATTTTTTTTGTAAAGATGTTTTAATATTATTTTTATCTATGTGCGCAGCAGGATGTGCGCCGCAGTCTGTGCGCCCCACATCATTTGCGCCCCACAGAATTTGCGCCCCACAGAATTTGCGCCCCACAGGATGTGCAAGGACAGTTTTTTTATTAATTTGATTTAAAAAAAAAATTGTAATTTGTTTTTAATATTATTTTTATTTATGTGCGCAGCAGGATGTGCGCCGCAGTCTGTGCGCCCCACATAATTTGCGCCCCACAGGATGTGCAACCACAGTTTTTTATTAATTTGATTTAAATATTTTTTTCTGTAAAAATGTTTTAATATTATTTTTATTTATGTGCGCAGCAGGATGTGCGCCGCATGATGTGCGCCCCACATAATTTGCGCCCCACAGGATGTGCAAGCACAGTTTTTGTATTAATTTGATTTAAATATATTTTTTTGTAAAAATATTTTAATATTATTTTTATTTTATGTGCGCAGCAGGATGTGCGCTTCAGTATGTGCGCCCCACAGAATTTGCGCCCTACAGGATGTGCAAGCACAGTTTTTTTATTAATTTGATTTAATTATTTTTTTTTGTAAAAATGTTTTAATATTATTATTATTAATGTGCGCAGATGGATGTGCGCCGCATGATGTGCGCCCCACATAATTTGCGCCCCACAGGATGAGCAAGCACAGTTTTTTTATTAATTGTTTTAAATATTTTTTTTGTAAAGATGTTTTAATATTATTTTTATCTATGTGCGCAGCAGGATGTGCGCCGCAGTCTGTGCGCCCCACATCATTTGCGCCCCACAGGATGTGCAACCACAGTTTTTTATTAATTTGATTTAAATATTTTTTTCTGTAAAAATGTTTTAATATTATTTTTATTTATGTGCGCAGCAGGATGTGCGCCGCATGATGTGCGCCCCACATAATTTGCGCCCCACAGGATGTGCAAGCACAGTTTTTGTATTAATTTGATTTAAATATATTTTTTTGTAAAAATGTTTTAATATTATTTTTATTTATGTGCGCAGCAGGATGTGCGCCGCAGGATGTGCGCCCCACAGAATTTGCGCCCCACAGAATTTGCGCCCCACAGGATGTGCAAGCACAGTTTTTTTATTAATTTGATTTAAATATTTTTTTTTGTAAAAATGTTTTAATATTATTTTTATTTATGATCGCAGCAGGATGTGCGCAGCAGGATGTGCGCCCCACAGAATTTGCGCCCCACAGGATGTTCAAGCACAGTTTTTTTATTAATTTGATTTAAAAAAAAATAATTGTAAATTGTTTTTAATATTATTTTTATTTATGTGCGCAGCAGGATGTGCGCCGCAGGATGTGCGCCCCACATAATTTGCCCCCCACAGGATGTGCAAGCACAGTCTTTTTATTAATTTGATTTAAATATTTTTTTTTGTAAAAATGTTTTAATATTATTTTTATTTATGTGCGCAGCAGGATGTGCGCCGCAGGATGTGCGCCCCACAGAATTTGCGCCACACAGGATGTGCAAGGACAGTTTTTTTATTAATTTGATTTAAAAAAAAAAATTGTAATTTGTTTTTAATATTATTTTTATTTATGTGCGCAGCAGGATGTGCGCCGCAGGATGTGCGCCCCACAGAATTTGCGCCCCACAGGATGTGCAAGCACAGTTTTTTTATTAATTTGATTTAAATATATTTTTTTGTAAAAATGTTTTAATATTATTTTTATTTATGTGCGCAGCAGGATGTGCGCCGCAGGATGTGCGCCCCACAGAATTTGCGCCCCACAGAATTTGCGCCCCACAGGATGTGCAAGCACAGTTTTTTTATTAATTTGATTTAAAAAAAAAATTGTAATTTGTTTTTAATATTATTTTTATTTATGTGCGCAGCAGGATGTGCGCCCCACATAATTTGCGCCCCACAGGATGTGCAAGCACAGTTTTTGTATTAATTTGATTTAAATATATTTTTTTGTAAAAATATTTTAATATTATTTTTATTTTATGTGCGCAGCAGGATGTGCGCTTCAGTATGTGCGCCCCACAGAATTTGCGCCCTACAGGATGTGCAAGCACAGTTTTTTTATTAATTTGATTTAATTATTTTTTTTTGTAAAAATGTTTTAATATTATTATTATTAATGTGCGCAGATGGATGTGCGCCGCATGATGTGCGCCCCACATAATTTGCGCCCCACAGGATGAGCAAGCACAGTTTTTTTATTAATTGTTTTAAATATTTTTTTTGTAAAGATGTTTTAATATTATTTTTATCTATGTGCGCAGCAGGATGTGCGCCGCAGTCTGTGCGCCCCACATCATTTGCGCCCCACAGAATTTGCGCCCCACAGAATTTGCGCCCCACAGGATGTGCAAGGACAGTTTTTTTATTAATTTGATTTAAAAAAAAAATTGTAATTTGTTTTTAATATTATTTTTATTTATGTGCGCAGCAGGATGTGCGCCGCAGTCTGTGCGCCCCACATAATTTGCGCCCCACAGAATTTGCGCCCCACAGAATTTGCGCCCCACAGAATTTGCGCCCCACAGGATGTGCAAGCACAGTTTTTTTATTAATTTGATTTAAATATTTTTTTTTGTAAAAATGTTTTAATATTATTTTTATTTATGTGCGCAGCAGGATGTGCGCCGCAGGATGTGCGCCCCACAGAATTTGCGCCCCACAGGATGTGCAAGCAAGGTTTTTTATTAGTTATATTTAAATATTTTTTTTTGTAAAAATGTTTTAACATTATTTTTATTTATGTGCGCAGCAGGATGTGCGCCCCACAGAATTTGCGCCCCACAGGATGTGCAAGGACAGTTTTTTTATTAATTTGATTTAAAAAAAAAAAATTGTAATTTGTTTTTAATATTATTTTTATTTATGTGCGCAGCAGGATGTGCGCCGCAAGATGTGCGCCCCACAGAATTTTCGCCCCACAGGATGTGCAAGCACAGTTTTTTTATTAATTTGATTTAAATATTTTTTTTTGTAAAAATGTTTTAATATTATTTGTATTAATGTGCGCAGCTGGATGTGCGCCACAGGATGTGCGCCCCACATAATTTGCGCCCCACAGGATGTGCAAGCACAGTTTTTTTATTAATTTGATTTAAATATTTTTTTTTGTAAAAATGTTTTAACATTATTTTTATTTATATGCGCAGCAGGATGTGCGCCGCAGGATGTGTGCCCCACAGAATTTGCGCCCTACAGGATGTGCAAGCACAGTTTTTTTATTAATTTGATTTAATTATTTTTTTTTGTAAAAATGTTTTAATATTATTATTATTAATGTGCGCAGATGGATGTGCGCCGCATGATGTGCGCCCCACATAATTTGCGCCCCACAGGATGAGCAAGCACAGTTTTTTTATTAATTGTTTTAAATATTTTTTTTGTAAAGATGTTTTAATATTATTTTTATCTATGTGCGCAGCAGGATGTGCGCCGCAGTCTGTGCGCCCCACATCATTTGCGCCCCACAGAATTTGCGCCCCACAGAATTTGCGCCCCACAGGATGTGCAAGGACAGTTTTTTTATTAATTTGATTTAAAAAAAAAATTGTAATTTGTTTTTAATATTATTTTTATTTATGTGCGCAGCAGGATGTGCGCCGCAGTCTGTGCGCCCCACATAATTTGCGCCCCACAGGATGTGCAACCACAGTTTTTTATTAATTTGATTTAAATATTTTTTTCTGTAAAAATGTTTTAATATTATTTTTATTTATGTGCGCAGCAGGATGTGCGCCGCATGATGTGCGCCCCACATAATTTGCGCCCCACAGGATGTGCAAGCACAGTTTTTGTATTAATTTGATTTAAATATATTTTTTTGTAAAAATGTTTTAATATTATTTTTATTTATGTGCGCAGCAGGATGTGCGCCGCAGGATGTGCGCCCCACAGAATTTGCGCCCCACAGAATTTGCGCCCCACAGAATTTGCGCCCCACAGGATGTGCAAGCACAGTTTTTTTATTAATTTGATTTAAATATTTTTTTTTGTAAAAATGTTTTAATATTATTTTTATTTATGTGCGCAGCAGGATGTGCGCCGCAGGATGTGCGCCCCACAGAATTTGCGCCCCACAGGATGTGCAAGCAAGGTTTTTTATTAGTTATATTTAAATATTTTTTTTTGTAAAAATGTTTTAACATTATTTTTATTTATGTGCGCAGCAGGATGTGCGCCCCACAGAATTTGCGCCCCACAGGATGTGCAAGGACAGTTTTTTTATTAATTTGATTTAAAAAAAAATAATTGTAAATTGTTTTTAATATTATTTTTATTTATGTGCGCAGCAGGATGTGCGCCGCAGGATGTGCGCCCCACATAATTTGCGCCCCACAGGATGTGCAAGCACAGTTTTTTTATTAATTTGATTTAAATATTTTTTTTTGTAAAAATGTTTTAATATTATTTTTATTTATGTGCGCAGCAGGATGTGCGCCGCAGGATGTGCGCCCCACAGAATTTGCGCCACACAGGATGTGCAAGGACAGTTTTTTTATTAATTTGATTTAAAAAAAAAAATTGTAATTTGTTTTTAATATTATTTTTATTTATGTGCGCAGCAGGATGTGCGCCGCAGGATGTGCGCCCCACAGAATTTGCGCCCCACAGGATGTGCAAGCAAAGTTTTTTTATTAATTTGATTTAAATATTTTTTTTTGTAAAAATGTTTTAATATTATTTTTATTCATGTGCGCAGCAGGATTTGCGCCGCAGGATGTGCGCCCCACAGAATTTGCGCCCCACAGGATGTGCAAGGACAGTTTTTTTATTAATTTGATTTAAAAAAAAAATTGTAATTTGTTTTTAATATTATTTTTATTTATGTGCGCAGCAGGATGTGCGCCGCAGGATTTGCGGCCCACAGAATTTGCGCCCCACAGGATGTGCAAGCACAGTTTTTTTATTAATTTGATTTAAAAAAAAAATTGTAATTTGTTTTTAATATTATTTTTATTTATGTGCGCAGCAGGATGTGCGCCCCACATAATTTGCGCCCCACAGGATGTGCAAGCACAGTTTTTGTATTAATTTGATTTAAATATATTTTTTTGTAAAAATATTTTAATATTATTTTTATTTTATGTGCGCAGCAGGATGTGCGCTTCAGTATGTGCGCCCCACAGAATTTGCGCCCTACAGGATGTGCAAGCACAGTTTTTTTATTAATTTGATTTAATTATTTTTTTTTGTAAAAATGTTTTAATATTATTATTATTAATGTGCGCAGATGGATGTGCGCCGCATGATGTGCGCCCCACATAATTTGCGCCCCACAGGATGAGCAAGCACAGTTTTTTTATTAATTGTTTTAAATATTTTTTTTGTAAAGATGTTTTAATATTATTTTTATCTATGTGCGCAGCAGGATGTGCGCCGCAGTCTGTGCGCCCCACATCATTTGCGCCCCACAGGATGTGCAACCACAGTTTTTTATTAATTTGATTTAAATATTTTTTTCTGTAAAAATGTTTTAATATTATTTTTATTTATGTGCGCAGCAGGATGTGCGCCGCATGATGTGCGCCCCACATAATTTGCGCCCCACAGGATGTGCAAGCACAGTTTTTGTATTAATTTGATTTAAATATATTTTTTTGTAAAAATGTTTTAATATTATTTTTATTTATGTGCGCAGCAGGATGTGCGCCGCAGGATGTGCGCCCCACAGAATTTGCGCCCCACAGAATTTGCGCCCCACAGGATGTGCAAGCACAGTTTTTTTATTAATTTGATTTAAATATTTTTTTTTGTAAAAATGTTTTAATATTATTTTTATTTATGATCGCAGCAGGATGTGCGCCGCAGGATGTGCGCCCCACAGAATTTGCGCCACACAGGATGTGCAAGGACAGTTTTTTTATTAATTTGATTTAAAAAAAAAAATTGTAATTTGTTTTTAATATTATTTTTATTTATGTGCGCAGCAGGATGTGCGCCGCAGGATGTGCGCCCCACAGAATTTGCGCCCCACAGGATGTGCAAGCACAGTTTTTTTATTAATTTGATTTAAAAAAAAAATTGTAATTTGTTTTTAATATTATTTTTATTTATGTGCGCAGCAGGATGTGCGCCCCACATAATTTGCGCCCCACAGGATGTGCAAGCACAGTTTTTGTATTAATTTGATTTAAATATATTTTTTTGTAAAAATATTTTAATATTATTTTTATTTTATGTGCGCAGCAGGATGTGCGCTTCAGTATGTGCGCCCCACAGAATTTGCGCCCTACAGGATGTGCAAGCACAGTTTTTTTATTAATTTGATTTAATTATTTTTTTTTGTAAAAATGTTTTAATATTATTATTATTAATGTGCGCAGATGGATGTGCGCCGCATGATGTGCGCCCCACATAATTTGCGCCCCACAGGATGAGCAAGCACAGTTTTTTTATTAATTGTTTTAAATATTTTTTTTGTAAAGATGTTTTAATATTATTTTTATCTATGTGCGCAGCAGGATGTGCGCCGCAGTCTGTGCGCCCCACATCATTTGCGCCCCACAGAATTTGCGCCCCACAGAATTTGCGCCCCACAGGATGTGCAAGGACAGTTTTTTTATTAATTTGATTTAAAAAAAAAATTGTAATTTGTTTTTAATATTATTTTTATTTATGTGCGCAGCAGGATGTGCGCCGCAGTCTGTGCGCCCCACATAATTTGCGCCCCACAGGATGTGCAACCACAGTTTTTTATTAATTTGATTTAAATATTTTTTTTTGTAAAAATGTTTTAATATTATTATTATTAATGTGCGCAGATGGATGTGCGCCGCATGATGTGCGCCCCACATAATTTGCGCCCCACAGGATGAGCAAGCACAGTTTTTTTATTAATTGTTTTAAATATTTTTTTTGTAAAGATGTTTTAATATTATTTTTATCTATGTGCGCAGCAGGATGTGCGCCGCAGTCTGTGCGCCCCACATCATTTGCGCCCCACAGGATGTGCAACCACAGTTTTTTATTAATTTGATTTAAATATTTTTTTCTGTAAAAATGTTTTAATATTATTTTTATTTATGTGCGCAGCAGGATGTGCGCCGCATGATGTGCGCCCCACATAATTTGCGCCCCACAGGATGTGCAAGCACAGTTTTTGTATTAATTTGATTTAAATATATTTTTTTGTAAAAATGTTTTAATATTATTTTTATTTATGTGCGCAGCAGGATGTGCGCCGCAGGATGTGCGCCCCACAGAATTTGCGCCCCACAGGATGTGCAAGCACAGTTTTTTTATTAATTTGATTTAAATATTTTTTTTTGTAAAAATGTTTTAATATTATTTTTATTTATGATCGCAGCAGGATGTGCGCAGCAGGATGTGCGCCCCACAGAATTTGCGCCCCACAGGATGTTCAAGCACAGTTTTTTTATTAATTTGATTTAAAAAAAAATAATTGTAAATTGTTTTTAATATAATTTTTATTTATGTGCGCAGCAGGATGTGCGCCGCAGGATGTGCGCCCCACATAATTTGCCCCCCACAGGATGTGCAAGCACAGTCTTTTTATTAATTTGATTTAAATATTTTTTTTTGTAAAAATGTTTTAATATTATTTTTATTTATGTGCGCAGCAGGATGTGCGCCGCAGGATGTGCGCCCCACAGAATTTGCGCCACACAGGATGTGCAAGGACAGTTTTTTTATTAATTTGATTTAAAAAAAAAAATTGTAATTTGTTTTTAATATTATTTTTATTTATGTGCGCAGCAGGATGTGCGCCGCAGGATGTGCGCCCCACAGAATTTGCGCCCCACAGGATGTGCAAGCACAGTTTTTTTATTAATTTGATTTAAATATTTTTTTTTGTAAAAATGTTTTAATATTATTTTTATTTATGTGCGCAGCAGGATGTGCGCCGCAGGATGTGCGCCCCACAGAATTTGCGCCCCACAGGATGTGCAAGGACAGTTTTTTTATTAATTTGATTTAAATATTTTTTTTGTAAAAATGTTTTAATATCATTTTTATTTATGTGCGCAGCAGGATGTGCGCCGCAGAATGTGCGCCCCTCAGAATTTGCGCCCCACAGGATGTGCAAGCACAGTTTTTTTATTAATTTGATTTAAATATTTTTTTTTGTAAAAATGTTTTAATATTATTTTTATTCATGTGCGCAGCAGGATTTGCGCCGCAGGATGTGCGCCCCACAGAATTTGCGCCCCACAGGATGTGCAAGGACAGTTTTTTTATTAATTTGATTTAAAAAAAAAATTGTAATTTGTTTTTAATATTATTTTTATTTATGTGCGCAGCAGGATGTGCGCCGCAGGATGTGCGCCCCACAGAATTTGCGCCACACAGGATGTGCAAGGACAGTTTTTTTATTAATTTGATTTAAAAAAAAAAATTGTAATTTGTTTTTAATATTATTTTTATTTATGTGCGCAGCAGGATGTGCGCCGCAGGATGTGCGCCCCACAGAATTTGCGCCCCACAGGATGTGCAAGCACAGTTTTTTTATTAATTTGATTTAAATATTTTTTTTTGTAAAAATGTTTTAATATTATTTTTATTTATGTGCGCAGCAGGATGTGCGCCGCAGGATGTGCGCCCCACAGAATTTGCGCCCCACAGGATGTGCAAGGACAGTTTTTTTATTAATTTGATTTAAATATTTTTTTTGTAAAAATGTTTTAATATCATTTTTATTTATGTGCGCAGCAGGATGTGCGCCGCAGAATGTGCGCCCCTCAGAATTTGCGCCCCACAGGATGTGCAAGCACAGTTTTTTTATTAATTTGATTTAAATATTTTTTTTTGTAAAAATGTTTTAATATTATTTTTATTCATGTGCGCAGCAGGATTTGCGCCGCAGGATGTGCGCCCCACAGAATTTGCGCCCCACAGGATGTGCAAGGACAGTTTTTTTATTAATTTGATTTAAATATTTTTTTTGTAAAAATGTTTTAATATCATTTTTATTTATGTGCGCAGCAGGATGTGCGCCGCAGAATGTGCGCCCCTCAGAATTTGCGCCCCACAGGATGTGCAAGCACAGTTTTTTTATTAATTTGATTTAAATATTTTTTTTTGTAAAAATGTTTTAATATTATTTTTATTCATGTGCGCAGCAGGATTTGCGCCGCAGGATGTGCGCCCCACAGAATTTGCGCCCCACAGGATGTGCAAGGACAGTTTTTTTATTAATTTGATTTAAAAAAAAAATTGTAATTTGTTTTTAATATTATTTTTATTTATGTGCGCAGCAGGATGTGCGCCGCAGGATTTGCGGCCCACAGAATTTGCGCCCCACAGGATGTGCAAGCACAGTTTTTTTATTAATTTGATTTAAAAAAAAAATTGTAATTTGTTTTTAATATTATTTTTATTTATGTGCGCAGCAGGATGTGCGCCGCATGATGTGCGCCCCACATAATTTGCGCCCCACAGGATGTGCAAGCACAGTTTTTGTATTAATTTGATTTAAATATTTTTTTTTGTAAAAATGTTTTAATATTATTTTTATTTATGTGCGCAGCAGGATGTGCGCCGCAGGATGTGCGCCCCACAGAATTTGCGCCCCACAGGATGTGCAAGCAAGGTTTTTTATTAGTTATATTTAAATATTTTTTTTTGTAAAAATGTTTTAATATTATTTTTATTTATGTGCGCAGCAGGATGTGCGCCGCATGATGTGCGCCCCACATAATTTGCGCCCCACAGGATGAGCAAGCACAGTTTTTTTATTAATTTGATTTAAAAAAAAAAAATGTAAAAATGTTTTAATATTATTTTTATTTATGTGCGCAGCAGGATGTGTGCCGCAGGATGTGCGCCCCACATAATTTGCGCCCCACAGGATGTGCAAGCACAGTTTTTTTATTAATTTGATTTAAAAAAAAAAAATGTAAAAATGTTTTAATATTATTTTTATTTATGTGCGCAGCAGGATGTGTGCCGCAGGATGTGCGCCCCACAGAATTTGCGCCCCACAGGATGTGCAAGCACAGTTTTTTTATTAATTTGATTTAAATATTTTTTTTTGTAAAAATGTTTTAATATTATTTTTATTCATGTGCGCAGCAGGATTTGCGCCGCAGGATGTGCGCCCCACAGAATTTGCGCCCCACAGGATGTGCAAGGACAGTTTTTTTATTAATTTGATTTAAAAAAAAAAAATTGTAATTTGTTTTTAATATTATTTTTATTTATGTGCGCAGCAGGATGTGCGCCGCAGGATGTGCGCCCCACAGAATTTGCGCCCCACAGGATGTGCAAGCACAGTTTTTTTATTAATTTGATTTAAAAAAAAAAATTGTAATTTGTTTTTAATATTATTTTTATTTATGTGCGCAGCAGGATGTGCGCCGCAGGATGTGCGCCCCTCAGAATTTGCGCCCCACAGGATGTGCAAGCACAGTTTTTTTATTAATTTGATTTAAATATTTTTTTTTGTAAAAATGTTTTAATATTATTTTTATTCATGTGCGCAGCAGGATTTGCGCCGCAGGATGTGCGCCCCACAGAATTTGCGCCCCACAGGATGTGCAAGGACAGTTTTTTTATTAATTTGATTTAAAAAAAAAATTGTAATTTGTTTTTAATATTATTTTTATTTATGTGCGCAGCAGGATGTGCGCCGCAGGATGTGCGCCCCACAGAATTTGCGCCACACAGGATGTGCAAGGACAGTTTTTTTATTAATTTGATTTAAAAAAAAAAATTGTAATTTGTTTTTAATATTATTTTTATTTATGTGCGCAGCAGGATGTGCGCCCCACAGAATTTGCGCCCCACAGGATGTGCAAGCACAGTTTTTGTATTAATTTGATTTAAATATTTTTTTTTGTAAAAATGTTTTAATATTATTTTTATTTATGTGCGCAGCAGGATGTGCGCCCCACATAATTTGCGCCCCACAGGATGTGCAAGCACAGTTTTTGTATTAATTTGATTTAAATATATTTTTTTGTAAAAATATTTTAATATTATTTTTATTTTATGTGCGCAGCAGGATGTGCGCTTCAGTATGTGCGCCCCACAGAATTTGCGCCCTACAGGATGTGCAAGCACAGTTTTTTTATTAATTTGATTTAATTATTTTTTTTTGTAAAAATGTTTTAATATTATTATTATTAATGTGCGCAGATGGATGTGCGCCGCAGTCTGTGCGCCCCACATCATTTGCGCCCCACAGGATGTGCAACCACAGTTTTTTATTAATTTGATTTAAATATTTTTTTCTGTAAAAATGTTTTAATATTATTTTTATTTATGTGCGCAGCAGGATGTGCGCCGCATGATGTGCGCCCCACATAATTTGCGCCCCACAGGATGTGCAAGCACAGTTTTTGTATTAATTTGATTTAAATATTTTTTTTTGTAAAAATGTTTTAATATTATTTTTATTTATGTGCGCAGCAGGATGTGCGCCGCAGGATGTGCGCCCCACAGAATTTGCGCCCCACAGGATGTGCAAGCAAGGTTTTTTATTAGTTATATTTAAATATTTTTTTTTGTAAAAATGTTTTAATATTATTTTTATTTATGTGCGCAGCAGGATGTGCGCCGCATGATGTGCGCCCCACATAATTTGCGCCCCACAGGATGAGCAAGCACAGTTTTTTTATTAATTTGATTTAAAAAAAAAAAATGTAAAAATGTTTTAATATTATTTTTATTTATGTGCGCAGCAGGATGTGTGCCGCAGGATGTGCGCCCCACATAATTTGCGCCCCACAGGATGTGCAAGCACAGTTTTTTTATTAATTTGATTTAAAAAAAAAAAATGTAAAAATGTTTTAATATTATTTTTATTTATGTGCGCAGCAGGATGTGTGCCGCAGGATGTGCGCCCCACAGAATTTGCGCCCCACAGGATGTGCAAGCACAGTTTTTTTATTAATTTGATTTAAATATTTTTTTTTGTAAAGATGTTTTAATATTATTTTTATTCATGTGCGCAGCAGGATTTGCGCCGCAGGATGTGCGCCCCACAGAATTTGCGCCCCACAGGATGTGCAAGGACAGTTTTTTTATTAATTTGATTTAAAAAAAAAAAATTGTAATTTGTTTTTAATATTATTTTTATTTATGTGCGCAGCAGGATGTGCGCCGCAGGATGTGCGCCCCACAGAATTTGCGCCCCACAGGATGTGCAAGCACAGTTTTTTTATTAATTTGATTTAAAAAAAAAAATTGTAATTTGTTTTTAATATTATTTTTATTTATGTGCGCAGCAGGATGTGCGCCGCAGGATGTGCGCCCCTCAGAATTTTCGCCCCACAGGATGTGCAAGCACAGTTTTTTTATTAATTTGATTTAAATATTTTTTTTTGTAAAAATGTTTTAATATTATTTTTATTCATGTGCGCAGCAGGATTTGCGCCGCAGGATGTGCGCCCCACAGAATTTGCGCCCCACAGGATGTGCAAGGACAGTTTTTTTATTAATTTGATTTAAAAAAAAAATTGTAATTTGTTTTTAATATTATTTTTATTTATGTGCGCAGCAGGATGTGCGCCGCAGGATGTGCGCCCCACAGAATTTGCGCCACAGAGGATGTGCAAGGACAGTTTTTTTATTAATTTGATTTAAAAAAAAAAATTGTAATTTGTTTTTAATATTATTTTTATTTATGTGCGCAGCAGGATGTGCGCCCCACAGAATTTGCGCCCCACAGAATTTGCGCCCCACAGGATGTGCAAGCACAGTTTTTTTATTAATTTGATTTAAATATTTTTTTTTGTAAAAATGTTTTAATATTATTTTTATTTATGATCGCAGCAGGATGTGCGCAGCAGGATGTGCGCCCCACAGAATTTGCGCCCCACAGGATGTTCAAGCACAGTTTTTTTATTAATTTGATTTAAAAAAAAATAATTGTAAATTGTTTTTAATATAATTTTTATTTATGTGCGCAGCAGGATGTGCGCCGCAGGATGTGCGCCCCACATAATTTGCCCCCCACAGGATGTGCAAGCACAGTCTTTTTATTAATTTGATTTAAATATTTTTTTTTGTAAAAATGTTTTAATATTATTTTTATTTATGTGCGCAGCAGGATGTGCGCCGCAGGATGTGCGCCCCACAGAATTTGCGCCACACAGGATGTGCAAGGACAGTTTTTTTATTAATTTGATTTAAAAAAAAAAATTGTAATTTGTTTTTAATATTATTTTTATTTATGTGCGCAGCAGGATGTGCGCCGCAGGATGTGCGCCCCACAGAATTTGCGCCCCACAGGATGTGCAAGCACAGTTTTTTTATTAATTTGATTTAAATATTTTTTTTTGTAAAAATGTTTTAATATTATTTTTATTTATGTGCGCAGCAGGATGTGCGCCGCAGGATGTGCGCCCCACAGAATTTGCGCCCCACAGGATGTGCAAGGACAGTTTTTTTATTAATTTGATTTAAATATTTTTTTTGTAAAAATGTTTTAATATCATTTTTATTTATGTGCGCAGCAGGATGTGCGCCGCAGAATGTGCGCCCCTCAGAATTTGCGCCCCACAGGATGTGCAAGCACAGTTTTTTTATTAATTTGATTTAAATATTTTTTTTTGTAAAAATGTTTTAATATTATTTTTATTCATGTGCGCAGCAGGATGTGCGCCCCACAGAATTTGCGCCCCACAGGATGTGCAAGGACAGTTTTTTTATTAATTTGATTTAAAAAAAAAAAATTGTAATTTGTTTTTAATATTATTTTTATTTATGTGCGCAGCAGGATGTGTGCCGCAGGATGTGCGCCCCACAGAATTTGCGCCCCACAGGATGTGCAAGGACAGTTTTTTTATTAATTTGATTTAATTATTTTTTTTTGTAAAAATGTTTTAATATTATTATTATTAATGTGCGCAGATGGATGTGCGCCGCATGATGTACGCCCCACATAATTTGCGCCCCACAGGATGAGCAAGCACAGTTTTTTTATTAATTGTTTTAAATATTTTTTTTGTAAAGATGTTTTAATATTATTTTTATCTATGTGCGCAGCAGGATGTGCGCCGCAGTCTGTGCGCCCCACATCATTTGCGCCCCACAGGATGTGCAACCACAGTTTTTTATTAATTTGATTTAAATATTTTTTTCTGTAAAAATGTTTTAATATTATTTTTATTTATGTGCGCAGCAGGATGTGCGCCGCATGATGTGCGCCCCACATAATTTGCCCCCCACAGGATGTGCAAGCACAGTTTTTTTATTAATTTGATTTAAATATTTTTTTTTGTAAAAATGTTTTAATATTATTTTTATTTATGTGCGCAGCAGGATGTGCGCCGCAGGATGTGCGCCCCACAGAATTTGCGCCCCACAGGATGTGCAAGCACAGTTTTTTTATTAATTTGATTTAAATATTTTTTTTTGTAAAAATGTTTTAATATTATTTGTATTAATGTGCGCAGCTGGATGTGCGCCGCAGGATGTGCGCCCCACAGAATTTGCGCCCCACAGGATGTGCAAGCACAGTTTTTTTATTAATTTGATTTAAATATTTTTTTTGTAAAAATGTTTTAATATTATTTTTATTTATGTGCGCAGTAGGATGTGCGCCCCACAGAATTTGCGCCCCAAAGGATGTGCAAGCACAGTTTTTTTATTAATTTGATTTAAAAAAAAATAATTGTAAATTGTTTTTAATATTATTTTTATTTATGTGTGCAGCAGGATGTGCGCCGCAGGATGTGCGCCCCACATAATTTGCGCCCCACAGGATGTGCAAGCACAGTTTTTTTATTAATTTGATTTTAATATATTTTTTTGTAAAAATGTTTTAATATTATTTTTATCTATGTGCGCAGCAGGATGTGCGCTGCAGTCTGTGCGCCCCACATAATTTGCGCCCCACAGGATGTGCAACCACAGTTTTTTATTAATTTGATTTAAATATTTTTTTCCTTAAAAATGTTTTAATATTATTTTTATTTATGTGCGCAGCAGGATGTGCGCCGCAGGATGTGCGCCCCACAGAATTTGCGCCCCACAGGATGTGCAAGCACAGTATTTTTATTAATTTGATTTAAAAAAAAAATAATTGTAAATTGTTTTTAATATTATTTTTATTTATGTGCGCAGCAGGATGTGCGCCGCACGATGTGCGCCCCACAGAATTTGCGCCCCACAGGATGTGCAAGGACAGTTTTTTTATTAATTTGATTTTTTTAAAAAAATTGTAATTTGTTTTTAATATTATTTTTATTTAAGTGCGCAGCTGGATGTGCGCCGCAGGATGTGCGCCCCACAGAATTTGCGCCCCACAGGATGTGCAAGCACAGTTTTTTTATTAATTTGATTTAAATATTTTTTTTTGTAAAAATGTTTTAATATTATTTTTATTTATGTGCGCAGCAGGATGTGCGCCCCACAGAATTTGCGCCCCACAGGATGTGCAAGCACAGTTTTTTTATTAATTTGATTTAAATATTTTTTTTTGTAAAAATGTTTTAATATTATTTTTATTTATGTGCGCAGCAGGATGTGCGCCCCACAGAATTTGCGCCCCACAGGATGTGCAAGCACAGTTTTTTTATTAATTTGATTTAAAAAAAAATAATTGTAAATTGTTTTTAATATTATTTTTATTTATGTGCGCAGCAGGATGTGTGCCGCAGGATGTGCACCCCACAGAATTTGCGCCCCACAGGATGTACAAGCACAGTTTTTTTATTAATTTGATTTTAATATTTTTTTTTGTAAAAATGTTTTAATATTATTTTTATTTATGTGCACAGCAGGATGTTAGCCGCAGGATGTGCGCCCCACAGAATTTGCGCCCCACAGAATGTGCAAGCACAGTTTTTTTATTAATTTGATTTTAATACATTTTTTTGTAAAAATGTTTTAATATTATTTTTATTTATGTTCACAGCAGGATGTGCGCCCCACAGAATTTGCGCCCCACAGGATGTGCAAGGACAGTTTTTTTATTAATTTGATTTTTAAAAAAAAATTGTAATTTGTTTTTAATATTATTTTTATTTATGTGCGCAGCAGGATGTGCGCCGCAGGATGTGCGCCCCACAGAATTTGCGCCCCACAGGATGTGCAAGGACAGTTTTTTTATTAATTTGATTTAAAAAAAAAAAAATTGTAATTTGTTTTTAATATTATTTTTATTTATGTGCGCAGCAGGATGTGCGCCGCATGATGTGCGCCCCACATAATTTGCACCCCACAGGATGTGCAAGCACAGTTTTTTTATTAATTTGATTTAAATATTTTTTTTTGTAAAAATGTTTTAATATTATTTTTATTTATGTGCGCAGCAGGATGTGTGCCGCAGGATGTGCGCCCCACAGAATTTGCGCCCCACAGGATGTACAAGCACAGTTTTTTTATTAATTTGATTTAAATATTTTTTTTTGTAAAAATGTTTTAATATTATTTTTATTTATGTGCGCAGCAGGATGTTAGCCGCAGGATGTGCGCCCCACAGAATTTGCGCCCCACAGGATGTGCAAGCACAGTTTTTTTATTAATTTGATTTAAACATTTTTTTTTGTAAAAATGTTTTAATATTATTTTTATTCATGTGCGCAGCAGGATTTGCGCCGCAGGATGTGCGCCCCACAGGATGTGCAAGGACAGTTTTTTTATTAATTTGATTAAAAAAAAAAATTGTAATTTGTTTTTAATATTATTTTTATTTATGTGCGCAGCAGGATGTGCGCCGCAGGATTTGCGGCCCACAGAATTTGCGCCCCACAGGATGTGCAAGGACAGTTTTTTTATTAATTTGATTTAAAAAAAAAATTGTAATTTGTTTTTAATATTATTTTTATTTATGTGCGCAGCAGGATGTGCGCCGCAGGATGTGCGCCCCACAGAATTTGCGCACCACAGGATGTGCAACCACAGTTTTTTTATTAATTTGATTTAAATATTTTTTTTTGTAAAAATGTTTTAATATTATTTTTATTTATGATCGCAGCAGGATGTGCGCAGCAGGATGTGCGCCCCACAGAATTTGCGCCCCACAGGATGTTCAAGCACAGTTTTTTTATTAATTTGATTTAAAAAAAAATAATTGTAAATTGTTTTTAATATAATTTTTATTTATGTGCGCAGCAGGATGTGCGCCGCAGGATGTGCGCCCCACATAATTTGCCCCCCACAGGATGTGCAAGCACAGTCTTTTTATTAATTTGATTTAAATATTTTTTTTTGTAAAAATGTTTTAATATTATTTTTATTTATGTGCGCAGCAGGATGTGCGCCGCAGGATGTGCGCCCCACAGAATTTGCGCCACACAGGATGTGCAAGGACAGTTTTTTTATTAATTTGATTTAAAAAAAAAAATTGTAATTTGTTTTTAATATTATTTTTATTTATGTGCGCAGCAGGATGTGCGCCGCAGGATGTGCGCCCCACAGAATTTGCGCCCCACAGGATGTGCAAGCACAGTTTTTTTATTAATTTGATTTAAATATTTTTTTTTGTAAAAATGTTTTAATATTATTTTTATTTATGTGCGCAGCAGGATGTGCGCCGCAGGATGTGCGCCCCACAGAATTTGCGCCCCACAGGATGTGCAAGGACAGTTTTTTTATTAATTTGATTTAAATATTTTTTTTGTAAAAATGTTTTAATATCATTTTTATTTATGTGCGCAGCAGGATGTGCGCCGCAGAATGTGCGCCCCTCAGAATTTGCGCCCCACAGGATGTGCAAGCACAGTTTTTTTATTAATTTGATTTAAATATTTTTTTTTGTAAAAATGTTTTAATATTATTTTTATTCATGTGCGCAGCAGGATTTGCGCCGCAGGATGTGCGCCCCACAGAATTTGCGCCCCACAGGATGTGCAAGGACAGTTTTTTTATTAATTTGATTTAAAAAAAAAATTGTAATTTGTTTTTAATATTATTTTTATTTATGTGCGCAGCAGGATGTGCGCCGCAGGATTTGCGGCCCACAGAATTTGCGCCCCACAGGATGTGCAAGCACAGTTTTTTTATTAATTTGATTTAAAAAAAAAATTGTAATTTGTTTTTAATATTATTTTTATTTATGTGCGCAGCAGGATGTGCGCCGCAGTCTGTGCGCCCCACATAATTTGCGCCCCACAGGATGTGCAACCACAGTTTTTTATTAATTTGATTTAAATATTTTTTTCTGTAAAAATGTTTTAATATTATTTTTATTTATGTGCGCAGCAGGATGTGCGCCGCATGATGTGCGCCCCACATAATTTGCGCCCCACAGGATGTGCAAGCACAGTTTTTGTATTAATTTGATTTAAATATATTTTTTTGTAAAAATGTTTTAATATTATTTTTATTTATGTGCGCAGCAGGATGTGCGCCGCATGATGTGCGCCCCACATAATTTGCGCCCCACAGGATGTGCAAGCACAGTTTTTGTATTAATTTGATTTAAATATATTTTTTTGTAAAAATGTTTTAATATTATTTTTATTTATGTGCGCAGCAGGATATGCGCCGCAGGATGTGCGCCCCACAGAATTTGCGCCCCACAGGATGTGCAAGCACAGTTTTTTTATTAATTTGATTTAAATATTTTTTTTTGTAAAAATGTTTTAATATTATTTTTATTTATGTGCGCAGCAGGATGTGCGCCGCAGGATGTGCGCCCCACAGAATTTGCGCCCCACAGGATGTGCAAGCAAGGTTTTTTATTAGTTATATTTAAATATTTTTTTTTGTAAAAATGTTTTAATATTATTTTTATTTATGTGCGCAGCAGGATGTGCGCCCCACATAATTTGCGCCCCACAGGATGTGCAAGCACAGTTTTTGTATTAATTTGATTTAAATATTTTTTTTTGTAAAAATGTTTTAATATTATTATTATTAATGTGCGCAGATGGATGTGCGCCGCAGTCTGTGCGCCCCACATCATTTGCGCCCCACAGGATGTGCAACCACAGTTTTTTATTAATTTGATTTAAATATTTTTTTCTGTAAAAATGTTTTAATATTATTTTTATTTATGTGCGCAGCAGGATGTGCGCCGCATGATGTGCGCCCCACATAATTTGCGCCCCACAGGATGTGCAAGCACAGTTTTTGTATTAATTTGATTTAAATATTTTTTTTTGTAAAAATGTTTTAATATTATTTTTATTTATGTGCGCAGCAGGATGTGCGCCGCAGGATGTGCGCCCCACAGAATTTGCGCCCCACAGGATGTGCAAGCAAGGTTTTTTATTAGTTATATTTAAATATTTTTTTTTGTAAAAATGTTTTAATATTATTTTTATTTATGTGCGCAGCAGGATGTGCGCCGCAGGATGTGCGCCCCACAGAATTTGCGCCCCACAGGATGTGCAAGCACAGTTTTTTTATTAATTTGATTTAAAAAAAAAAATTGTAATTTGTTTTTAATATTATTTTTATTTATGTGCGCAGCAGGATGTGCGCCGCAGGATGTGCGCCCCTCAGAATTTGCGCCCCACAGGATGTGCAAGCACAGTTTTTTTATTAATTTGATTTAAATATTTTTTTTTGTAAAAATGTTTTAATATTATTTTTATTCATGTGCGCAGCAGGATTTGCGCCGCAGGATGTGCGCCCCACAGAATTTGCGCCCCACAGGATGTGCAAGGACAGTTTTTTTATTAATTTGATTTAAAAAAAA
This sequence comes from Pleuronectes platessa, assembly GCF_947347685.1. Taxonomy (NCBI): domain Eukaryota; kingdom Metazoa; phylum Chordata; class Actinopteri; order Pleuronectiformes; family Pleuronectidae; genus Pleuronectes; species Pleuronectes platessa. The sequence continues at coordinate 587,147 of NW_026518974.1, forward strand.
AATTGTAATTTGTTTTTAATATTATTTTTATTTATGTGCGCAGCAGGATGTGCGCCGCAGGATGTGCGCCCCACAGAATTTGCGCCACACAGGATGTGCAAGGACAGTTTTTTTATTAATTTGATTTAAAAAAAAAAATTGTAATTTGTTTTTAATATTATTTTTATTTATGTGCGCAGCAGGATGTGCGCCCCACAGAATTTGCGCCCCACAGGATGTGCAAGCACAGTTTTTTTATTAATTTGATTTAAATATTTTTTTTTGTAAAAATGTTTTAATATTATTTTTATTTATGTGCGCAGCACGATGTGCGCCGCAGGATGTGCGCCCCACAGAATTTGCGCCCCACAGGATGTGCAAGGACAGTTTTTTTATTAATTTGATTTAAATATTTTTTTTGTAAAAATGTTTTAATATCATTTTTATTTATGTGCGCAGCAGGATGTGCGCCGCAGAATGTGCGCCCCTCAGAATTTGCGCCCCACAGGATGTGCAAGCACAGTTTTTTTATTAATTTGATTTAAATATTTTTTTTTGTAAAAATGTTTTAATATTATTTTTATTCATGTGCGCAGCAGGATTTGCGCCGCAGGATGTGCGCCCCACAGAATTTGCGCCCCACAGGATGTGCAAGGACAGTTTTTTTATTAATTTGATTTAAAAAAAAAATTGTAATTTGTTTTTAATATTATTTTTATTTATGTGCGCAGCAGGATGTGCGCCGCAGGATTTGCGGCCCACATCATTTGCGCCCCACAGGATGAGCAAGCACAGTTTTTTTATTAATTGTTTTAAATATTTTTTTTGTAAAGATGTTTTAATATTATTTTTATCTATGTGCGCAGCAGGATGTGCGCCGCAGTCTGTGCGCCCCACATCATTTGCGCCCCACAGGATGTGCAACCACAGTTTTTTATTAATTTGATTTAAATATTTTTTTCTGTAAAAATGTTTTAATATTATTTTTATTTATGTGCGCAGCAGGATGTGCGCCGCATGATGTGCGCCCCACATAATTTGCCCCCCACAGGATGTGCAAGCACAGTTTTTTTATTAATTTGATTTAAATATTTTTTTTTGTAAAAATGTTTTAATATTATTTTTATTTATGTGCGCAGCAGGATGTGCGCCGCAGGATGTGCGCCCCACAGAATTTGCGCCCCACAGGATGTGCAAGCACAGTTTTTTTATTAATTTGATTTAAATATTTTTTTTTGTAAAAATGTTTTAATATTATTTGTATTAATGTGCGCAGCTGGATGTGCGCCGCAGGATGTGCGCCCCACAGAATTTGCGCCCCACAGGATGTGCAAGCACAGTTTTTTTATTAATTTGATTTAAATATTTTTTTTGTAAAAATGTTTTAATATTATTTTTATTTATGTGCGCAGTAGGATGTGCGCCCCACAGAATTTGCGCCCCAAAGGATGTGCAAGCACAGTTTTTTTATTAATTTGATTTAAAAAAAAATAATTGTAAATTGTTTTTAATATTATTTTTATTTATGTGTGCAGCAGGATGTGCGCCGCAGGATGTGCGCCCCACATAATTTGCGCCCCACAGGATGTGCAAGCACAGTTTTTTTATTAATTTGATTTTAATATATTTTTTTGTAAAAATGTTTTAATATTATTTTTATCTATGTGCGCAGCAGGATGTGCGCTGCAGTCTGTGCGCCCCACATAATTTGCGCCCCACAGGATGTGCAACCACAGTTTTTTATTAATTTGATTTAAATATTTTTTTCCTTAAAAATGTTTTAATATTATTTTTATTTATGTGCGCAGCAGGATGTGCGCCGCAGGATGTGCGCCCCACAGAATTTGCGCCCCACAGGATGTGCAAGCACAGTATTTTTATTAATTTGATTTAAAAAAAAAATAATTGTAAATTGTTTTTAATATTATTTTTATTTATGTGCGCAGCAGGATGTGCGCCGCACGATGTGCGCCCCACAGAATTTGCGCCCCACAGGATGTGCAAGGACAGTTTTTTTATTAATTTGATTTTTTTAAAAAAATTGTAATTTGTTTTTAATATTATTTTTATTTAAGTGCGCAGCTGGATGTGCGCCGCAGGATGTGCGCCCCACAGAATTTGCGCCCCACAGGATGTGCAAGCACAGTTTTTTTATTAATTTGATTTAAATATTTTTTTTTGTAAAAATGTTTTAATATTATTTTTATTTATGTGCGCAGCAGGATGTGCGCCCCACAGAATTTGCGCCCCACAGGATGTGCAAGCACAGTTTTTTTATTAATTTGATTTAAATATTTTTTTTTGTAAAAATGTTTTAATATTATTTTTATTTATGTGCGCAGCAGGATGTGCGCCCCACAGAATTTGCGCCCCACAGGATGTGCAAGCACAGTTTTTTTATTAATTTGATTTAAAAAAAAATAATTGTAAATTGTTTTTAATATTATTTTTATTTATGTGCGCAGCAGGATGTGTGCCGCAGGATGTGCACCCCACAGAATTTGCGCCCCACAGGATGTACAAGCACAGTTTTTTTATTAATTTGATTTTAATATTTTTTTTTGTAAAAATGTTTTAATATTATTTTTATTTATGTGCACAGCAGGATGTTAGCCGCAGGATGTGCGCCCCACAGAATTTGCGCCCCACAGAATGTGCAAGCACAGTTTTTTTATTAATTTGATTTTAATACATTTTTTTGTAAAAATGTTTTAATATTATTTTTATTTATGTTCACAGCAGGATGTGCGCCCCACAGAATTTGCGCCCCACAGGATGTGCAAGGACAGTTTTTTTATTAATTTGATTTTTAAAAAAAAATTGTAATTTGTTTTTAATATTATTTTTATTTATGTGCGCAGCAGGATGTGCGCCGCAGGATGTGCGCCCCACAGAATTTGCGCCCCACAGGATGTGCAAGGACAGTTTTTTTATTAATTTGATTTAAAAAAAAAAAAATTGTAATTTGTTTTTAATATTATTTTTATTTATGTGCGCAGCAGGATGTGCGCCGCATGATGTGCGCCCCACATAATTTGCACCCCACAGGATGTGCAAGCACAGTTTTTTTATTAATTTGATTTAAATATTTTTTTTTGTAAAAATGTTTTAATATTATTTTTATTTATGTGCGCAGCAGGATGTGTGCCGCAGGATGTGCGCCCCACAGAATTTGCGCCCCACAGGATGTACAAGCACAGTTTTTTTATTAATTTGATTTAAATATTTTTTTTTGTAAAAATGTTTTAATATTATTTTTATTTATGTGCGCAGCAGGATGTTAGCCGCAGGATGTGCGCCCCACAGAATTTGCGCCCCACAGGATGTGCAAGCACAGTTTTTTTATTAATTTGATTTAAACATTTTTTTTTGTAAAAATGTTTTAATATTATTTTTATTCATGTGCGCAGCAGGATTTGCGCCGCAGGATGTGCGCCCCACAGGATGTGCAAGGACAGTTTTTTTATTAATTTGATTAAAAAAAAAAATTGTAATTTGTTTTTAATATTATTTTTATTTATGTGCGCAGCAGGATGTGCGCCGCAGGATTTGCGGCCCACAGAATTTGCGCCCCACAGGATGTGCAAGGACAGTTTTTTTATTAATTTGATTTAAAAAAAAAATTGTAATTTGTTTTTAATATTATTTTTATTTATGTGCGCAGCAGGATGTGCGCCGCAGGATGTGCGCCCCACAGAATTTGCGCACCACAGGATGTGCAACCACAGTTTTTTATTAATTTGATTTAAATATTTTTTTCTGTAAAAATGTTTTAATATTATTTTTATTTATGTGCGCAGCAGGATGTGCGCCGCAGGATGTGCGCCCCACAGAATTTGTGCCCCACAGGATGTGCAAGGACAGTTTTTTTATTAATTTGATTTTTTTAAAAAAATTGTAATTTGTTTTTAATATTATTTTTATTTATGTGCGCAGCAGGATGTGCGCCGCATGATGTGCGCCCCACATAATTTGCGCCCCACAGGATGTGCAAGCACAGTTTTTTTATTAAATTGATTTAAAAAAAAAAAATTGTAAATTGGTTTCAATATTATTTTTATTTATGTGCGCAGCAGGATGTGTGCCGCAGGATGTGCGCCCCACAGGATGTACAAGCACAGTTTTTTTATTAATTTGATTTAAATATTTTTTTTTGTAAAAATGTTTTAATATTATTTTTATTTATGTGCACAGCAGGATGTGCGCCGCATGATGTTTGCCCCACATAATTTGCGGCCCACAGGATGAGCAAGCACAGTTTTTTTATTAATTTGATTTAAAAAAAAAAATTGTAATTTGTTTTTAATATTATTTTTATTTAAGTGCGCAGCTGGATGTGCGCCGCAGGATGTGCGCCCCACAGAATTTGCGCCCCACAGGATGTGCAAGCACAGTTTTTTTATTAATTTGATTTAAATATTTTTTTTTGTAAAAATGTTTTAATATTATTTTTATTTATGTGCGCAGCAGGATGTGCGCCCCACAGAATTTGCGCCCCACAGGATGTGCAAGCACAGTTTTTTTATTAATTTGATTTAAATATTTTTTTTTGTAAAAATGTTTTAATATTATTTTTATTTATGTGCGCAGCAGGATGTGCGCCCCACAGAATTTGCGCCCCACAGGATGTGCAAGCACAGTTTTTTTATTAATTTGATTTAAAAAAAAATAATTGTAAATTGTTTTTAATATTATTTTTATTTATGTGCGCAGCAGGATGTGTGCCGCAGGATGTGCACCCCACAGAATTTGCGCCCCACAGGATGTACAAGCACAGTTTTTTTATTAATTTGATTTTAATATTTTTTTTTGTAAAAATGTTTTAATATTATTTTTATTTATGTGCGCAGCAGGATGTGTGCCGCAGGATGTGCGCCCCACAGAATTTGCGCCCCACAGGATGTACAAGCACAGTTTTTTTATTAATTTGATTTAAATATTTTTTTTTGTAAAAATGTTTTAATATTATTTTTATTTATGTGCGCAGCAGGATGTTAGCCGCAGGATGTGCGCCCCACAGAATTTGCGCCCCACAGGATGTGCAAGCACAGTTTTTTTATTAATTTGATTTAAAAAAAAATAATTGTAAATTGTTTTTAATATTATTTTTATTTATGTGCGCAGCAGGATGTGCGCCCCACATAATTTGCGCCCCACAGGATGTGCAAGCACAGTTTTTTCATTAATTTGATTTAAATATTTTTTTTTGTAAAAATGTTTTAATATTATTTTTATTTATGTGCGCAGCAGGATGTGCGCCGCAGGATGTGTGCCCCACAGAATTTGCGCCCCACAGGATGTGCAAGGACAATTTTTTTATTAATTTGATTTTTTTTTAAAAATTGTAATTTGTTTTTAATATTGTTTTTATTTATGTGCGCAGCAGGATGTGCGCCGCAGGATGTGCTTCCCACAGAATTTGCGCCCCACAGGATGTGCAAGCACAGTTTTTTTATTAATTTGATTTAAAAAAAAATAATTGTAAATTGTTTTTAATATTATTTTTATTTATGTGCGCAGCAGGATGTGCGCCCCACAGAATTTGCGCCCCACAGGATGTGCAAGCACAGTTTTTTTATTAATTTGATTTAAAAAAAATTAATTGTAAATTGTTTTTAATATTATTTTTATTTATGTGCGCAGCAGGATGTGCGCCCCACAGAATTTGCGCCCCACATAATTTGCGCCCCACAGGATGTGCAAGCACAGTTTTTTTATTAATTTGATTTAAATATTTTTTTTTGTAAAAATGTTTTAGTATTATTTTTATTCATGTGCGCAGCAGGATTTGCGCCGCAGGATGTGCGCCCCACAGAATTTGCGCCCCACAGGATGTGCAAGGACAGTTTTTTTATTAATTTTTTTTAAAAAAAAAATTGTAATTTGTTTTTAATATTATTTTTATTTATGTATGCAGCAGGATGTGCGCCGCAGTCTGTGCGCCCCGCATAATTTGCGCCCCACAGAATTTGCACCCCACAGGATGTGCAAGCACAGTTTTTTTATTAATTTGATTTAAAAAAAAATAATTGTAAATTGTTTTTAATATTATTTTTATTTATGTGCGCAGCAGGATGTGCGCCCCACAGAATTTGCGCCCCACAGGATGTGCAAGCACAGTTTTTTTATTAATTTGATTTAAATATTTTTTTTTGTAAAAATGTTTTAATATTATTTTTATTTATGTGCGCAGCAGGATGTGCGCCGCAGGATGTGCGCCCCACAGAATTTGCGCCCCTCAGGATGTGCAAGCACATTTTTTTTATTAATTTGATTTAAAAAAAAAAAATTGTAAATTTTTTTTAATATTATTTTTATTTATGTGCGCAGCAGGATGTGCGCCCCACAGAATTTGCGCCCCACAGAATTTGCACCCCACAGGATGTGCAAGCACAGTTTTTTTATTAATTTGATTTAAAAAAAAATAATTGTAAATTGTTTTCAATATTATTTTTATTTATGTGCGCAGCAGGATGTGCGCCCCACAGAATTTGCGCCCCACAGGGTGTCCAAGCACAGTTTTTTTATTAATTTGATTTAAATATTTTTTTTTGTAAAAATGTTTTAATATTATTTTTATTCATGTGCACAGCAGGATGTGCGCCGCATGATGTGCGCCCCACATAATTTGCGCCCCACAGGATGAGCAAGCACAGTTTTTTTATTAATTTGATTTAAATATTTTTTTTTGTAAAAATGTTTTAATATTATTTGTATTAATGTGCGCAGCTGGATGTGCGCCGCAGGATGTGCTTCCCACAGAATTTGCGCCCCACAGGATGTGCAAGCACAGTTTTTTTATTAATTTGATTTAAAAAAAAATAATTGTAAATTGTTTTTAATATTATTTTTATTTATGTGCGCAGCAGGATGTGCGCCCCACAGAATTTGCGCCCCACATAATTTGCGCCCCACAGGATGTGCAAGCACAGTTTTTTTATTAATTTGATTTAAATATTTTTTTTTGTAAAAATGTTTTAATATTATTTTTATTCATGTGCGCAGCAGGATGTGCGCCGCAGGATGTGCGCCCCACAGAATTTGCGCCCCACAGGATGTGCAAGGACAGTTTTTTTATTAATTTGATTTAAAAAAAAAAAATTGTAATTTGTTTTTAATATTATTTTTATTTATGTGCGCAGCAGGATGTGTGCCGCAGGATGTGCGCCCCACAGAATTTGCGCCCCACAGGATGTGCAAGGACAGTTTTTTTATTAATTTGATTTAATTATTTTTTTTTGTAAAAATGTTTTAATATTATTATTATTAATGTGCGCAGATGGATGTGCGCCGCATGATGTACGCCCCACATAATTTGCGCCCCACAGGATGAGCAAGCACAGTTTTTTTATTAATTGTTTTAAATATTTTTTTTGTAAAGATGTTTTAATATTATTTTTATCTATGTGCGCAGCAGGATGTGCGCCGCAGTCTGTGCGCCCCACATCATTTGCGCCCCACAGGATGTGCAACCACAGTTTTTTATTAATTTGATTTAAATATTTTTTTCTGTAAAAATGTTTTAATATTATTTTTATTTATGTGCGCAGCAGGATGTGCGCCGCATGATGTGCGCCCCACATAATTTGCCCCCCACAGGATGTGCAAGCACAGTTTTTTTATTAATTTGATTTAAATATTTTTTTTTGTAAAAATGTTTTAATATTATTTTTATTTATGTGCGCAGCAGGATGTGCGCCGCAGGATGTGCGCCCCACAGAATTTGCGCCCCACAGGATGTGCAAGCACAGTTTTTTTATTAATTTGATTTTAATATATTTTTTTGTAAAAATGTTTTAATATTATTTTTATCTATGTGCGCAGCAGGATGTGCGCCGCAGTCTGTGCGCCCCACATAATTTGCGCCCCACAGGATGTGCAACAACAGTTTTTTATTAATTTGATTTAAATATTTTTTTCCTTAAAAATGTTTTAATATTATTTTTATTTATGTGCGCAGCAGGATGTGCGCCGCAGGATGTGCGCCCCACAGAATTTGCGCCCCACAGGATGTGCAAGCACAGTATTTTTATTAATTTGATTTAAAAAAAAAATAATTGTAAATTGTTTTTAATATTATTTTTATTTATGTGCGCAGCAGGATGTGCGCCGCACGATGTGCGCCCCACAGAATTTGCGCCCCACAGAATGTGCAAGCACAGTTTTTTTATTAATTTGATTTTAATACATTTTTTTGTAAAAATGTTTTAATATTATTTTTATTTATGTGCACAGCAGGATGTGCGCCCCACAGAATTTGCGCCCCACAGGATGTGCAAGGACAGTTTTTTTATTAATTTGATTTTTAAAAAAAAATTGTAATTTGTTTTTAATATTATTTTTATTTATGTGCGCAGCAGGATGTGCGCCGCAGGATGTGCGCCCCACAGAATTTGCGCCCCACAGGATGTGCAAGGACAGTTTTTTTATTAATTTGATTTAAAAAAAAAAAAATTGTAATTTGTTTTTAATATTATTTTTATTTATGTGCGCAGCAGGATGTGCGCCGCATGATGTGCGCCCCACATAATTTGCACCCCACAGGATGTGCAAGCACAGTTTTTTTATTAATTTGATTTAAATATTTTTTTTTGTAAAAATGTTTTAATATTATTTTTATTTATGTGCGCAGCAGGATGTGTGCCGCAGGATGTGCGCCCCACAGAATTTGCGCCCCACAGGATGTACAAGCACAGTTTTTTTATTAATTTGATTTAAATATTTTTTTTTGTAAAAATGTTTTAATATTATTTTTATTTATGTGCGCAGCAGGATGTTAGCCGCAGGATGTGCGCCCCACAGAATTTGCGCCCCACAGGATGTGCAAGCACAGTTTTTTTATTAATTTGATTTAAACATTTTTTTTTGTAAAAATGTTTTAATATTATTTTTATTCATGTGCGCAGCAGGATTTGCGCCGCAGGATGTGCGCCCCACAGGATGTGCAAGGACAGTTTTTTTATTAATTTGATTAAAAAAAAAAATTGTAATTTGTTTTTAATATTATTTTTATTTATGTGCGCAGCAGGATGTGCGCCGCAGGATTTGCGGCCCACAGAATTTGCGCCCCACAGGATGTGCAAGGACAGTTTTTTTATTAATTTGATTTAAAAAAAAAATTGTAATTTGTTTTTAATATTATTTTTATTTATGTGCGCAGCAGGACGTGCGCCGCAGGATGTGCGCCCCACAGAATTTGCGCACCACAGGATGTGCAACCACAGTTTTTTATTAATTTGATTTAAATATTTTTTTCTGTAAAAATGTTTTAATATTATTTTTATTTATGTGCGCAGCAGGATGTGCGCCGCAGGATGTGCGCCCCACAGAATTTGTGCCCCACAGGATGTGCAAGGACAGTTTTTTTATTAATTTGATTTTTTTAAAAAAATTGTAATTTGTTTTTAATATTATTTTTATTTATGTGCGCAGCAGGATGTGCGCCGCATGATGTGCGCCCCACATAATTTGCGCCCCACAGGATGTGCAAGCACAGTTTTTTTATTAATTTGATTTAAAAAAAAAAATTGTAATTTGTTTTTAATATTATTTTTATTTAAGTGCGCAGCTGGATGTGCGCCGCAGGATGTGCGCCCCACAGAATTTGCGCCCCACAGGATGTGCAAGCACAGTTTTTTTATTAATTTGATTTAAATATTTTTTTTTGTAAAAATGTTTTAATATTATTTTTATTTATGTGCGCAGCAGGATGTGCGCCCCACAGAATTTGCGCCCCACAGGATGTGCAAGCACAGTTTTTTTATTAATTTGATTTAAATATTTTTTTTTGTAAAAATGTTTTAATATTATTTTTATTTATTTGCGCAGCAGGATGTGCGCCCCACAGAATTTGCGCCCCACAGGATGTGCAAGCACAGTTTTTTTATTAATTTGATTTAAAAAAAAATAATTGTAAATTGTTTTTAATATTATTTTTATTTATGTGCGCAGCAGGATGTGTGCCGCAGGATGTGCACCCCACAGAATTTGCGCCCCACAGGATGTACAAGCACAGTTTTTTTATTAATTTGATTTTAATATTTTTTTTTGTAAAAATGTTTTAATATTATTTTTATTTATGTGCACAGCAGGATGTTAGCCGCAGGATGTGCGCCCCACAGAATTTGCGCCCCACAGAATGTGCAAGCACAGTTTTTTTATTAATTTGATTTTAATACATTTTTTTGTAAAAATGTTTTAATATTATTTTTATTTATGTGCACAGCAGGATGTGCGCCCCACAGAATTTGCGCCCCACAGGATGTGCAAGGACAGTTTTTTTATTAATTTGATTTAAAAAAAAAAAATTGTAATTTGTTTTTAATATTATTTTTATTTATGTGCGCAGAAGGATGTGCGCCGCAGGTTGTGCGCCCCACAGAATTTGCGCCCCACAGGATGTGCAAGCACAGTTTTTTTATTAATTTGATTTAAATATTTTTTTTTGTAAAAATATTTTAATATTATTTTTATTTCATGTGCGCAGCAGGATGTGCGCTTCAGGATGTGCACCCCACAGAATTTGCGCCCTACAGGATGTGCAAGCACAGTTTTTTTATTAATTTGATTTAAATATTTTTTTTTGTAAAAATGTTTTAATATTATTATTATTATTAATGTGCGCAGCTGGATGTGCGCCGCATGATGTGCGCCCCACATAATTTGCACCCCACAGGATGTGCAAGCACAGTTTTTTTATTAATTTGATTTAAATATTTTTTTTTGTAAAAATGTTTTAATATTATTTTTATTTATGTGCGCAGCAGGATGTTAGCCGCAGGATGTGCGCCCCACAGAATTTGCGCCCCACAGGATGTGCAAGCACAGTTTTTTTATTAATTTGATTTAAAAAAAATTAATTGTAAATTGTTTTTAATATTATTTTTATTTATGTGCGCAGCAGGATGTGCGCCCCACAGAATTTGCGCCCCACATAATTTGCGCCCCACAGGATGTGCAAGCACAGTTTTTTTATTAATTTTATTTAAATATTTTTTTTTGTAAAAATGTTTTAGTATTATTTTTATTCATGTGCGCAGCAGGATTTGCGCCGCAGGATGTGCGCCCCACAGAATTATTTGCGCCCCACAGGATGTGCAAGGACAGTTTTTTTATTAATTTTTTTAAAAAAAAAATTGTAATTTGTTTTTAATATTATTTTTATTTATGTATGCAGCAGGATGTGCACCGAAGTCTGTGCGCCCCGCATAATTTGCGCCCCACAGAATTTGCACCCCACAGGATGTGCAAGCACAGTTTTTTTATTAATTTGATTTAAAAAAAAATAATTGTAAATTGTTTTTAATATTATTTTTATTTATGTGCGCAGCAGGATGTGCGCCCCACAGAATTTGCGCCCCACAGGATGTGCAAGCACAGTTTTTTTATTAATTTGATTTAAATATTTTTTTTTGTAAAAATGTTTTAATATTATTTTTATTTATGTGCGCAGCAGGATGTGCGCCGCAGGATGTGCGCCCCACAGAATTTGCGCCCCACAGAATTTGCACCCCACAGGATGTGCAAGCACAGTTTTTTTATTAATTTGATTTAAAAAAAAATAATTGTAAATTGTTTTCAATATTATTTTTATTTATGTGCGCAGCAGGATGTGCGCCCCACAGAATTTGCGCCCCACCGGATGTGCAAGCACAGTTTTTTTATTAATTTGATTTAAAAAAAAATAATTGTAAATTGTTTTTAGTATTATTTTTATTCATGTGCGCAGCAGGATGTGCGCCGCAGGATGTGCGCCCCACATAATTTGCGCCCCACAGGATGTGCAAGCACAGTTTTTTTATTAATTTGATTTAAATATTTTTTTTTGTAAAAATGTTTTAATATTATTTTTATTTATGTGCGCAGCAGGATGTGCGCCGCAGGATGTGCGCCCCACAGAATTTGCGCCCTTCAGGATGTGCAAGCACATTTTTTTTATTAATTTGATTTAAAAAAAAAAAATTGTAAATTTTTTTTAATATTATTTTTATTTATGTGCGCAGCAGGATGTGCGCCCCACAGAATTTGCGCCCCACAGGATGTGCAAGCACAGTTTTTTTATTAATTTGATTTAAAAAAAAAATTGTAATTTGTTTTTAATATTATTTTTATTTATGTGCGCAGCAGGATGTGCGCCGCAGGATTTGCGGCCCACAGAATTTGCGCCCCACAGGATGTGCAAGCACAGTTTTTTTATTAGTTATATTTAAATATTTTTTTTTGTAAAAATGTTTTAATATTATTTTTATTTATGTGCGCAGCAGGATGTGCGCCCCACAGAATTTGCGCCCCACAGGGTGTGCAAGCACAGTTTTTTTATTAATTTGATTTAAATATTTTTTTTTGTAAAAATGTTTTAATATTATTTTTATTCATGTGCACAGCAGGATGTGCGCCGCATGATGTGCGCCCCACATAATTTGCGCCCCACAGGATGAGCAAGCACAGTTTTTTTATTAATTTGATTTAAATATTTTTTTTTGTAAAAATGTTTTAATATTATTTGTATTAATGTGCGCAGCTGGATGTGCGCCGCAGGATGTGCTTCCCACAGAATTTGCGCCCCACAGGATGTGCAAGCACAGTTTTTTTATTAATTTGATTTAAATATTTTTTTTTGTAAAAATGTTTTAATATTATTTTTATTTATGTGCGCAGCAGGATGTGCGCCGCAGTCTGTGCGCCCCGCATAATTTGCGCCCCACAGAATTTGCACCCCACAGGATGTGCAAGCACAGTTTTTTTATTAATTTGATTTAAAAAAAAATAATTGTAAATTGTTTTTAATATTATTTTTATTTATGTGCGCAGCAGGATGTGCGCCCCACAGAATTTGCGCCCCACAGGATGTGCAAGCACAGTTTTTTTATTAATTTGATTTAAAAAAAATTAATTGTAAATTGTTTTTAATATTATTTTTATTTATGTGCGCAGCAGGATGTGCGCCCCACAGAATTTGCGCCCCACATAATTTGCGCCCCACAAGATGTGCAAGCACAGTTTTTTTATTAATTTGATTTAAATATTTTTTTTTGTAAAAATGTTTTAATATTATTTTTATTCATGTGCGCAGCAGGATTTGCGCCGCAGGATGTGCGCCCCACAGAATTTGCGCCCCACAGGATGTGCAAGGACAGTTTTTTTATTAATTTTTTTTTAAAAAAAAATTGTAATTTGTTTTTAATATTATTTTCATTTATGTATGCAGCAGGATGTGCGCCGCAGTCTGTGCGCCCCGCATAATTTGCGCCCCACAGAATTTGCACCCCACAGGATGAGCAAACACAGTTTTCTTATTAATTTGATTTAAAAAAAAATAATTGTAAATTGTTTTTAATATTATTTTTATTTATGTGCGCAGCAGGATGTGCGCCCCACAGAATTTGCGCCCCACATAATTTGCGCCCCACAGGATGTGCAAGCACAGTTTTTTTATTAATTTGATTTAAATATTTTTTTTTGTAAAAATGTTTTAATATTATTTTTATTCATGTGCGCAGCAGGATTTGCGCCGCAGGATGTGCGCCCCACAGAATTTGCGCCCCACAGGATGTGCAAGGACAGTTTTTTTATTAATTTTTAAAAAAAAAAAAATTGTAATTTGTTTTTAATATTATTTTTATTTATGTATGCAGCAGGATGTGCGCCGCAGTCTGTGCGCCCCGCATAATTTGCGCCCCACAGAATTTGCACCCCACAGGATGTGCAAGCACAGTTTTTTTATTAATTTGATTTAAAAAAAAATAATTGTAAATTGTTTTTAATATTATTTTTATTTATGTGCGCAGCAGGATGTGCGCCCCACAGAATTTGCGCCCCACAGGATGTGCAAGCACAGTTTTTTTATTAATTTGATTTAAATATTTTTTTTTGTAAAAATGTTTTAATATTATTTTTATTTATGTGCGCAGCAGGATGTGCGCCGCAGGATGTGCGCCCCACAGAATTTGCGCCACACAGGATGTGCAAGGACAGTTTTTTTATTAATTTGATTTAAAAAAAAAAAATTGTAATTTGTTTTTAATATTATTTTTATTTATGTGCGCAGCAGGATGTGCGCCGCAGGATGTGCGCCCCACAGAATTTGCGCCCCACAGGATGTGCAAGGACAGTTTTTTTATTAATTTGATTTAAAAAAAAAAAATTGTAATTTGTTTTTAATATTATTTTTATTTATGTGCGCAGCAGGATGTGCGCTTCAGGATGTGCGCCCCACAGAATTTGCGCCCTACAGGATGTGCAAGCACAGTTCTTTTATTAATTTGATTTAAATATTTTTTTTTGTAAAAATGTTTTAATATTATTATTATTAATGTGCGCAGCTGGATGTGCGCCGCATGATGTGCGCCCCACATAATTTGCGCCCCACAGGATGAGCAAGCACAGTTTTTTTATTAATTGTTTTAAATATTTTTTTTGTAAAGATGTTTTAATATTATTTTTATCTATGTGCGCAGCAGGATGTGCGCCGCAGTCTGTGCGCCCCACATAATTTGCGCCCCACAGGATGTGCAAGCAAGGTTTTTTATTAGTTATATTTAAATATTTTTTTCTGTAAAAATATTTTAATATTATTTTTATTTATGTGCGCAGCAGGATGTGCGCCGCATGATGTGCGCCCCACATAATTTGCGCCCCACAGGATGTGCAAGCACAGTTTTTTTATTAATTTGATTTAAAAAAAAAAAATTGTAATTTGTTTTTAATATTATTTTTATTTATGTGCGCAGCAGGATGTGCGCTTCAGGATGTGCGCCCCACAGAATTTGCGCCCCACAGGATGTGCAAGCACAGTTTTTTTATTAATTTGATTTAAATATTTTTTTTTGTAAAAAGGTTTTAACATTATTTTTATTTATATGCGCAGCAGGATGTGCGCCGCAGGATGTGCGCCCCACAGAATTTGCGCCCCACAGGATGTGCAAGCACAGTTTTTTTATTAATTTGATTTAAAAAAAAAAAAAATTGTAATTTGTTTTTAATATTATTTTTATTTATGTGCGCAGCAGGATTTGCGCCGCATGATGTGCGCCCCACATAATTTGCGCCCCACAGGATGTGCAAGCACAGTTTTTTTATTAATTTGATTTAAAAAAAAAAAATTGTAATTTGTTTTTAATATTATTTTTATTCATCTGCGCAGCAGGATTTGCGCCGCAGGATGTGCGCCCCACAGAATTTGCGCCCCACAGGATGTGCAAGCACAGTTTTTTTATTAATTTGATTTAAATATTTTTTTTTGTAAAAATGTTTTAATATTATTTTTATTTATGTGCGCAGCAGGATGTGCGCCGCAGGATGTGCGCCCCACAGAATTTGCGCCACACAGGATGTGCAAGGACAGTTTTTTTATTAATTTGATTTAAAAAAAAAAAATTGTAAATTTGTTTCAATATTTTTTTTATTTATGTGCGCAGCAGGATGTGTGCCGCAGGATGTGCGCCCCACAGAATTTGCGCCCCATAGGATGTACAAGCACAGTTTTTTTATTAATTTGATTTAAATATTTTTTTTTGTAAAAATGTTTTAATATTATTTTTATTTATGTGCGCAGCAGGATGTGCGCCGCAGGATGTGTGCCCCACAGAATTTGCGCCCCACAGGATGTGCAAGGACAATTTTTTTATTAATTTGATTTTTAAAAAAAAATTGTAATTTGTTTTTAATATTGTTTTTATTTATGTGCGCAGCAGGATGTGCGCCGCAGGATTTGCGCCCCACATAATTTGCGCCCCACAGAATGTGCAAGCACAGTTTTTTTATTAATTTGATTTTAATATATTTTTTTGTAAAAATGTTTTAATATTATTTTTATTTATGTGCACAGCAGGATGTGCGCCGCAGGATGTGCGCCCCACATAATTTGCGCCCCACAGGATGTGCAAGCACAGTTTTTTTATTAATTTGATTTAAATATTTTTTTTTGTAAAAATGTTTTAATATTATTTTTATTTATGTGCGCAGCAGGATGTGCGCCGCAGGATGTGCGCCCCACAGAATTTGCGCCCCACTGGATGTGCAAGGACAGTTTTTTTATTAATTTGATTTAAATATTTTTTTTGTAAAAATGTTTTAATATTATTTTTATTTATGTTCGCAGCAGGATGTGCGCCGCAGGATGTGCGCCCCACATAATTTGCGCCCCACAGGATGTGCAAGCACAGTTTTTTTATTAATTTGATTTAAAAAAAAAATAATTGTAAATTGTTTTTAATATTATTTTTATTTATGTGCGCAGCAGGATGTGCACCGCAGGATGTGCGCCCCACATAATTTGCGCCCCACAGGATGTGCAAGCACAGTTTTTTTATTAATTTGATTTAAATATTTTTTTTTGTAAAAATGTTTTAATATTATTTTTATTTATGTGCGCAGCAGGATGTGCGCCGCAGGAAGTGCGCCCCACAGAATTTGCGCCCCACAGGATGTGCAAGGACAGTTTTTTTATTAATTTGATTTAAAAAAAAAAAAATTCTAATTTGTTTTTAATATTATTTTTATTTATGTGCGCAGCAGGATGTGCGCCGCATGATGTGCGCCCCACATAATTTGCGCCCCACAGGATGTGCAAGCACAGTTTTTTTATTAATTTGATTTAAAAAAAAAAAATTGTAAATTTGTTTCAATATTATTTTTATTTATGTGCGCAGCAGGATGTGTGCCGCAGGATGTGCGCCCCACAGAATTTGCGCCCCACAGGATGTGCAAGCACAGTTTTTTTATTAATTTGATTTAAATATTTTTTTTTGTAAAAATGTTTTAATATTATTTTTATTCATGTGCGCAGCAGGATTTGCGCCGCAGGATGTGCGCCCCACAGGATGTGCAAGGACAGTTTTTTTATTAATTTGATTTAAAAAAAAAATTGTAATTTGTTTTTAATATTATTTTTATTTATGTGCGCAGCTGGATGTGCGCCGCATGATGTGCGCCCCACATAATTTGCGCCCCACAGGATGAGCAAGCACAGTTTTTTTATTAATTGTTTTAAATATTTTTTTTGTAAAGATGTTTTAATATTATTTTTATCTATGTGCGCAGCAGGATGTGCGCCGCGGTCTGTGCGCCCCACATAATTTGCGCCCCACAGGATGTGCAAGCACAGTTTTTGTATTAATTTGATTTAAATATATTTTTTTGTAAAAATGTTTTAATATTATTTTTATTTATGTGCGCAGCAGGATGTGCGCCGCATGATGTGCGCCCCACATAATTTGCGCCCCACAGGATGTGCAAGCACAGTTTTTTTTTTAATTTGATTTAAAAAAAAAATAATTGTAAATTGTTTTTAATATTATTTTTATTTATGTGCGCAGCAGGATGTGCGCCGCAGGATGTGCGCCCCACATAATTTGCGCCCCACAGGATGTGCAAGCACAGTTTTTTTATTAATTTGATTTAAATATTTTTTTTTGTAAAAATGTTTTAATATTATTTTTATTTATGTGCGCAGCAGGATGTGCGCCGCAGGATGTTCGAACCACAGAATTTGGGCCCACAGGATGTGCAAGGACAGTTTTTTTATTAATTTGATTTTTAAAAAAAAATTGTAATTTGTTTTTAATATTATTTTTATTTATGTGCGCAGCAGGATGTGCGCCCCACAGAATTTGCGCCCCACAGGATGTGCAAGCACAGTTTTTTTATTAATTTGATTTAAAAAAAAATAATTGTAAATTGTTTTTAATATTATTTTTATTTATGTGCGCAGCAGGATGTGCACCGCAGGATGTGCGCCCCACAGAATTTGCGCCCCACAGGATGTGCAAGCACAGTTTTTTTTTTAATTTGATTTAAAAAAAAAATAATCGTAAATTGTTTTTAATATTATTTTTATTTATTTGCGCAGCAGGATGTGTGCCGCAGGATGTGCGCTACACATAATTTGCAACCCACGGGTTGTGCAAGCACAGTTTTTTTATTAATTTGATTTAAATATTTTTTTTTGTAAAAATGTTTTAACATTATTTTTATTTATGTGCGCAGCAGGATGTGCGCCGCAGGATGTGCGCCCCACAGAATTTGCGCCCCACAGGATGTGCAAGCACAGTTTTTTTATTAATTTGATTTAAAAAAAAATAATTGTAAATTGTTTTTAATATTATTTTTATTTATGTGCGCAGCAGGATGTGCGCCGCAGGATGTGCGCCCCACAGAATTTGCGCCCCACAAGATGAGCAAGCACAGTTTTTTTATTAATTGTTTTAAATATTTTTTTTGTAAAGATGTTTTAATATTATTTTTATCTATGTGCGCAGCAGGATGTGCGCCGCAGTCTGTGCGCCTCACATAATTTGCGCCCCACAGGATGTGCAAGGACAATTTTTTTATTAATTTGATTTTTAAAAAAAAATTGTAATTTGTTTTTAATATTGTTTTTATTAATGTGCGCAGCAGGATGTGCAACCCACAGAATTTGCGCCCCACAGGATGTGCAAGCACAGTTTTTTTATTAATTTGATTTTAATATATTTTTTTGTAAAAATGTTTTAATATTATTTTTATTTATGTGCGCAGCAGGATGTGCGCCGCATGATGTGCGCCCCACATAATTTTCGCCCCACAGGATGTGCAAGCACAGTTTTTTTATTAATTTGATTTAAATATTTTTTTTTGTAAAAATGTTTTAATATTATTTTTATTTATGTGCGCAGCAGGATGTGTGCCGCAGGATGTGCGCCCCACAGAATTTGCACCCCACAGGATGTGCAAGCACAGTTTTTTTATTAATTTGATTTAAAAAAAAATAATTGTAAATTGTTTTTAATATTATTTTTATTTATGTGCGCAGCAGGATGTGCGCCGCATGATGTGCGCCCCACATCAAGTTCGCCCCACAGGATGTGCAAGCACAGTTTTTTTATTAATTTGATTTTATAAAAAAAATTGTAATTTGTTTTTAATATTGTTTTTATTTATGTGCGCAGCAGGATGTGCGCCGCAGGATTTGCACCCCACATAATTTGTGCCCCACAGAATGTGCAAGCACAGTTTTTTTATTAATTTGATTTTAATATATTTTTTTGTAAAAATGTTTTAATATTATTTTTATTTATGTGCACAGCAGGATGTGCGCCGCAGGATGTGCGCCCCACATAATTTGCGCCCCACAGGATGTGCAAGCAAGGTTTTTTATTAGTTATATTTAAATATTTTTTTTTGTAAAAATGTTTTAATATTATTTTTATTTATGTGCGCAGCAGGATGTGCGCCGCAGGATGTGCGCCCCACAGAATTTGCGCCCCACAGGATGTGTAAGGAAGGTTTTTTATTAATTTGATTTAAAAAAAAAAAATTGTAATTTGTTTTTAATATTATTTTTATTTATGTGTGCAGCAGGATGTGCGCCGCAGGATGTGCGCCCCACAGAATTTGCGCCCCACAGGATGTGCAAGCACAGTTTTTTTATTAATTTGATTTAAAAAAAAAATTGTAATTTGTTTTTAATATTATTTTTATGTATGTGCGCAGCTGGATGTGCGCCCCACAGAATTTGCGCCCCACAGGATGTGCAAGCACAGTTTTTTTATTAATTTGATTTAAAAAAAAAATTGTAATTTGTTTTTAATATTATTTTTATTTATGTGCGCAGCAGGATGTGTGCTGCAGGATGTGCGCCCCACAGAATTTGCGCCCAACAGGATGTGCAAGGACAGTTTTTTTATTAATTTGATTTAAATATTTTTTTTTGTAAAAATGTTTTAATATTATTTTTATTTATGTGCGCAGCAGGATGTGTGCCGCAGGATGTGCGCCCCACAGAATTTGCGCCCCATAGAATTTGCGCCCCACAGGATGTGCAAGCACAGTTTTTTTATTAGTTATATTTAAAAAAAAAAAAATTGTAATTTGTTTTTAATATTATTTTTATTTATGTGCGCAGCAGGATGTGCGCCGCATGATGTGCGCCCCACAGAATTTGCACCCCACAGGATGTGCAAGCACAGTTTTTTTATTAATTTGATTTTAATATATTTTTTTGTAAAAATGTTTTAATATTATTTTTATTTATGTGCGCAGCAGGATATGCGCCGCAGGATGTGTGCCCCACAGAATTTGCGCCCCACAGGATGTGCAAGGACAGTTTTTTTATTAATTTGATTTAAAAAAAATAATTGTAAATTGTTTTTAATATTATTTTTATTTATGTGCGCCGCAGGATGTGCGCCCCACAGAATTTGCGCCCCACAGGATGTGCAAGGACAATTTTTTTATTAATTTGATTTTTAAAAAAAAATTGTAATTTGTTTTTAATATTGTTTTTATTTATGTGCGCAGCAGGATGTGCGCCGCAGGATTTGCGCCCCACAGAATTTGCGCCCCACAGAATGTGCAAGCACAGTTTTTTTATTAATTTGATTTAAATATATTTTTTTGTAAAAATGTTTTAATATTATTTGTATTCATGTGCGCAGCTGGATGTGCGCCGCAGGATGTGCGCCCCACATAATTTGCGCCCCACAGGATGTGCAAGCACAGTTTTTTTATTAATTTGATTTAAATATTTTTTTTTGTAAAAATGTTTTAATATTATTTTTATTTATGTGCACAGCAGGATGTGCGCCGCAGGATGTGCGCCCCACAGAATTTGCGCCACACAGGATGTGCAAGGACAGTTTTTTTATTAATTTGATTTAAAAAAAAAAAATTGTAATTTGTTTTTAATATTATTTTTATTTATGTGCGCAGCAGGATGTGCGCCGCAGGATGTGCGCCCCACAGAATTTGCGCACCACAGAATTTGCGCCCCACAGGATGTGTAAGCACAGTTTTTTTATTAATTTGATTTAAATATTTTTTTTTGTAAAAATGTTTTAATATTATTTTTATTAATGTGCGCAGCAGGATGTGCGCCGCAGGATGTGCGCCCCACAGAATTTGCGCCCCACAGGATGTGCAAGCACAGTTTTTTTATTAATTTGATTTAAAAAAAAATAATTGTAAAATGTTTTTAATATTATTTTTATTAATTTGCGCAGCTGGATGTGCGCCACAGGATGTGCGCCCCACAGAATTGGCGCCCCACAGGATGTGCAAGCACAGTTTTTTTATTAATTTGATTTAAATATTTTTTTTTGTAAAAATGTTTTAATATTATTTTTATTCATGTGCGCAGCAGGATGTGCGCCCCACATAATTTGCGCTCCACAGGATGTGCAAGCACATTTTTTTTATTAATTTGATTTAAAAAAAAAAATTGTAAATTTTTTTTAATTTTATTTTTATTTATTTGCGCAGCAGGAATGTTCGCTGCAGGATGTGCGCCCCACAGAATTTGCGCCCCACAAGATGTGCAAGGACAGTTTTTTTATTAGTTTGATTTAAATATTTTTTTTTGTAAAAATGTTTTAATATTATTTGTATTAATGTGCGCAGCTGGATGTGCGCCGCAGGATGTGCGCCCCACAGAATTTGCGCCCCACAAGATGTGCAAGGACTTTTTTTTTATTAGTTTGATTTAAATATTTTTTTTTGTAAAAATGTTTTAATATTATTTTTATTTATGTGCGCAGCAGGATGTGCGCCGCAGGATGTGCGCCCCACAAGATGTGCAAGGACAGTTTTTTTATTAGTTTGATTTAAATATTTTTTTTTGTAAAAATGTTTTAATATTATTTTTATTTATGTGCGCAGCAGGATGTGCGCCACAGGATGTGCGCCCCACAGAATTTGCGCCCCACAGGATGTGCAAGCACAGTTTTTTTATTAATTTGATTTAAAAAAAGTTTTTTGTAAAAATGTTTTAATATTATTTTTATTTATGTGCGCCGCAGGATGTGCACCCCACAGAATTTGCGCCCCAAAGGATGTGCAAGCACAGTTTTTTTATTAAGTTGGTTTAAATATTTTTTTTTGTAAAAAAGTTTTAATATTATTTTTATTTATGTGCGCAGCAGGATGTGCGCCGCATGATGTGCGCCCCACAGAATTTGCGCCCCACAGGATGTACAAGCACAGTTTTTTTATTAATTTGATTTAAAAAAAAAAATTGTAAATTTTTTTTAATTTTATTTTTATTTATTTGCGCAGCAGGAATGTTCGCTGCAGGATGTGCGCCCCACATAATTTGCGCCCCACAGGAAGTGCAAGCACAGTTTTTTTATTAATTTGATTCAAATATTTTTTTTTGTAAAAATGTTTTAATATTATTTGTATTAATGTGCGCAGCTGGATGTGCGCCGCAGGATGTGCGCCGCAGGATGTTCGCCCCACAGAATTTGCGCCCCACAAGATGTGCAAGGACAGTTTTTTTATTAGTTTGATTTAAATATTTTTTTTTGTAAAAATGTTTTAATATTATTTGTATTAATGTGCGCAGCTGGATGTGCGCCACAGGATGTGCGCCCCACAGAATTTGCGCCCCACAAGATGTGCAAGGACTTTTTTTTTATTAGTTTGATTTAAATATTTTTTTTTGTAAAAATGTTTTAATATTATTTTTATTTATGTGCGCAGCAGGATGTGCGCCGCAGGATGTGCGCCCCACAAGATGTGCAAGGACAGTTTTTTTATTAGTTTGATTTAAATATTTTTTTTTGTAAAAATGTTTTAATATTATTTTTATTCATGTGCGCAGCAGGATTTGCGCCGCAGGATGTGCGCCCCACAGAATTTGCGCCCCACAGAATGTGCAAGCACAGTTTTTTTATTAATTTGACTTAAATATTTTTTTGGAAAAAAATGTTTTAATATTATTTTTATTTATGTGTGCAGCAGGATGTGCGCCGCAGGATGTGCGCCCCACAGGATGTGCAAGCACAGTTTTTTTATTAATTTGATTTAAAAAAAGAAAATTGTAAAAAAAATTTAATATTATTTTTATTAATTTGCCCAGCTGGATGTGCGCCCCACAGAATTTGCGCCCCACAGGATGTGCAAGCACAGTTTTTTTATTAATTTGATTTAAATATTTTTTTTTGTAAAAATGTTTTAATATTATTTTTATTTATGTGCGCAGCAGGATGTGCGCCGCAGGATGTGCGCCCCACAGAATTTGCGCCCAACAGGATGTGCAAGCACAGTTTTTTTATTAATTTGATTTTAAAAAAAAAATTTTAATTTGTTTTTAATATTATTTTTATTTATGTGCGCAGCAGGATGTGTGCCGCAGGATGTGGGCCCCACAGAATTTGCGCCCCACAGGATGTGCAAGCACAGTTTTTTTATTAATTTGATTTAAATATTTTTTTTGTAAAAATGTTTTAATATTATTTTTATTCATGTGCGCAGCAGGAAGTGCGCCGCCGGATGTGCAAGGACAGTTTTTTTGTTAATTTGATTTAAAAAAAAAAATTGTAAAAATGTTTTAATATTATTTTTATTAATGTGCGCAGCAGGATGTGCGCCGCAGGATGTGCGCCCCACAGAATTTGCGCCCCACAGGATGTGCAAGCACATTTTTTTATTAATTTTATTTAAATATTTTTTTTTTGTAAAAATGTTTTAATATTATTTTTATTTATGTGCGCCGCAGGATGTGCACCCCACAGGATGTGCAAGCACAGTTTTTTTATTAATTTGATTTAAAAAAAGAAAATTGTAAAAAAAATTTAATATTATTTTTATTAATTTGCCCAGCTGGATGTGAGCTGAAGGATGTGCGCCCCCCAGAATTTGCGCCCCACAGGATGTGCAAGCACAGTTTTTTTATTAATTTGATTTAAATATTTTTTTTTGTAAAAATGTTTTAATATTATTTTTATTTCATGTGCGCAGCAGGATGTGCGCCCCAAAGAATTTAAGCCCCACAGGATGTGCAAGCACAGTTTTTTTATTAATTTGATTTAAATATATTTTTTTGTAAAAATGTTTTAATATTATTTTTATTCATGTGCACAGCAGGATGTTTGCCGCAGGATGTGCGCCCCACATAATTTGCGCCCCACAGGATGTGCAAGCACAGTTTTTTTATTAATTTGATTTAAAAAAAAAAAATGTAAATTGTTTTTAATATTATTTTTATTTATGAACGCAGCAGGATGTGCGCCGCAGGATGTGCGCCCCACAGAATTTGCGCCCCACAGGATGAGCAAGCACAGTTTTTTTATTAATTGTTTTAAATATTTTTTTTTGTAAAGATGATTTAATATTATTTTTATCTATGTGCGCAGCAGGATGTGCGCCGCAGTCTGTGCGCCCCACAGAATTTGCGCCCCACAGGATGTGCAAGCACATTTTTTTTATTAATTTGATTTAAAAAAAAAAATTGTAAATTTTTTTTTTTTTTATTTTTATTTATTTGCGCAGCAGGATGTGCGCTGCAGGATGTGCGCCCCACATAATTTGCGCCCCACAGGATGTGCAAGGAAAGTTTTTTTATTAATTTGATTTAAAAAAAAAAATTGTAATTTGTTTTTAATATTATTTTTATTAATGTGCGCCGCAGGATGTGCGCCCCACATAATTTGCGCCCCACAGGATGTGCAAGCACAGTTTTTTTATTAATTTGATTTAAATATTTTTTTTGTAAAAATGTTTTAATATTTTTTTTATTTATGTGCGCAGCAGGATGTGCGCTGCAGGATGTGCAAGGACAGTTTTTTTATTAATTTGATTTTAAAAAAAAAATTGTAATTTGTTTTTAATATTATTTTTATTTATTTGCGCAGCATGATGTGCGCCGCAGGATGTGCGCCCCACAGAATTTGCGCCCCACAGGATGTGCAAGCACAGTTTTTTTATTAATTTGATTTAAATATTTTTTTTTGTAAAAATGTTTTAATATTATTTTTATTTATATGTGCAGCAGGATGTGTGCCGCAGGATGTGCGCCCCACAGAATTTGCGCCCCACAGGATGTGCTAGCACAGTTTTTTTAATAATTTGATTTAAATATTTTTTTTTGTAAAAATGTTTTATTATTATTTTTATCTATGTGCGCAGCAGGATTTGCGCCACAGTCTGTGCTCCCCACAGAATTTGCGCCCCACAGGATGTGCAACCACAGTTTTTTTATTAATTTGATTTAAATTTATTTTTTTGTAAAAATGTTTTAATATTATTTTTATTTATGTGCGCAGCAGGATGTGCGCCCCACAGAATTTGCGCCCCACAGGATGTGCAAGCACAGTTTTTTTATTAATTTGATTTAAAAAAAAAAACTTGTAAATTTGTTTCAATATTATTTTTATTTATGTGCGCAGCAGGATGTGTGCCGCAGGATGTGCGCCCCACAGAATTTGCGCCCCACAGAATTTGCGCCCCACAGGATGTGCAAGCACATTTTTTTTATTAATTTGATTTAAAAAAAGAAAATTGTAAAAAAAATTTAATTTTATTTTTATTAATGTGCGCAGCAGGATGTGCACCGCAGGATGTGAGCCCCACAGGATGTGCAAGGACAGTTTTTTTATTAATTTGATTTAAAAAAAAAAACATTGTAGTTTGTTTTTAATATTATTTTTACTTATGTGCGCAGCAGGATGTGTGCTGCAGGATGTGCGCCCCACAGAATTTGTCCCCCACAGGATGTGCAAGCACAGTTTTTTTATTAATTTGATTTAAAAAAAAAATTTTGTAAAAATGTTTTAATATTATTTTGATTTATGTGCGCAGCAGGATGTGCGCCGCAGGATGTGCGCCCCACAGAATTTGCGCCCCACAGGATGTGCAAGCACAGTTTTTTTATTAATTTGATTTAAATATTTTTTTTTGTAAAAATGTTTTAATATTATTTTTATTTATGTGCGCACCAGGATGTGCACTCCACAGAATTTGCGCCCCACAGGATGTGCAAGCACAGTTTTTTTATTAATTTGATTTAAATATTTTTTTTTGTAAAAATGTTTTATTATTATTTTTATCTATGTGCGCAGCAGGATTTGCGCCACAGTCTGTGCTCCCCACAGAATTTGCGCCCCACAGGATGTGCAACCACAGTTTTTTTATTAATTTGATTTAAATTTATTTTTTTGTAAAAATGTTTTAATATTATTTTTATTTATGTGCGCAGCAGGATGTGCGCCCCACAGAATTTGCGCCCCACAGGATGTACAAGGACATTTTTTTTATTAATTTGATTTAAATATTTTTTTTTGTAAAAATGTTTTAATATTATTTTTATTTCATGTGCGCAGCAGGATGTGCGCCGCAGGATGTGCGCCCCACAGAATTTGCGCCCCACAGGATGAGCAAGCACAGTTTTTTTATTAATTGTTTTAAATATTCTTTTTTGTAAAGATGATTTAATATTATTTTTATCTATGTGCGCAGCAGGATGTGCGCCGCAGTCTGTGCGCCCCACAGAATTTGCGCCCCACAGGATGTGCAATTACAGTTTTTTTATTAATTTGATTTTTAAAAAAAAATTGTAATTTGTTTTTAATATTATTTTTATGTATGTGCGCAGCAGGATGTGTGCTGCAGGATGTGCGCCCCACAGAATTTGCGCCCCACAGGATGTGCAAGCACAGTTTTTTCATTAATTTGATTTAAATATTTTTTTTTGTAAAAATGTTTTAATATTATTTTTATTTATGTGCGCAGCAGGATGTGCGCCGCAGTCTGTGCGCCCCACAGAATTTGCGCCCCACAGGATGTGCAAGCACAGTTTTTTTATTAATTTGATTTAAAAAAACAATTGTAATTTGTTTTTAATATTATTTTTATTTATGTGCGCAGCAGGATGTGCGCCGCAGGATGTGCGCCCCACAGAATTTGCGCCCCACAGAATTTGCACCCCACAGGATGTGCAAGCACAGTTTTTGTATTAATTTGATTTACATATATTTTTTTGTAAAAATGTTTTAATATTATTTTTATTTATGTGCGCAGCAGGATGTGCGCCGCAGGATGTGCGCCCCACAGAATTTGCGCCCCACAGGATGTGCAAGGACAGTTTTTTTATTAATTTGATTTAAAAAAAAATTGTAATTTGTTTTTAATATTATTTTTATTTATGTGCACAGCAGGATGTGTGCCGCAGGATGTGCGCCCCACAGAATTTGCGCCCCAAAGGATGTGCAAGCACCGTTTTTGTATTAGTTTGATTTAAATTTTTTTTTTGTAAAAATGTTTTAATATTATTTTTATTCATGTGCGCAGCAGGTTGTGCGCTCACAGAATTTGCTCCCCACAGGATGTAGAAGGACAGTTTTTTTATTAATTTGATTTAAATATTTTTTTTTGTAAAAATGTTTTAATATTATTTTTATTTCTGTGCGCCGCAGGATGTGCGCCCCACAGGATGTGCGCCCCACAG
This sequence comes from Pleuronectes platessa, assembly GCF_947347685.1. NCBI lineage: Eukaryota > Metazoa > Chordata > Actinopteri > Pleuronectiformes > Pleuronectidae > Pleuronectes > Pleuronectes platessa. Next base: position 614,325 of record NW_026518974.1, read on the forward strand.
GATGTGCAAGCACAGTTTTTTTATTAATTTGATTTAAAAAAAAAAATTGTAATTTGTTTTTAATATTATTTTTATTTATGTGCGCAGCAGGATGTGCGCCGCAGGATGTGCGCCCCACAGAATTTGCGCCCCACAGGATGTGCAAGGACAGTTTTTTTATTAATTTGATTTTTAAAAAAAAATTGTAATTTGTTTTTAATATTATTTTTATTCATGTGCGCAGCAGGATGTGCGCCGCAGGATGTGCGCCCCACAGGATGTGCAAGGACAGTTTTTTTATTAATTTGATTTAAAAAAAATAAATTGTAATTTGTTTTTAATATTATTTTTATTTATGTGCGCAGCAGGATGTGCGCCGCAGGATGTGCGCCACACAGAATTTGCGCCCCACAAGATGTGCAAGCACAGTTTTTTTATTAATTTGATTTAAATATTTTTTTTTGAAAAAAATGTTTTAATATTATTCTTATTTATGTGCGCAGCAGGATGTGTGCTGCAGGATGTGCGCACCACAGAATTTGTCCCCCACAGGATGTGCAAGCACAGTTTTTTTATTAATTTGATTTGAATATTTTTTTTTGTAAAAATGTTTTAATATTATTTTTATTTATGTGCGCAGCAGCATGTGTGCTGCAGGATTTGCGCCCCACATAATTTGCGCCCCAAAGGATGTGCAAGCACAGCTTTTTTATTAATTTTATTTAAATATTTTTTTTTGTAAAAATGTTTTAATATTATTTTTATCTATGTGCGCAGCAGGATGTGCACCGCAGTCTGTGCGCCCCACAGAATTTGCGCCCCACAGGATGTGCAATTACAGTTTTTTTATTAATTTGATTTTTAAAAAAAAATTGTAATTTGTTTTTAATATTATTTTTATGTATGTGCGCAGCAGGATGTGTGCTGCAGGATGTGCGCCCCACAGAATTTGCGCCCCACAGGATGTGCAAGCACAGTTTTTTCATTAATTTGATTTAAATATTTTTTTTTGTAAAAATGTTTTAATATTATTTTTATTTCATGTGCGCAGCAGGATGTGCGCCGCAGGATGTGCGCCCCACAGAATTTGCGCCCCACAGGATGAGCAAGCACAGTTTTTTTATTAATTGTTTTAAATATTCTTTTTTGTAAAGATGATTTAATATTATTTTTATCTATGTGCGCAGCAGGATGTGCGCCGCAGTCTGTGCGCCCCACAGAATTTGCGCCCCACAGGATGTGCAATTACAGTTTTTTTATTAATTTGATTTTTAAAAAAAAATTGTAATTTGTTTTTAATATTATTTTTATGTATGTGCGCAGCAGGATGTGTGCTGCAGGATGTGCGCCCCACAGAATTTGCGCCCCACAGGATGTGCAAGCACAGTTTTTTCATTAATTTGATTTAAATATTTTTTTTTGTAAAAATGTTTTAATATTATTTTTATTTATGTGCGCAGCAGGATGTGCGCCGCAGTCTGTGCGCCCCACAGAATTTGCGCCCCACAGGATGTGCAAGCACAGTTTTTTTATTAATTTGATTTAAAAAAACAATTGTAATTTGTTTTTAATATTATTTTTATTTATGTGCGCAGCAGGATGTGCGCCGCAGGATGTGCGCCCCACAGAATTTGCGCCCCACAGAATTTGCACCCCACAGGATGTGCAAGCACAGTTTTTGTATTAATTTGATTTACATATATTTTTTTGTAAAAATGTTTTAATATTATTTTTATTTATGTGCGCAGCAGGATGTGCGCCGCAGGATGTGCGCCCCACAGAATTTGCGCCCCACAGGATGTGCAAGGACAGTTTTTTTATTAATTTGATTTAAAAAAAAATTGTAATTTGTTTTTAATATTATTTTTATTTATGTGCACAGCAGGATGTGTGCCGCAGGATGTGCGCCCCACAGAATTTGCGCCCCAAAGGATGTGCAAGCACCGTTTTTGTATTAGTTTGATTTAAATTTTTTTTTTGTAAAAATGTTTTAATATTATTTTTATTCATGTGCGCAGCAGGTTGTGCGCTCACAGAATTTGCTCCCCACAGGATGTAGAAGGACAGTTTTTTTATTAATTTGATTTAAATATTTTTTTTTGTAAAAATGTTTTAATATTATTTTTATTTCTGTGCGCCGCAGGATGTGCGCCCCACAGGATGTGCGCCCCACAGGATGTGCAAGCACAGTTTTTTTATTAATTTGATTTAAAAAAAAAAATTGTAATTTGTTTTTAATATTATTTTTATTTATGTGCGCAGCAGGATGTGCGCCGCAGGATGTGCGCCCCACAGAATTTGCGCCCCACAGGATGTGCAAGGACAGTTTTTTTATTAATTTGATTTTTAAAAAAAAATTGTAATTTGTTTTTAATATTATTTTTATTCATGTGCGCAGCAGGATGTGCGCCGCAGGATGTGCGCCCCACAGGATGTGCAAGGACAGTTTTTTTATTAATTTGATTTAAAAAAAATAAATTGTAATTTGTTTTTAATATTATTTTTATTTATGTGCGCAGCAGGATGTGCGCCGCAGGATGTGCGCCACACAGAATTTGCGCCCCACAAGATGTGCAAGCACAGTTTTTTTATTAATTTGATTTAAATATTTTTTTTTGAAAAAAATGTTTTAATATTATTCTTATTTATGTGCGCAGCAGGATGTGTGCTGCAGGATGTGCGCACCACAGAATTTGTCCCCCACAGGATGTGCAAGCACAGTTTTTTTATTAATTTGATTTGAATATTTTTTTTTGTAAAAATGTTTTAATATTATTTTTATTTATGTGCGCAGCAGCATGTGTGCTGCAGGATTTGCGCCCCACATAATTTGCGCCCCAAAGGATGTGCAAGCACAGCTTTTTTATTAATTTTATTTAAATATTTTTTTTTGTAAAAATGTTTTAATATTATTTTTATCTATGTGCGCAGCAGGATGTGCACCGCAGTCTGTGCGCCCCACAGAATTTGCGCCCCACAGGATGTGCAATTACAGTTTTTTTATTAATTTGATTTTTAAAAAAAAATTGTAATTTGTTTTTAATATTATTTTTATGTATGTGCGCAGCAGGATGTGTGCTGCAGGATGTGCGCCCCACAGAATTTGCGCCCCACAGGATGTGCAAGCACAGTTTTTTCATTAATTTGATTTAAATATTTTTTTTTGTAAAAATGTTTTAATATTATTTTTATTTATGTGCGCAGCAGGATGTGCGCCGCAGGATGTGCGCCCCACAGGATGTGCAAGGACAGTTTTTTTATTAATTTGATTTAAAAAAAAAAACATTGTAGTTTGTTTTTAATATTATTTTTACTTATGTGCGCAGCAGGATGTGTGCTGCAGGATGTGCGCCCCACAGAATTTGTCCCCCACAGGATGTGCAAGCACAGTTTTTTTATTAATTTGATTTAAAAAAAAATTTTTGTAAAAATGTTTTAATATTATTTTGATTTATGTGCGCAGCAGGATGTGCGCCGCAGGATGTGCGCCCTACAGAATTTGCGCCCCACAGGATGTGCAAGCACAGTTTTTTTATTAATTTGATTTAAATATTTTTTTTTGTAAAAATGTTTTAATATTATTTTTATTTATGTGCGCACCAGGATGTGCACTCCACAGAATTTGCGCCCCACAGGATGTGCAAGCACAGTTTTTTATTATTTGATTTAAATATTTTTTTTTGTAAAAATGTTTTAATATTATTTTTATTCATGTGCGCAGCAGGAAGTGCGCCGCCGGATGTGCAAGGACAGTTTTTTTGTTAATTTGATTTTAAAAAAAAAATTGTAAATTGTTTTTAATATTATTTTTATTAATGTGTGCAGCTCGATGTGCGCCGCAGGATGTGCGCCCCACAGAATTTGCGCCCCACAGGATGTGCAAGCACATTTTTTTATTAATTTTATTTTAATATTTTTTTTTGTAAAAATGTTTTAATATTATTTTTATTTATGTGCGCCGCAGGATGTGCACCCCACAGAATTTGCGCCCCAAAGGATGTGCAAGCACAATTTTTTTATTAAATTGGTTTAAATATTTTTTTTTGTAAAAAAGTTTTAATATTATTTTTATTTATGTGCGCAGCAGGATGTGCGCCGCATGATGTGCGCCCCACAGAATTTGCGCCCCACAGGATGTACAAGCACAGTTTTTTTATTAATTTGATTTAAAAAAAAATAATTGTAAATTGTTTTTAATATTATTTTTATTCATGTGCGCAGCAGGATGTGCGCTGCAGGATGTGCGCCCCACAGAATTTGCGCCCCACAGGATGTTCAAGCACAGTTTTTTTATTAATTTGATTTAAATATTTTTTTTGTAAAAATGTTTTAATATTTTTTTTATTCATGTGCGCAGCAGGATGTGCGCTGCAGGATGTGCGCCCCACTTAATTTGCGCCCCACAGGATGTACAAGCACAGTTTTTTTATTAATTTGATTTAAAAAAAAATAATTGTAAATTGTTTTTAATATTATTTTTGTTTATGTGCGCAGCAGGATGTGCGCCAAACAGAATTTGCGCCCCACAGGATGTGCAAGCACAGTTTTTTTATTAATTTGATTTAAATATTTTTTTTTGTAAAAATGTTTTAATATTATTTTTATTCATGTGCGCAGCAGGAAGTGCGCCGCCGGATGTGCAAGGACAGTTTTTTTGTTAATTTGATTTAAAAAAAAAAATTGTAAATTGTTTTTAATATTATTTTTATTAATGTGTGCAGCTCGATGTGCGCCGCAAGATGTGCGCCCCACAGAATTTGCGCCCCACAGGATGTGCAAGCACAGTTTTTTTATTAATTTGATTTAAAAAAAGAAAATTGTAATTTGTTTTTAATATTATTTTTATTTATGTGCGCAGCAGGATGTGCGCCGCAGGATGTGCGCCCCACAGAATTTGCGCCCCACAGGATGAGCAAGCACAGTTTTTTTATTAATTTGATTTAAATAAATGTTTTTGTAAAAATGTTTTAATATTATTTTTATTCATGTGCACAGCAGGATGTGCGCCGCAGGATGTGCGCCCCACAGAATTTGCGCCTCACAGAATGTGCAAGCACAGTTTTTTTATTAATTTGTTTAAAAAAAGAAAATTGTAAAAAAAATTTAATATTATTTTTATTAATTTGCCCAGCTGGATGTGCGCTGAAGGATGTGCGCCCCACAGAATTTGCGCCACACAGGATGTGCAAGCACATTTTTTTTATTAATTTGATTTAAATATTTTTTTTTGTAAAAATGTTTTAATATTATTTTTATTTTATGTACGCAGCAGGATGTGCGCTTCAGGATGTGCGCCCCACAGAATTTGCGCCCCACAGGATGTGCAAGGACAGTTTTTTTATTAATTTGATTTAAAAAAAAAAACATTGTAGTTTGTTTTTAATATTATTTTTACTTATGTGCGCAGCAGGATGTGTGCTGCAGGATGTGCGCCCCACAGAATTTGTCCCCCACAGGATGTGCAAGCACAGTTTTTTTATTAATTTGATTTAAAAAAAAATTTTTGTAAAAATGTTTTAATATTATTTTGATTCATGTGCGCAGCAGGATGTGCGCCGCAGGATGTGCGCCCCACAGAATTTGCGCCCCACAGGATGTGCAAGCACAGTTTTTTTATTAATTTGATTTAAATATTTTTTTTTGTAAAAATGTTTTAATATTATTTTTATTTATGTGCGCACCAGGATGTGCACTCCACAGAATTTGCGCCCCACAGGATGTGCAAGCACAGTTTTTTATTATTTGATTTAAATATTTTTTTTTGTAAAAATGTTTTAATATTATTTTTATTCAAGTGCGCAGCAGGAAGTGCGCCGCCGGATGTGCAAGGACAGTTTTTTTGTTAATTTGATTTTAAAAAAAAAATTGTAAATTGTTTTTAATATTATTTTTATTAATGTGTGCAGCTCGATGTGCGCCGCAGGATGTTTGCCCCACAGAATTGGCGCCCCACAGGATGTGCAAGCACAGTTTTTTCATTAATTTGATTTAAAAAAAGAAAATTGTAAAAAAAATTTAATATTATTTTTATTAATTTGCCCAGCTGGATGTGCGCCCCACAGAATTTGCGCCCCACAGGATGTGCAAGCACAGTTTTTTTATTAATGTCATTTAAAAAAAAAAAATTGTAAATTGTTTTTAATATTATTTTTATTTATGTGCGCACCAGGATTTGCGCTCCACAGAATTTGCGCCCCACAGGATGTGCAAGCACAGTTTTTTATTATTTGATTTAAATATTTTTTTTTTGTAAAAATGTTTTAATATTATTTTTATTCATGTGCACAGCAGGATGTTTGCCGCAGGATGTGCGCCCCACATAATTTGCGCCCCACAGGATGTGCAAGCACAGTTTTTTTATTAATTTGATTTAAAAAAAAAAAAAGTAAATTGTTTTTAATATTATTTTTATTTATGTGCGCAGCAGGATGTGCGCCGCAGGATGTGCGCCCCACAGAATTTGCGCCCCACAGGATGAGCAAACACAGTTTTTTTATTAATTGTTTTAAATATTTTTTTTTGTAAAGATGATTTAATATTATTTTTATCTATGTGCGCAGCAGGATGTGCGCCGCAGTCTGTGCGCCCCACAGAATTTGCGCCCCACAGGATGTGCAAGCACAGTTTTTTTATTAATTTGATTTAAATATATTTTTTTGTAAAAATGTTTTAATATTTTTTTTATTTATGTGCGCAGCAGGATGTGCGCCGCAGGATGTGCGCCCCACATAATTTGCGCCCCACAGGATGTGCAAGCACATTTTTTTTATTAATTTGATTTAAAAAAAGAAAATCGTAAAAAAAATTTGATTTAATTTTTATTAATTTGCGCAGCTGGATGTGCGCTGAAGGATGTGCGCCCCACATAATTTGCGCCCCACAGGATGTGCAATTACAGTTTTTTTATTAATTTGATTTTTAAAAAAAAATTGTAATTTGTTTTTAATATTATTTTTATGTATGTGCGCAGCAGGATGTGTGCTGCAGGATGTGCGCCCCACATAATTTGCGCCCCACAGGATGTGCAAGCACAGTTTGTTTATTAATTTGATTTAAAAAAAAAAATTGTAATTTGTTTTTAATATTATTTTTATTTATGTGCGCAGCAGGATGTGCACCGCAGGATGTGCGCCCCACAGAATTTGCGCCCCACAGGATGTGCAAGCACAGTTTGTTTATTAATTTGATTTAAAAAAAAAAAATTGTAAATTGTTTTTAATATTATTTTTATTTATGTGCGCAGCAGGATGTGCGCCGCAGGATGTGCGCCCCACAGAATTTGCGCCCCACAGCATGTGCAAGCACAGTTTTTTTATTAATTTGATTTAAATATTTTTTTTTGTAAAAATGTGTAAACATTATTTTTATTCATGTGCGCAGCAGGATTTGCGCCGCAGGATGTGCGCCCCACAGAATTTGCGCCCCACAGGATGTGCAAGGACAGTTTTTTTATTAATTTGATTTAAAAAAAAAAAATTGTAATTTGTTTTTAATATTATTTTTATTTATGTGCGCAGCAGGATGTGCGCCGCAGGATGTGCGCCCCACAGAATTTGCGCCCCACATAATTTGCGCCACACAGGACGTGCAAGGACAGTTTTTTTATTAATTTGATTTAAAAAAAAGAATTGTAATTTGTTTTTAATATTATTTTTATTTATGTGCGCAGCAGGATGTGCGCCGCAGGATGTGCGCCCCACAGAATTTGCGCCCCACAGGATGTGCAAGGACAGTTTTTTTATTAATTTGATTTAAATATTTTTTTTGTAAAAATGTTTTAATATTATTTTTATTTATGTGCGCAGCAGGATGTGCGCCGCAGGATGTGCGCCCCACAGAATTTGCGCCCCACAGGATGTGTAAGCACAGTTTTTTTATTTATTTGATTTAAAAAAAAAAAATTGTAAATTGTTTTTAATATTATTTTTATTTATGTGCGCAGCAGGATGTGCGCCGCAGGATGTGCGCCCCACAGAATTTGCGCCCCACAGGATGTGCAAGCACATTTTTTTATTAATTTGATTTAAATATTTTTTTTTGTAAAAATGTTTTAATATTATTTTTATTTATTTGCGCAGCAGGATGTGCGCCGCAGGATGTGCGCCCCACAGAATTTGCGCCCCACAGGATGTGCAAGGACAGTTTTTTTATTAATTTGATTTAAATATTTTTTTTTGTAAAAATGTTTTATTTTATTTTTATTCATGTGCGCAGCAGGATGTGCGCCACAGGATGTGCGCCCCACAGAATTTGCGCCCCACAGGATGTGCAAGGACAGTTTTTTTATTAATTTGATTTAAATATTTTTTTTTGTAAAAATGTTTTATTTTATTTTTATTTATGTGCGCAGCAGGATGTGCGCCGCAGGATGTGCGCCCCAGAGAATTTGCGCCCCACAGGATGTGCAAGCAAGGTTTTTTATTAGTTATATTTAAATATTTTTTTTTGTAAAAATGTTTTAATATTATTTTTATTCATGTGCACAGCAGGATGTGCGCCGCAGGATGTGCGCCCCACAGAATTTGCGCCCCACAGGATGTGCAAGCACAGTTTTTTTATTAATATGATTTAAATATTTTTTTTTGTAAAAATGTTTTAATATTATTTTTATTCATGTGCGCCCCACAGAATTTGCGCCCCACAGGATGTGCAAGGACAGTTTTTTTATTAATTTGATTTAAATATTTTTTTTTGTAAAAATGTTTTATTTTATTTTTATTTATGTGCGCAGCAGGATGTGCGCCGCAGGATGTGCGCCCCACAGAATTTGCGCCCCACAGGATGTGCAAGCAAGGTTTTTTATTAGTTATATTTAAATATTTTTTTTTGTAAAAATGTTTTAATATTATTTTTATTCATGTGCACAGCAGGATGTGCGCCGCAGGATGTGCGCCCCACAGAATCTGCGCCCCACAGGATGTGCAAGCACAGTTTTTTTATTAATTTGATTTAAATATTTTTTTTGTAAAAATGTTTTAATATTATTTTTATTTATGTGCGCAGCAGGATGTGCGCCGCAGGATGTGTGCCCCACAGAATTTGCGCCCCACAGGATGTGCAAGCACAGTTTTTTTATTAATTTGATTTAAATATTTTTTTTGTAAAAATGTTTTAATATTATTTTTATTTATGTGCGCAGCAGGATGTGCGCGGCAGGATGTGCGCCCCACAGAATTTGCGCCCCACAGGATGTGCAAGCACAGTTTTTTTATTAATTTGATTTAAAAAAAAAAAATTGTAAATTGTTTTTAATATTATTTTTATTTATGTGCGCAGCAGGATGTGCGCCACAGGATGTGCGCCCCACAGGATGTGCAAGGACAGTTTTTTTATTAATTTGATTTAAATATTTTTTTTTGTAAAAATGTTTTAATATTATATTTATTTATGTGCGCAGCTGGATGTGCGCCGCAGGATGTGCGCCCCACAGAATTTGCGCCCCACAGGATGTGCAAGCACAGTTTGTTTATTAATTTGATTTAAAAAAAAAATTGTAATTTGTTTTTAATATTATTTTTATTTATGTGCGCAGCAGGATGTGCGCCGCAGGATGTGCGCCCCACAGAATTTGCGCCCCACAGGATGTGCAAGCACATTTTGTTTATTAATTTGATTTAAAAAAAAAAAATTGTAAATTGTTTTTAATATTATTTTTATTTATGTGCGCAGCAGGATGTGCGCCGCAGGATGTGCGCCCCACAGAATTTGCGCCCCACAGGATGTGCAAGCACAGTTTTTTTATTAATTTGATTTAAAAAAAAAAATTGTAATTTGTTTTTAATATTATTTTTATTTATGTGCGCAGCAGGATGTGCACCGCAGAATTAGCGCCCCACAGAATTTGCGCCCCACAGGATGTGCAAGCACAGTTTTTTTATTAATTTGATTTAAATATTTTTTTTTGTAAAAATGTGTAAACATTATTTTTATTCATGTGCGCAGCAGGATTTGCGCCGCAGGATGTGCGCCCCACAGAATTTGCGCCCCACAGGATGTGCAAGGAGAGTTTTTTTATTAATTTGATTTAAAAAAAAAAAATTGTAATTTGTTTTTAATATTATTTTTATTTATGTGCGCAGCAGGATTTGCGCCCCACAGAATTTGCGCTCCACAGGATGTGCAAGGATTGTTTTTTTATTAATTTAATTAAAAAAAAAAAAATTGTAATTTGTTTTTAATATTATTTTTATTTATGTGCGCAGCAGGATGTGCGCCCCACAGAATTTGCGCCCCACAGGATGTGCAAGGACAGTTTGTTTATTAATTTGATTTAAAAAAAAAAAATTGTAAATTGTTTTTAATATTATTTTTATTTATGTGCGCAGCAGGATGTGCGCCCCACAGAATTTGCGCCCCACAGGATGTGCAAGCACAGTTTTTTTATTAATTTGATTTAAATATTTTTTTTTGTAAAAATGTTTTAATATTATTTTTATTTATGTGCGCAGCAGGATGTGAGCCGCAGGATGTGCGCCCCACAGAAATTGCGCCCCACAGGATGTGCAAGCACAGTTTGTTTATTAATTTGATTTAAAAAAAAAAATTGTAATTTGTTTTTAATATTATTTTTATTTATGTGCGCAGCAGGATGTGCGCCGCAGGATGTGCGCCCCACAGGATGTGCAAGCACAGTTTTTTTATTAATTTGATTTAAAAAAAAAATTGTAATTTGTTTTTAATATTATTTTTATTTATTTGGACAGCAGGATGTGCGCCCCACATAATTTGCGTCCCACAGGATGTGCAAGCACAGTTTTTGTATCAGTTATATTTAAATATTTTTTTTTTGTAATAATGTTTTAATATTATTTTTATTTATGTGCGCAGCAGGATGTGCGCCACAGGATGTGCGCCCCACATAATTTGCGCCCCACAGGATGTGCAAGCACAGTTTTTTTATTAATTTGATTTAAATATTTTTTTTTGTAAAAATGTTTTAATATTATTTTTATTTATGTGCGCAGCAGGATGTGCGCCGCAGGATGTGCGCCCCACAGAATTTGCGCCCCACAGGATTTGCAAGCACAGTTTTTTTATTAATTTGATTTAAATATTTTTTTTGTAAAAATGTTTTAATATTATATTTATTTATGTGCGCCGCAGGATGTGCGCCGCAGGATGTGCGCCCCACAGAATTTGCGCCCCACAGGATGTGCAAGCACAGTTTGTTTATTAATTTGATTTAAAAAAAAAAAATTGTAAATTGTTTTTAATATTATTTTTATTTATGTGCGCAGCAGGATGTGCGCCGCAGGATGTGCGCCCCACAGAATTTGCGCCCCACAGCATGTGCAAGCACAGTTTTTTTATTAATTTGATTTAAATATTTTTTTTTGTAAAAATGTGTAAACATTATTTTTATTCATGTGCGCAGCAGGATTTGCGCCGCAGGATGTGCGCCCCACAGAATTTGCGCCCCACAGGATGTGCAAGGACAGTTTTTTTATTAATTTGATTTAAAAAAAAAAAATTGTAATTTGTTTTTAATATTATTTTTATTTATGTGCGCAGCAGGATGTGCGCCCCACAGAATTTGCGCCCCACAGGATGTGCTAGCACAGTTTGTTTATTAATTTGATTTAAATATTTTTTTTTGTAAAAATGTTTTAATATTATTTGTATTAATGTGCGCAGCTGGATGTGCGCCGCAGGATGTGCGCCCCAGAAAATTTGCGCCCCACAGGATGTGCAAGCACAGTTTTTTTATTAATTTGATTTAAATATTTTTTTTTGTAAAAATGTTTTAATATTATTTTTATTTATGTGCGCAGCAGGATGTGCGCCGCAGGATGTGCGCCCCACAGAATTTGCGCCCCACAGGATGTGCAAGCACAGTTTGTTTATTAATTTGATTTAAAAAAAAAAAAATGTAAATTGTTTTTAATATTATTTTTATTTATGTACGCAGCAGGATGTGCGCCGCAGGATGTGCGCCCCACATAATTTGCGCCCCACAGGATGTGCAAGGACAGTTTTTTTATTAATTTGATTTAAAAAAAAAAATTGTAATTTGTTTTTAATATTATTTTTATTTATGTGCGCAGCAGGATGTGCGCCGCAGGATGTGCGCCCCACAGAATTTGCGCCCCACAGGATGTGCAAGGACAGTTTTTTTATTAATTTGATTTAAATATTTTTTTTGTAAAAATGTTTTAATATTATTTTTATTTATGTGCGCAGCAGGATGTGCGCCGCAGGATGTGCGCCCCACAGAATTTGCGCCCCGCAGGATGTGCAAGCACAGTTTGTTTATTAATTTGATTTAAAAAAAAAAATTGTAATTTGTTTTTAATATTATTTTTATTTATGTGCGCAGCAGGATGTGCACCGCAGGATTAGCGCCCCACAGAATTTGCGCCCCACAGGATGTGCAAGCACAGTTTTTTTATTAATTTGATTTAAATATTTTTTTTTGTAAAAATGTGTAAACATTATTTTTATTCATGTGCGCAGCAGGATTTGCGCCGCAGGATGTGCGCCCCACAGAATTTGCGCCCCACAGGATGTGCAAGGAGAGTTTTTTTATTAATTTGATTTAAAAAAAAAAAATTGTAATTTGTTTTTAATATTATTTTTATTTATGTGCGCAGCAGGATTTGCGCCCCACAGAATTTGCGCTCCACAGGATGTGCAAGGATTGTTTTTTTATTAATTTAATTAAAAAAAAAAAAATTGTAATTTGTTTTTAATATTATTTTTATTTATGTGCGCAGCAGGATGTGCGCCCCACAGAATTTGCGCCCCACAGGATGTGCAAGGACAGTTTGTTTATTAATTTGATTTAAAAAAAAAAAATTGTAAATTGTTTTTAATATTATTTTTATTTATGTGCGCAGCAGGATGTGCGCCCCACAGAATTTGCGCCCCACAGGATGTGCAAGCACAGTTTTTTTATTAATTTGATTTAAATATTTTTTTTTGTAAAAATGTTTTAATATTATTTTTATTTATGTGCGCAGCAGGATGTGAGCCGCAGGATGTGCGCCCCACAGAAATTGCGCCCCACAGGATGTGCAAGCACAGTTTGTTTATTAATTTGATTTAAAAAAAAAAATTGTAATTTGTTTTTAATATTATTTTTATTTATGTGCGCAGCAGGATGTGCGCCGCAGGATGTGCGCCCCACAGGATGTGCAAGCACAGTTTTTTTATTAATTTGATTTAAAAAAAAAATTGTAATTTGTTTTTAATATTATTTTTATTTATTTGGACAGCAGGATGTGCGCCCCACATAATTTGCGTCCCACAGGATGTGCAAGCACAGTTTTTGTATCAGTTATATTTAAATATTTTTTTTTTGTAATAATGTTTTAATATTATTTTTATTTATGTGCGCAGCAGGATGTGCGCCACAGGATGTGCGCCCCACATAATTTGCGCCCCACAGGATGTGCAAGCACAGTTTTTTTATTAATTTGATTTAAATATTTTTTTTTGTAAAAATGTTTTAATATTATTTTTATTTATGTGCGCAGCAGGATGTGCGCCGCAGGATGTGCGCCCCACAGAATTTGCGCCCCACAGGATGTGCAAGCACAGTTTTTTTATTAATTTGATTTAAATATTTTTTTTGTAAAAATGTTTTAATATTATATTTATTTATGTGCGCCGCAGGATGTGCGCCGCAGGATGTGCGCCCCACAGAATTTGCGCCCCACAGGATGTGCAAGCACAGTTTGTTTATTAATTTGATTTAAAAAAAAAAAATTGTAAATTGTTTTTAATATTATTTTTATTTATGTGCGCAGCAGGATGTGCGCCGCAGGATGTGCGCCCCACAGAATTTGCGCCCCACAGCATGTGCAAGCACAGTTTTTTTATTAATTTGATTTAAATATTTTTTTTTGTAAAAATGTGTAAACATTATTTTTATTCATGTGCGCAGCAGGATTTGCGCCGCAGGATGTGCGCCCCACAGAATTTGCGCCCCACAGGATGTGCAAGGACAGTTTTTTTATTAATTTGATTTAAAAAAAAAAAATTGTAATTTGTTTTTAATATTATTTTTATTTATGTGCGCAGCAGGATGTGCGCCCCACAGAATTTGCGCCCCACAGGATGTGCTAGCACAGTTTGTTTATTAATTTGATTTAAATATTTTTTTTTGTAAAAATGTTTTAATATTATTTGTATTAATGTGCGCAGCTGGATGTGCGCCGCAGGATGTGCGCCCCAGAAAATTTGCGCCCCACAGGATGTGCAAGCACAGTTTTTTTATTAATTTGATTTAAATATTTTTTTTTGTAAAAATGTTTTAATATTATTTTTATTTATGTGCGCAGCAGGATGTGCGCCGCAGGATGTGCGCCCCACAGAATTTGCGCCCCACAGGATGTGCAAGCACAGTTTGTTTATTAATTTGATTTAAAAAAAAAAAAATGTAAATTGTTTTTAATATTATTTTTATTTATGTACGCAGCAGGATGTGCGCCGCAGGATGTGCGCCCCACATAATTTGCGCCCCACAGGATGTGCAAGGACAGTTTTTTTATTAATTTGATTTAAATATTTTTTTTGTAAAAATGTTTTAATATTATTTTTATTTATGTGCGCAGCAGGATGTGCGCCGCAGGATGTGCGCCCCACAGAATTTGCGCCCCACAGGATGTGTAAGCACAGTTTTTTTTTTTATTTGATTTAAAAAAAAAAAATTGTAAATTGTTTTTAATATTATTTTTATTTATGTGCGCAGCAGGATGTGCGCCGCAGGATGTGCGCCCCACAGAATTTGCGCCCCACAGGATGTGCAAGCACATTTTTTTATTAATTTGATTTAAATATTTTTTTTTGTAAAAATGTTTTAATATTATTTTTATTTATTTGCGCAGCAGGATGTGCGCCGCAGGATGTGCGCCCCACAGAATTTGCGCCCCACAGGATGTGCAAGCACAGTTTGTTTATTAATTTGATTTAAAAAAAAAAAATTGTAATTTGTTTTTAATATTATTTTTATTTATGTGCGCAGCAGGATGTGCGCCGCAGGATGTGCGCCCCACAGAATTTGCGCCCCGCAGGATGTGCAAGCACAGTTTGTTTATTAATTTGATTTAAAAAAAAAAAATTGTAAATTGTTTTTAATATTATTTTTATTTATGTGCGCAGCAGGATGTGCGCCGCAGGATGTGCGCCCCACAGAATTTGCGCCCCACAGGATGTGCAAGCACAGTTTTTTTATTAATTTGATTTAAATATTTTTTTTTGTAAAAATGTGTAAACATTATTTTTATTCATGTGCGCAGCAGGATTTGCGCCGCAGGATGTGCGCCCCACAGAATTTGCGCCCCACAGGATGTGCAAGGAGAGTTTTTTTATTAATTTGATTTAAAAAAAAAAAATTGTAATTTGTTTTTAATATTATTTTTATTTATGTGCGCAGCAGGATTTGCGCCCCACAGAATTTGCGCTCCACAGGATGTGCAAGGATTGTTTTTTTATTAATTTAATTAAAAAAAAAAAATTGTAATTTGTTTTTAATATTATTTTTATTTATGTGCGCAGCAGGATGTGCGCCCCACAGAATTTGCGCCCCACAGGATGTGCAAGGACAGTTTGTTTATTAATTTGATTTAAAAAAAAAAAATTGTAAATTGTTTTTAATATTATTTTTATTTATGTGCGCAGCAGGATGTGCGCCCCACAGAATTTGCGCCCCACAGGATGTGCAAGCACAGTTTTTTTATTAATTTGATTTAAATATTTTTTTTTGTAAAAATGTTTTAATATTATTTTTATTTATGTGCGCAGCAGGATGTGAGCCGCAGGATGTGCGCCCCACAGAAATTGCGCCCCACAGGATGTGCAAGCACAGTTTGTTTATTAATTTGATTTAAAAAAAAAAATTGTAATTTGTTTTTAATATTATTTTTATTTATGTGCGCAGCAGGATGTGCGCCGCAGGATGTGCGCCCCACAGGATGTGCAAGCACAGTTTTTTTATTAATTTGATTTAAAAAAAAAATTGTAATTTGTTTTTAATATTATTTTTATTTATTTGCACAGCAGGATGTGCGCCCCACATAATTTGCGTCCCACAGGATGTGCAAGCACAGTTTTTGTATCAGTTATATTTAAATATTTTTTTTTTGTAATAATGTTTTAATATTATTTTTATTTATGTGCGCAGCAGGATGTGCGCCACAGGATGTGCGCCCCACATAATTTGCGCCCCACAGGATGTGCAAGCACAGTTTTTTTATTAATTTGATTTAAATATTTTTTTTTGTAAAAATGTTTTAATATTATTTTTATTTATGTGCGCCGCAGGATGTGCGCCCCACAGAATTTGCGCCCCACAGGATGTGCAAGCACAGTTTGTTTATTAATTTGATTTAAAAAAAAAAATTGTAATTTGTTTTTAATATTATTTTTATTTATGTGCGCAGCAGGATGTGCGCCGCAGGATGTGCGCCCCACAGAATTTGCGCCCCACAGCATGTGCAAGCACAGTTTTTTTATTAATTTGATTTAAATATTTTTTTTTGTAAAAATGTGTAAACATTATTTTTATTCATGTGCGCAGCAGGATTTGCGCCGCAGGATGTGCGCCCCACAGAATTTGCGCCCCACAGGATGTGCAAGGAAAGTTTTTTTATTAATTTGATTTAAAAAAAAAAAATTGTAATTTGTTTTTAATATTATTTTTATTTATGTGCGCAGCAGGATTTGCGCCCCACAGAATTTGCGCTCCACAGGATGTGCAAGGATTGTTTTTTTATTAATTTAATTTAAAAAAAAAAAATTGTAATTTGTTTTTAATATTATTTTTATTTATGTGCGCAGCAGGATGTGCGCCCCAAAGAATTTGCGCCCCACAGGATGTGCTAGCACAGTTTGTTTATTAATTTGATTTAAATATTTTTTTTTGTAAAAATGTTTTAATATTATTTGTATTAATGTGCGCAGCTGGATGTGCGCCGCAGGATGTGCGCCCCACAAAATTTGCGCCCCACAGGATGTGCAAGCACAGTTTTTTTATTAATTTGATTTAAATATTTTTTTTTGTAAAAATGTTTTAATATTATTTTTATTTATGTGCGCAGCAGGATGTGCGCCGCAGGATGTGCGCCCCACAGAATTTGCGCCCCACAGGATGTGCAAGCACAGTTTGTTTATTAATTTGATTTAAAAAAAAAAAATGTAAATTGTTTTTAATATTATTTTTATTTATGTACGCAGCAGGATGTGCGCCGCAGGATGTGCGCCCCACATAATTTGCGCCCCACAGGATGTGCAAGGACAGTTTTTTTATTAATTTGATTTAAAAAAAAAAATTGTAATTTGTTTTTAATATTATTTTTATTTATGTGCGCAGCAGGATGTGCGCCGCAGGATGTGCGCCCCACAGAATTTGCGCCCCACAGAATTTGCGCCCCACAGGATGTGCAAGGACAGTTTTTTTATTAATTTGATTTAAATATTTTTTTTGTAAAAATGTTTTAATATTATTTGTATTAATGTGCGCAGCTGGATGTGCGCCGCAGGATGTGCGCCCCACAAAATTTGCGCCCCACAGGATGTGCAAGCACAGTTTTTTTATTAATTTGATTTAAATATTTTTTTTTGTAAAAATGTTTTAATATTATTTTTATTTATGTGCGCAGCAGGATGTGCGCCGCAGGATGTGCGCCCCACAGAATTTGCGCCCCACAGGATGTGCAAGCACAGTTTGTTTATTAATTTGATTTAAAAAAAAAAAAATGTAAATTGTTTTTAATATTATTTTTATTTATGTACGCAGCAGGATGTGCGCCGCAGGATGTGCGCCCCACATAATTTGCGCCCCACAGGATGTGCAAGGACAGTTTTTTTATTAATTTGATTTAAAAAAAAAAATTGTAATTTGTTTTTAATATTATTTTTATTTATGTGCGCAGCAGGATGTGCGCCGCAGGATGTGCGCCCCACAGAATTTGCGCCCCACAGAATTTGCGCCCCACAGGATGTGCAAGGACAGTTTTTTTATTAATTTGATTTAAATATTTTTTTTGTAAAAATGTTTTAATATTATTTTTATTTATGTGCGCAGCAGGATGTGCGCCGCAGGATGTGCGCCCCACAGAATTTGCGCCCCACAGGATGTGTAAGCACAGTTTTTTTATTTATTTGATTTAAAAAAAAAAAATTGTAAATTGTTTTTAATATTATTTTTATTTATGTGCGCAGCAGGATGTGCGCCGCAGGATGTGCGCCCCACAGAATTTGCGCCCCACAGGATGTGCAAGCACATTTTTTTATTAATTTGATTTAAATATTTTTTTTTGTAAAAATGTTTTAATATTATTTTTATTTATTTGCGCAGCAGGATGTGCGCCGCAGGATGTGCGCCCCACAGAATTTGCGCCCCACAGGATGTGCAAGCACAGTTTTTTTATTAATTTGATTTAAATATTTTTTTTTGTAAAAATGTTTTAATATAATTTTTATTTATGTGCGCAGCAGGATGTGAGCCGCAGGATGTGCGCCCCACAGAAATTGCGCCCCACAGGATGTGCAAGCACAGTTTTTTTATTAATTTGATTTAAAAAAAAAATTGTAATTTGTTTTTAATATTATTTTTATTTATTTGCACAGCAGGATGTGCGCCCCACATAATTTGCGTCCCAAAGGATGTGCAAGCACAGTTTTTGTATCAGTTATATTTCAATATTTTTTTTTTGTAATAATGTTTTAATATTATTTTTATTTATGTGCGCAGCAGGATGTGCGCCACAGGATGTGCGCCCCACATAATTTGCGCCCCACAGGATGTGCAAGCACAGTTTTTTTATTAATTTGATTTAAATATTTTTTTTTGTAAAAATGTTTTAATATTATTTTTATTTATGTGCGCAGCAGGATGTGCGCCGCAGGATGTGCGCCCCACAGAATTTGCGCCCCACAGGATGTGCAAGCACAGTTTTTTTATTAATTTGATTTAAATATTTTTTTTGTAAAAATGTTTTAATATTATATTTATTTATGTGTGCCGCAGGATGTGCGCCCCACAGAATTTGCGCCCCACAGGATGTGCAAGCACAGTTTGTTTATTAATTTGATTTAAAAAAAAAAATTGTAATTTGTTTTTAATATTATTTTTATTTATGTGCGCAGCAGGATGTGCGCCGCAGGATGTGCGCCCCACAGAATTTGCGCCCCACAGGATGTGCAAGCACAGTTTGTTTATTAATTTGATTTTAAAAAAAAAATTGTAAATTGTTTTTAATATTATTTTTATTTATGTGCGCAGCAGGATGTGCGCCGCAGGATGTGCGCCCCACAGAATTTGCGCCCCACAGCATGTGCAAGCACAGTTTTTTTATTAATTTGATTTAAATATTTTTTTTTGTAAAAATGTGTAAACATTATTTTTATTCATGTGCGCAGCAGGATTTGCGCCGCAGGATGTGCGCCCCACAGAATTTGCGCCCCACAGGATGTGCAAGGACAGTTTTTTTATTAATTTGATTTAAAAAAAAAAAATTGTAATTTGTTTTTAATATTATTTTTATTTATGTGCGCAGCAGGATTTGCGCCCCACAGAATTTGCGCTCCACAGGATGTGCAAGGATTGTTTTTTTATTAATTTAATTTAAAAAAAAAAAATTGTAATTTGTTTTTAATATTATTTTTATTTATGTGCGCAGCAGGATGTGCGCCCCACAGAATTTGCGCCCCACAGGATGTGCAAGCACATTTTTTTATTAATTTGATTTAAATATTTTTTTTTGTAAAAATGTTTTAATATTATTTTTATTTATTTGCGCAGCAGGATGTGCGCCGCAGGATGTGCGCCCCACAGAATTTGCGCCCCACAGGATGTGCAAGCACAGTTTGTTTATTAATTTGATTTAAAAAAAAAAAATTGTAAATTGTTTTTAATATTATTTTTATTTATGTGCGCAGCAGGATGTGCGCCGCAGGATGTGCGCCCCACATAATTTGCGCCCCACAGGATGTGCAAGCACATTTTTTTATTAATTTGATTTAAATATTTTTTTTTGTAAAAATGTTTTAATATTATTTTTATTTATTTGCGCAGCAGGATGTGACCGCAGGATGTGCGCCCCACAGAATTTGCGCCCCACAGGATGTGCAAGCACAGTTTGTTTATTAATTTGATTTAAAAAAAAAAAATTGTAAATTGTTTTTAATATTATTTTTATTTATGTGCGCAGCAGGATGTGCGCCGCAGGATGTGCGCCCCACAGAATTTGCGCCCCACAGGATGTGCAAGCACATTTTTTTATTAATTTGATTTAAATATTTTTTTTTGTAAAAATGTTTTAATATTATTTTTATTTATTTGCGCAGCAGGATGTGCGCCGCAGGATGTGCGCCCCACAGAATTTGCGCCCCACAGGATGTGCAAGCACAGTTTGTTTATTAATTTGATTTAAAAAAAAAAATTGTAATTTGTTTTTAATATTATTTTTATTTATGTGCGCAGCAGGATGTGCGCCGCAGGATGTGCGCCCCACAGAATTTGCGCCCCGCAGGATGTGCAAGCACAGTTTGTTTATTAATTTGATTTAAAAAAAAAAAATTGTAAATTGTTTTTAATATTATTTTTATTTATGTGCGCAGCAGGATGTGCGCCGCAGGATGTGCGCCCCACAGAATTTGCGCCCCACAGGATGTGCAAGCACAGTTTTTTTATTAATTTGATTTAAATATTTTTTTTTGTAAAAATGTGTAAACATTATTTTTATTCATGTGCGCAGCAGGATTTGCGCCGCAGGATGTGCGCCCCACAGAATTTGCGCCCCACAGGATGTGCAAGGAGAGTTTTTTTATTAATTTGATTTAAAAAAAAAAAATTGTAATTTGTTTTTAATATTATTTTTATTTATGTGCGCAGCAGGATTTGCGCCCCACAGAATTTGCGCTCCACAGGATGTGCAAGGAGAGTTTTTTTATTAATTTGATTTAAAAAAAAAAAATTGTAATTTGTTTTTAATATTATTTTTATTTATGTGCGCAGCAGGATGTGCGCCCCACAGAATTTGCGCCCCACAGGATGTGCAAGCACAGTTTTTTTATTAATTTGATTTAAATATTTTTTTTTGTAAAAATGTTTTAATATTATTTTTATTTATGTGCGCAGCAGGATGTGAGCCGCAGGATGTGCGCCCCACAGAAATTGCGCCCCACAGGATGTGCAAGCACAGTTTGTTTATTAATTTGATTTAAAAAAAAAAATTGTAATTTGTTTTTAATATTATTTTTATTTATGTGCGCAGCAGGATGTGCGCCGCAGGATGTGCGCCCCACAGGATGTGCAAGCACAGTTTTTTTATTAATTTGATTTAAAAAAAAAATTGTAATTTGTTTTTAATATTATTTTTATTTATTTGCACAGCAGGATGTGCGCCCCACATAATTTGCGTCCCACAGGATGTGCAAGCACAGTTTTTGTATCAGTTATATTTAAATATTTTTTTTTTGTAATAATGTTTTAATATTATTTTTATTTATGTGCGCAGCAGGATGTGCGCCACAGGATGTGCGCCCCACATAATTTGCGCCCCACAGGATGTGCAAGCACAGTTTTTTTATTAATTTGATTTAAATATTTTTTTTTGTAAAAATGTTTTAATATTATTTTTATTTATGTGCGCCGCAGGATGTGCGCCCCACAGAATTTGCGCCCCACAGGATGTGCAAGCACAGTTTGTTTATTAATTTGATTTAAAAAAAAAAATTGTAATTTGTTTTTAATATTATTTTTATTTATGTGCGCAGCAGGATGTGCGCCGCAGGATGTGCGCCCCACAGAATTTGCGCCCCACAGCATGTGCAAGCACAGTTTTTTTATTAATTTGATTTAAATATTTTTTTTTGTAAAAATGTGTAAACATTATTTTTATTCATGTGCGCAGCAGGATTTGCGCCGCAGGATGTGCGCCCCACAGAATTTGCGCCCCACAGGATGTGCAAGGACAGTTTTTTTATTAATTTGATTTAAAAAAAAAAAATTGTAATTTGTTTTTAATATTATTTTTATTTATGTGCGCAGCAGGATTTGCGCCCCACAGAATTTGCGCTCCACAGGATGTGCAAGGATTGTTTTTTTATTAATTTAATTTAAAAAAAAAAAATTGTAATTTGTTTTTAATATTATTTTTATTTATGTGCGCAGCAGGATTTGCGCCCCACAGAATTTGCGCTCCACAGGATGTGCAAGGATTGTTTTTTTATTAATTTAATTTAAAAAAAAAAAATTGTAATTTGTTTTTAATATTATTTTTATTTATGTGCGCAGCAGGATGTGCGCCCCACAGAATTTGCGCCCCACAGGATGTGCAAGCACATTTTTTTATTAATTTGATTTAAATATTTTTTTTTGTAAAAATGTTTTAATATTATTTTTATTTATTTGCGCAGCAGGATGTGCGCCGCAGGATGTGCGCCCCACAGAATTTGCGCCCCACAGGATGTGCAAGCACAGTTTGTTTATTAATTTGATTTAAAAAAAAAAAATTGTAAATTGTTTTTAATATTATTTTTATTTATGTGCGCAGCAGGATGTGCGCCGCAGGATGTGCGCCCCACAGAATTTGCGCCCCACAGGATGTGCAAGCACATTTTTTTATTAATTTGATTTAAATATTTTTTTTTGTAAAAATGTTTTAATATTATTTTTATTTATTTGCGCAGCAGGATGTGCGCCGCAGGATGTGCGCCCCACAGAATTTGCGCCCCACAGGATGTGCAAGCACAGTTTGTTTATTAATTTGATTTAAAAAAAAAAAATTGTAATTTGTTTTTAATATTATTTTTATTTATGTGCGCAGCAGGATGTGCGCCGCAGGATGTGCGCCCCACAGAATTTGCGCCCCGCAGGATGTGCAAGCACAGTTTGTTTATTAATTTGATTTAAAAAAAAAAATTGTAAATTGTTTTTAATATTATTTTTATTTATGTGCGCAGCAGGATGTGCGCCGCAGGATGTGCGCCCCACAGAATTTGCGCCCCACAGGATGTGCAAGCACAGTTTTTTTATTAATTTGATTTAAATATTTTTTTTTGTAAAAATGTTTTAATATTATTTTTATTTATGTGCGCAGCAGGATGTGAGCCGCAGGATGTGCGCCCCACAGAAATTGCGCCCCACAGGATGTGCAAGCACAGTTTGTTTATTAATTTGATTTAAAAAAAAAAATTGTAATTTGTTTTTAATATTATTTTTATTTATGTGCGCAGCAGGATGTGCGCCGCAGGATGTGCGCCCCACAGGATGTGCAAGCACAGTTTTTTTATTAATTTGATTTAAAAAAAAAATTGTAATTTGTTTTTAATATTATTTTTATTTATTTGCACAGCAGGATGTGCGCCCCACATAATTTGCGTCCCACAGGATGTGCAAGCACAGTTTTTGTATCAGTTATATTTAAATATTTTTTTTTTGTAATAATGTTTTAATATTATTTTTATTTATGTGCGCAGCAGGATGTGCGCCACAGGATGTGCGCCCCACATAATTTGCGCCCCACAGGATGTGCAAGCACAGTTTTTTTATTAATTTGATTTAAATATTTTTTTTTGTAAAAATGTTTTAATATTATTTTTATTTATGTGCGCAGCAGGATGTGCGCCGCAGGATGTGCGCCCCACAGAATTTGCGCCCCACAGGATGTGCAAGCACAGTTTTTTTATTAATTTGATTTAAATATTTTTTTTGTAAAAATGTTTTAATATTATATTTATTTATGTGCGCCGCAGGATGTGCGCCCCACAGAATTTGCGCCCCACAGGATGTGCAAGCACAGTTTGTTTATTAATTTGATTTAAAAAAAAAAATTGTAATTTGTTTTTAATATTATTTTTATTTATGTGCGCAGCAGGATGTGCGCCGCAGGATGTGCGCCCCACAGAATTTGCGCCCCACAGCATGTGCAAGCACAGTTTTTTTATTAATTTGATTTAAATATTTTTTTTTGTAAAAATGTGTAAACATTATTTTTATTCATGTGCGCAGCAGGATTTGCGCCGCAGGATGTGCGCCCCACAGAATTTGCGCCCCACAGGATGTGCAAGGACAGTTTTTTTATTAATTTGATTTAAAAAAAAAAAATTGTAATTTGTTTTTAATATTATTTTTATTTATGTGCGCAGCAGGATTTGCGCCCCACAGAATTTGCGCTCCACAGGATGTGCAAGGATTGTTTTTTTATTAATTTAATTTAAAAAAAAAAAATTGTAATTTGTTTTTAATATTATTTTTATTTATGTGCGCAGCAGGATGTGCGCCCCACAGAATTTGCGCCCCACAGGATGTGCTAGCACAGTTTGTTTATTAATTTGATTTAAATATTTTTTTTTGTAAAAATGTTTTAATATTATTTGTATTAATGTGCGCAGCTGGATGTGCGCCGCAGGATGTGCGCCCCACAAAATTTGCGCCCCACAGGATGTGCAAGCACAGTTTTTTTATTAATTTGATTTAAATATTTTTTTTTGTAAAAATGTTTTAATATTATTTTTATTTATGTGCGCAGCAGGATGTGCGCCGCAGGATGTGCGCCCCACAGAATTTGCGCCCCACAGGATGTGCAAGCACAGTTTGTTTATTAATTTGATTTAAAAAAAAAAAAATGTAAATTGTTTTTAATATTATTTTTATTTATGTACGCAGCAGGATGTGCGCCGCAGGATGTGCGCCCCACATAATTTGCGCCCCACAGGATGTGCAAGGACAGTTTTTTTATTAATTTGATTTAAAAAAAAAAATTGTAATTTGTTTTTAATATTATTTTTATTTATGTGCGCAGCAGGATGTGCGCCGCAGGATGTGCGCCCCACAGAATTTGCGCCCCACATAATTTGCGCCACACAGGACGTGCAAGGACAGTTTTTTTATTAATTTGATTCAAAAAAAAAAATTGTAATTTGTTTTTAATATTATTTTTATTTATGTGCGCAGCAGGATGTGCGCCGCAGGATGTGCGCCCCACAGAATTTGCGCCCCACAGGATGTGCAAGGACAGTTTTTTTATTAATTTGATTTAAATATTTTTTTTGTAAAAATGTTTTAATATTATTTTTATTTATGTGCGCAGCAGGATGTGCGCCGCAGGATGTGCGCCCCACAGAATTTGCGCCCCACAGGATGTGCAAGCACAGTTTGTTTATTAATTTGATTTAAAAAAAAAAAAATTGTAATTTGTTTTTAATATTATTTTTATTTATGTGCGCAGCAGGATGTGCGCCGCAGGATGTGCGCCCCACAGAATTTGCGCCCCACAGGATGTGCAAGCACATTTTTTTATTAATTTGATTTAAATATTTTTTTTTGTAAAAATGTTTTAATATTATTTTTATTTATTTGCGCAGCAGGATGTGCGCCGCAGGATGTGCGCCCCACAGAATTTGCGCCCCACAGGATGTGCAAGCACAGTTTGTTTATTAATTTGATTTAAAAAAAAAAAATTGTAATTTGTTTTTAATATTATTTTTATTTATGTGCGCAGCAGGATGTGCGCCGCAGGATGTGCGCCCCACATAATTTGCGCCCCACAGGATGTGCAAGGACAGTTTTTTTATTAATTTGATTTAAAAAAAAAAATTGTAATTTGTTTTTAATATTATTTTTATTTATGTGCGCAGCAGGATGTGCGCCGCAGGATGTGCGCCCCACAGAATTTGCGCCCCACAGGATGTGCAAGCACAGTTTTTTTATTAATTTGATTTAAATATTTTTTTTTGTAAAAATGTTTTAATATTATTTTTATTTATGTGCGCAGCAGGATGTGAGCCGCAGGATGTGCGCCCCACAGAAATTGCGCCCCACAGGATGTGCAAGCACAGTTTGTTTATTAATTTGATTTAAAAAAAAAAATTGTAATTTGTTTTTAATATTATTTTTATTTATGTGCGCAGCAGGATGTGCGCCGCAGGATGTGCGCCCCACAGAATTTGCGCCCCACAGGATGTGCAAGCACAGTTTTTTTATTAATTTGATTTAAATATTTTTTTTGTAAAAATGTTTTAATATTATATTTATTTATGTGCGCCGCAGGATGTGCGCCCCACAGAATTTGCGCCCCACAGGATGTGCAAGCACAGTTTGTTTATTAATTTGATTTAAAAAAAAAAATTGTAATTTGTTTTTAATATTATTTTTATTTATGTGCGCAGCAGGATGTGCGCCGCAGGATGTGCGCCCCACAGAATTTGCGCCCCACAGGATGTGCAAGCACAGTTTGTTTATTAATTTGATTTAAAAAAAAAAAAATGTAAATTGTTTTTAATATTATTTTTATTTATGTACGCAGCAGGATGTGCGCCGCAGGATGTGCGCCCCACATAATTTGCGCCCCACAGGATGTGCAAGGACAGTTTTTTTATTAATTTGATTTAAAAAAAAAAATTGTAATTTGTTTTTAATATTATTTTTATTTATGTGCGCAGCAGGATGTGCGCCGCAGGATGTGCGCCCCACAGAATTTGCGCCCCACATAATTTGCGCCACACAGGACGTGCAAGGACAGTTTTTTTATTAATTTGATTTAAAAAAAAAAATTGTAATTTGTTTTTAATATTATTTTTATTTATGTGCGCAGCAGGATGTGCGCCGCAGGATGTGCGCCCCACAGAATTTGCGCCCCACAGGATGTGCAAGCACATTTTTTTATTAATTTGATTTAAATATTTTTTTTTGTAAAAATGTTTTAATATTATTTTTATTTATTTGCGCAGCAGGATGTGCGCCGCAGGATGTGCGCCCCACAGAATTTGCGCCCCACAGGATGTGCAAGCACAGTTTGTTTATTAATTTGATTTAAAAAAAAAAAATTGTAATTTGTTTTTAATATTATTTTTATTTATGTGCGCAGCAGGATGTGCGCCGCAGGATGTGCGCCCCACAGAATTTGCGCCCCGCAGGATGTGCAAGCACAGTTTGTTTATTAATTTGATTTAAAAAAAAAAAATTGTAAATTGTTTTTAATATTATTTTTATTTATGTGCGCAGCAGGATGTGCGCCGCAGGATGTGCGCCCCACAGAATTTGCGCCCCGCAGGATGTGCAAGCACAGTTTTTTTATTAATTTGATTTAAATATTTTTTTTTGTAAAAATGTTTTAATATTATTTTTATTTATGTGCGCAGCAGGATGTGAGCCGCAGGATGTGCGCCCCACAGACATTGCGCCCCACAGGATGTGCAAGCACAGTTTGTTTATTAATTTGATTTAAAAAAAAAAATTGTAATTTGTTTTTAATATTATTTTTATTTATTTGCACAGCAGGATGTGCGCCCCACATAATTTGCGTCCCACAGGATGTGCAAGCACAGTTTTTGTATCAGTTATATTTAAATATTTTTTTTTTGTAATAATGTTTTAATATTATTTTTATTTATGTGCGCAGCAGGATGTGCGCCGCAGGATGTGCGCCCCACAGAATTTGCGCCCCACAGGATGTGCAAGCACAGTTTTTTTTATTAATTTGATTTAAATATTTTTTTTTGTAAAAATGTTTTAATATTATTTTTATTTATGTGCGCAGCAGGATGTGCGCCGCAGGATGTGCGCCCCACAGAATTTGCGCCCCACAGGATGTGCAAGGACAGTTTTTTTATTAATTTGATTTAAAAAAAAAAAATTGTAAATTGTTTTTAATATTATTTTTATTTATGTGCGCAGCAGGATGTGCGCCGCAGGATGTGCGCCCCACATAATTTGCGCCCCACAGGATGTGCAAGGACAGTTTTTTTATTAATTTGATTTAAAAAAAAAATTGTAATTTGTTTTTAATATTATTTTTATTTATGTGCACAGCAGGATGTGCGCCGCAGGATGTGCGTCCCACAGAATTTGCAACCCACAGGATGTGCAAGCACAGTTTTTTTATTAATGTGATTTTAAAAAAAAATTGTAAATTGTTTTTAATATTATTTTTATTTATGTGCTCAGCAGGATGTGCGCCACAGGATGTGCGCCCCACAGAATTTGCGCCCCACATAATTTGCGCCCCACAGGAAGTGCAAGCACAGTTTTTTTATTAATTTGATTTAAAAAAAAAAAATTGTAAATTTTTTTTAATTTTATTTTTATTTATTTGCGCAGCAGGATGTGCGCTGCAGGATGTGCGCCCCACATAGTTTGCGCCCCACAGGATGTGCAAGCAAGGTTTTTTATTAGTTATATTTAAATATTTTTTTTTGTAAAAATATTTTAATATTATTTTTATTCATGTGCACAGCAGGATGTGCGCCGCAGGATGTGCGCCCCACATAATTTGCGCCCCACAGGATGTGCAAGCACAGTTTTTTTATTAATTTGATTTAAAAAAAAAAACTTGTAAATTTGTTTCAATATTATTTTTATTTATGTGCGCAGCAGGATGTGTGCCGCAGGATGTGCGCCCCACAGAATTTGCGCCCCACAGGATGTGTGACAGTTTTTTTATTAATTTGATTTAAATATTTTTTTTTGTAAAAATGTTTTAATATTATTTTTATTTATGTGCGCAGCAGGATGTGTGCCGCAGGATGTGCAACCCACAGAATTTGCGCCCTACAGGATGTGCAAGCACAGTTTTTTTATTTATTTGATTTAAAAAAAAAAATTGTAATTTGTTTTTAATATTATTTTTATTTATGTGTGCAGCAGGATGTGCGCCGCAGCATGTGCGCCCCACAGAATTTTCGCCCCACAGGATGTGCAAGCACAGTTTTTTTATTAATTTGATTTAAATATTTTTTTTTGTAAAAATGTTTTAATATTATTTTTATTTATGTGCGCAGCAGGATGTGGGCCGCAGGATGTGCGCCCCACAGAATTTGCGCCCCACAGGATGTGCAAGCACAGTTTTTTTATTAATTTGATTTTTTAAAAAAAATTGTAATTTGTTTTTAATATTATTTTTATTTATGTGCGCAGCAGGATGTGCGCCGCAGGATGTGCGCCCCACAGGATGTGCAAGCACAGTTTTTTTATTAATTTGATTTAAATATTTTTTTTTGTAAAAATGTTTTAATATTATTTTTATTTATGTGCGCAGCAGGATGTGCGCCGCAGGATGTGCGCCCCACAGAATTTGCGCCCCGCAGGATGTGCAAGCACAGTTTGTTTATTAATTTGATTTAAAAAAAAAAAATTGTAAATTGTTTTTAATATTATTTTTATTTATGTGCGCAGCAGGATGTGCGCCGCAGGATGTGCGCCCCACAGAATTTGCGCCCCACAGGATGTGCAAGCACAGTTTTTTTATTAATTTGATTTAAATATTTTTTTTTGTAAAAATGTTTTAATATTATTTTTATTTATGTGCGCAGCAGGATGTGAGCCGCAGGATGTGCGCCCCACAGAAATTGCGCCCCACAGGATGTGCAAGCACAGTTTGTTTATTAATTTGATTTAAAAAAAAAAATTGTAATTTGTTTTTAATATTATTTTTATTTATGTGCGCAGCAGGATGTGCGCCGCAGGATGTGCGCCCCACAGGATGTGCAAGCACAGTTTTTTTATTAATTTGATTTAAAAAAAAAATTGTAATTTGTTTTTAATATTATTTTTATTTATTTGCACAGCAGGATGTGCGCCCCACATAATTTGCGTCCCACAGGATTTGCAAGCACAGTTTTTGTATCAGTTATATTTAAATATTTTTTTTTTGTAATAATGTTTCAATATTATTTTTATTTATGTGCGCAGCAGGATGTGCGCCACAGGATGTGCGCCCCACATAATTTGCGCCCCACAGGATGTGCAAGCACAGTTTTTTTATTAATTTGATTTAAATATTTTTTTTTGTAAAAATGTTTTAATATTATTTTTATTTATGTGCGCAGCAGGATGTGCGCCGCAGGATGTGCGCCCCACAGAATTTGCGCCCCACAGGATGTGCAAGCACATTTTTTTATTAATTTGATTTAAATATTTTTTTTTGTAAAAATGTTTTAATATTATTTTTATTTATTTGCGCAGCAGGATGTGCGCCGCAGGATGTGCGCCCCACAGAATTTGCGCCCCACAGGATGTGCAAGCACAGTTTTTTTATTAATTTGATTTAAATATTTTTTTTTGTAAAAATGTTTTAATATTATTTTTATTTATGTGCGCAGCAGGATGTGAGCCGCAGGATGTGCGCCCCACAGAAATTGCGCCCCACAGGATGTGCAAGCACAGTTTGCTTATTAATTTGATTTAAAAAAAAAAATTGTAATTTGTTTTTAATATTATTTTTATTTATGTGCGCAGCAGGATGTGCGCCGCAGGATGTGCGCCCCACAGAATTTGCGCCCCACAGGATGTGCAAGCACAGTTTTTTTATTAATTTGATTTAAATATTTTTTTTGTAAAAATGTTTTAATATTATATTTATTTATGTGCGCCGCAGGATGTGCGCCCCACAGAATTTGCGCCCCACAGGATGTGCAAGCACAGTTTGTTTATTAATTTGATTTAAAAAAAAAAATTGTAATTTGTTTTTAATATTATTTTTATTTATGTGCGCAGCAGGATGTGCGCCGCAGGATGTGCGCCCCACAGAATTTGCGCCCCACAGGATGTGCAAGCACAGTTTGTTTATTAATTTGATTTAAAAAAAAAAAAATGTAAATTGTTTTTAATATTATTTTTATTTATGTACGCAGCAGGATGTGCGCCGCAGGATGTGCGCCCCACATAATTTGCGCCCCACAGGATGTGCAAGGACAGTTTTTTTATTAATTTGATTTAAAAAAAAAAATTGTAATTTGTTTTTAATATTATTTTTATTTATGTGCGCAGCAGGATGTGCGCCGCAGGATGTGCGCCCCACAGAATTTGCGCCCCACATAATTTGCGCCACACAGGACGTGCAAGGACAGTTTTTTTATTAATTTGATTTAAAAAAAAAAATTGTAATTTGTTTTTAATATTATTTTTATTTATGTGCGCAGCAGGATGTGCGCCGCAGGATGTGCGCCCCACAGAATTTGCGCCCCACAGGATGTGCAAGGACAGTTTTTTTATTAATTTGATTTAAATATTTTTTTTGTAAAAATGTTTTAATATTATTTTTATTTATGTGCGCAGCAGGATGTGCGCCGCAGGATGTGCGCCCCACAGAATTTGCGCCCCACAGGATGTGTAAGCACAGTTTTTTTATTTATTTGATTTAAAAAAAAAAAATTGTAAATTGTTTTTAATATTATTTTTATTTATGTGCGCAGCAGGATGTGCGCCGCAGGATGTGCGCCCCACATAATTTGCGCCCCACAGGATGTGCAAGCACATTTTTTTATTAATTTGATTTAAATATTTTTTTTTGTAAAAATGTTTTAATATTATTTTTATTTATGTGCGCAGCAGGATGTGCGCCGCAGGATGTGCGCCCCACAGAATTTGCGCCCCACAGGATGTGCAAGCACATTTTTTTATTAATTTGATTTAAATATTTTTTTTTGTAAAAATGTTTTAATATTATTTTTATTTATTTGCGCAGCAGGATGTGCGCCGCAGGATGTGCGCCCCACAGAATTTGCGCCCCACAGGATGTGCAAGCACAGTTTGTTTATTAATTTGATTTAAAAAAAAAAAATTGTAATTTGTTTTTAATATTATTTTTATTTATGTGCGCAGCAGGATGTGCGCCGCAGGATGTGCGCCCCACAGAATTTGCGCCCCGCAGGATGTGCAAGCACAGTTTGTTTATTAATTTGATTTAAAAAAAAAAAATTGTAAATTGTTTTTAATATTATTTTTATTTATGTGCGCAGCAGGATGTGCGCCGCAGGATGTGCGCCCCACAGAATTTGCGCCCCGCAGGATGTGCAAGCACAGTTTTTTTATTAATTTGATTTAAATATTTTTTTTTGTAAAAATGTTTTAATATTATTTTTATTTATGTGCGCAGCAGGTTGTGCGCCGCAGGATGTGCGCCCCACAGAATTTGCGCCCCACAGGATGTGCAAGCACAGTTTTTTTATTAATTTGATTTAAATATTTTTTTTGTAAAAATGTTTTAATATTATATTTATTTATGTGCGCCGCAGGATGTGCGCCCCACAGAATTTGCGCCCCACAGGATGTGCAAGCACAGTTTGTTTATTAATTTGATTTAAAAAAAAAAAATTGTAATTTGTTTTTAATATTATTTTTATTTATGTGCGCAGCAGGATGTGCGCCGCAGGATGTGCGCCCCACAGAATTTGCGCCCCGCAGGATGTGCAAGCACAGTTTGTTTATTAATTTGATTTAAAAAAAAAAAATTGTAAATTGTTTTTAATATTATTTTTATTTATGTGCGCAGCAGGATGTGCGCCGCAGGATGTGCGCCCCACAGAATTTGCGCCCCACAGGATGTGCAAGCACAGTTTTTTTATTAATTTGATTTAAATATTTTTTTTTGTAAAAATGTGTAAACATTATTTTTATTCATGTGCGCAGCAGGATTTGCGCCGCAGGATGTGCGCCCCACAGAATTTGCGCCCCACAGGATGTGCAAGGAGAGTTTTTTTATTAATTTGATTTAAAAAAAAAAAATTGTAATTTGTTTTTAATATTATTTTTATTTATGTGCGCAGCAGGATTTGCGCCCCACAGAATTTGCGCTCCACAGGATGTGCAAGGATTGTTTTTTTATTAATTTAATTAAAAAAAAAAAAATTGTAATTTGTTTTTAATATTATTTTTATTTATGTGCGCAGCAGGATGTGCGCCCCACAGAATTTGCGCCCCACAGGATGTGCAAGGACAGTTTGTTTATTAATTTGATTTAAAAAAAAAAAATTGTAAATTGTTTTTAATATTATTTTTATTTATGTGCGCAGCAGGATGTGCGCCCCACAGAATTTGCGCCCCACAGGATGTGCAAGCACAGTTTTTTTATTAATTTGATTTAAATATTTTTTTTTGTAAAAATGTTTTAATATTATTTTTATTTATGTGCGCAGCAGGATGTGAGCCGCAGGATGTGCGCCCCACAGAAATTGCGCCCCACAGGATGTGCAAGCACAGTTTGTTTATTAATTTGATTTAAAAAAAAAAATTGTAATTTGTTTTTAATATTATTTTTATTTATGTGCGCAGCAGGATGTGCGCCGCAGGATGTGCGCCCCACAGGATGTGCAAGCACAGTTTTTTTATTAATGTGATTTAAAAAAAAAATTGTAATTTGTTTTTAATATTATTTTTATTTATTTGCACAGCAGGATGTGCGCCCCACATAATTTGCGTCCCACAGGATGTGCAAGCACAGTTTTTGTATCAGTTATATTTAAATATTTTTTTTTTGTAATAATGTTTTAATATTATTTTTATTTATGTGCGCAGCAGGATGTGCGCCACAGGATGTGCGCCCCACATAATTTGCGCCCCACAGGATGTGCACGCACAGTTTTTTTATTAATTTGATTTAAATATTTTTTTTTGTAAAAATGTTTTAATATTATTTTTATTTATGTGCGCCGCAGGATGTGCGCCCCACAGAATTTGCGCCCCACAGGATGTGCAAGCACAGTTTGTTTATTAATTTGATTTAAAAAAAAAAAATTGTAAATTGTTTTTAATATTATTTTTATTTATGTGCGCAGCAGGATGTGCGCCGCAGGATGTGCGCCCCACAGAATTTGCGCCCCACAGCATGTGCAAGCACAGTTTTTTTATTAATTTGATTTAAATATTTTTTTTTGTAAAAATGTGTAAACATTATTTTTATTCATGTGCGCAGCAGGATTTGCGCCGCAGGATGTGCGCCCCACAGAATTTGCGCCCCACAGGATGTGCAAGGACAGTTTTTTTATTAATTTGATTTAAAAAAAAAAAATTGTAATTTGTTTTTAATATTATTTTTATTTATGTGCGCAGCAGGATTTGCGCCCCACAGAATTTGCGCTCCATAGGATGTGCAAGGATTGTTTTTTTATTAATTTAATTTAAAAAAAAAAAATTGTAATTTGTTTTTAATATTATTTTTATTTATGTGCGCAGCAGGATGTGCGCCCCACAGAATTTGCGCCCCACAGGATGTGCTAGCACAGTTTGTTTATTAATTTGATTTAAATATTTTTTTTTGTAAAAATGTTTTAATATTATTTGTATTAATGTGCGCAGCTGGATGTGCGCCGCAGGATGTGCGCCCCACAAAATTTGCGCCCCACAGGATGTGCAAGCACAGTTTGTTTATTAATTTGATTTAAAAAAAAAAATTGTAATTTGTTTTTAATATTATTTTTATTTATGTGCGCAGCAGGATGTGCGCCGCAGGATGTGCGCCCCACAGAATTTGCGCCCCACAGGATGTGCAAGCACAGTTTGTTTATTAATTTGATTTAAAAAAAAAAAATTGTAATTTGTTTTTAATATTATTTTTATTTATGTGCGCAGCAGGATGTGCGCCGCAGGATGTGCGCCCCACAGAATTTGCGCCCCACAGGATGTGCAAGCACAGTTTGTTTATTAATTTGATTTAAAAAAAAAAAATTGTAAATTGTTTTTAATATTATTTTTATTTATGTGCGCAGCAGGATGTGCGCCGCAGGATGTGCGCCCCACAGAATTTGCGCCCCACAGCATGTGCAAGCACAGTTTTTTTATTAATTTGATTTAAATATTTTTTTTTGTAAAAATGTGTAAACATTATTTTTATTCATGTGCGCAGCAGGATTTGCGCCGCAGGATGTGCGCCCCACAGAATTTGCGCCCCACAGGATGTGCAAGGACAGTTTTTTTATTAATTTGATTTAAAAAAAAAAAATTGTAATTTGTTTTTAATATTATTTTTATTTATGTGCGCAGCAGGATGTGCGCCCCACAGAATTTGCGCCCCACAGGATGTGCTAGCACAGTTTGTTTATTAATTTGATTTAAATATTTTTTTTTGTAAAAATGTTTTAATATTATTTGTATTAATGTGCGCAGCTGGATGTGCGCCGCAGGATGTGCGCCCCAGAAAATTTGCGCCCCACAGGATGTGCAAGCACAGTTTTTTTATTAATTTGATTTAAATATTTTTTTTTGTAAAAATGTTTTAATATTATTTTTATTTATGTGCGCAGCAGGATGTGCGCCGCAGGATGTGCGCCCCACAGAATTTGCGCCCCACAGGATGTGCAAGCACAGTTTGTTTATTAATTTGATTTAAAAAAAAAAAAATGTAAATTGTTTTTAATATTATTTTTATTTATGTACGCAGCAGGATGTGCGCCCCACATAATTTGCGCCCCACAGGATGTGCAAGGACAGTTTTTTTATTAATTTGATTTAAAAAAAAAAATTGTAATTTGTTTTTAATATTATTTTTATTTATGTGCGCAGCAGGATGTGCGCAGCAGGATGTGCGCCCCACAGAATTTGCGCCCCACAGGATATGCAAGGACAGTTTTTTTATTAATTTGATTTAAATATTTTTTTTGTAAAAATGTTTTAATATTATTTTTATTTATGTGCGCAGCAGGATGTGCGCCGCAGGATGTGCGCCCCACAGAATTTGCGCCCCACAGGATGTGTAAGCACAGTTTTTTTTTTTATTTGATTTAAAAAAAAAAAATTGTAAATTGTTTTTAATATTATTTTTATTTATGTGCGCAGCAGGATGTGCGCCGCAGGATGTGCGCCCCACAGAATTTGCGCCCCACAGGATGTGCAAGCACATTTTTTTATTAATTTGATTTAAATATTTTTTTTTGTAAAAATGTTTTAATATTATTTTTATTTATTTGCGCAGCAGGATGTGCGCCGCAGGATGTGCGCCCCACAGAATTTGCGCCCCACAGGATGTGCAAGCATAGTTTGTTTATTAATTTGATTTAAAAAAAAAAAATTGTAATTTGTTTTTAATATTATTTTTATTTATGTGCGCAGCAGGATGTGCGCCGCAGGATGTGCGCCCCACAGAATTTGCGCCCCGCAGGATGTGCAAGCACAGTTTGTTTATTAATTTGATTTAAAAAAAAAAAATTGTAAATTGTTTTTAATATTATTTTTATTTATGTGCGCAGCAGGATGTGCGCCGCAGGATGTGCGCCCCACAGAATTTGCGCCCCACAGGATGTGCAAGCACAGTTTTTTTATTAATTTGATTTAAATATTTTTTTTTGTAAAAATGTGTAAACATTATTTTTATTCATGTGCGCAGCAGGATTTGCGCCGCAGGATGTGCGCCCCACAGAATTTGCGCCCCACAGGATGTGCAAGGAGAGTTTTTTTATTAATTTGATTTAAAAAAAAAAAATTGTAATTTGTTTTTAATATTATTTTTATTTATGTGCGCAGCAGGATTTGCGCCCCACAGAATTTGCGCTCCACAGGATGTGCAAGGATTGTTTTTTTATTAATTTAATTAAAAAAAAAAAAATTGTAATTTGTTTTTAATATTATTTTTATTTATGTGCGCAGCAGGATGTGCGCCCCACAGAATTTGCGCCCCACAGGATGTGCAAGGACAGTTTGTTTATTAATTTGATTTAAAAAAAAAAAATTGTAAATTGTTTTTAATATTATTTTTATTTATGTGCGCAGCAGGATGTGCGCCCCACAGAATTTGCGCCCCACAGGATGTGCAAGCACAGTTTTTTTATTAATTTGATTTAAATATTTTTTTTTGTAAAAATGTTTTAATATTATTTTTATTTATGTGCGCAGCAGGATGTGAGCCGCAGGATGTGCGCCCCACAGAAATTGCGCCCCACAGGATGTGCAAGCACAGTTTGTTTATTAATTTGATTTAAAAAAAAAAATTGTAATTTGTTTTTAATATTATTTTTATTTATGTGCGCAGCAGGATGTGCGCCGCAGGATGTGCGCCCCACAGGATGTGCAAGCACAGTTTTTTTATTAATTTGATTTAAAAAAAAAATTGTAATTTGTTTTTAATATTATTTTTATTTATTTGCACAGCAGGATGTGCGCCCCACATAATTTGCGTCCCACAGGATGTGCTAGCACAGTTTGTTTATTAATTTGATTTAAATATTTTTTTTTGTAAAAATGTTTTAATATTATTTGTATTAATGTGCGCAGCTGGATGTGCGCCGCAGGATGTGCGCCCCACAAAATTTGCGCCCCACAGGATGTGCAAGCACAGTTTGTTTATTAATTTGATTTAAAAAAAAAAATTGTAATTTGTTTTTAATATTATTTTTATTTATGTGCGCAGCAGGATGTGCGCCGCAGGATGTGCGCCCCACAGAATTTGCGCCCCACAGGATGTGCAAGCACAGTTTGTTTATTAATTTGATTTAAAAAAAAAAAATTGTAATTTGTTTTTAATATTATTTTTATTTATGTGCGCAGCAGGATGTGCGCCGCAGGATGTGCGCCCCACAGAATTTGCGCCCCACAGGATGTGCAAGCACAGTTTGTTTATTAATTTGATTTAAAAAAAAAAAATTGTAAATTGTTTTTAATATTATTTTTATTTATGTGCGCAGCAGGATGTGCGCCGCAGGATGTGCGCCCCACAGAATTTGCGCCCCACAGCATGTGCAAGCACAGTTTTTTTATTAATTTGATTTAAATATTTTTTTTTGTAAAAATGTGTAAACATTATTTTTATTCATGTGCGCAGCAGGATTTGCGCCGCAGGATGTGCGCCCCACAGAATTTGCGCCCCACAGGATGTGCAAGGACAGTTTTTTTATTAATTTGATTTAAAAAAAAAAAATTGTAATTTGTTTTTAATATTATTTTTATTTATGTGCGCAGCAGGATGTGCGCCCCACAGAATTTGCGCCCCACAGGATGTGCTAGCACAGTTTGTTTATTAATTTGATTTAAATATTTTTTTTTGTAAAAATGTTTTAATATTATTTGTATTAATGTGCGCAGCTGGATGTGCGCCGCAGGATGTGCGCCCCAGAAAATTTGCGCCCCACAGGATGTGCAAGCACAGTTTTTTTATTAATTTGATTTAAATATTTTTTTTTGTAAAAATGTTTTAATATTATTTTTATTTATGTGCGCAGCAGGATGTGCGCCGCAGGATGTGCGCCCCACAGAATTTGCGCCCCACAGGATGTGCAAGCACAGTTTGTTTATTAATTTGATTTAAAAAAAAAAAAATGTAAATTGTTTTTAATATTATTTTTATTTATGTACGCAGCAGGATGTGCGCCCCACATAATTTGCGCCCCACAGGATGTGCAAGGACAGTTTTTTTATTAATTTGATTTAAAAAAAAAAATTGTAATTTGTTTTTAATATTATTTTTATTTATGTGCGCAGCAGGATGTGCGCAGCAGGATGTGCGCCCCACAGAATTTGCGCCCCACAGGATATGCAAGGACAGTTTTTTTATTAATTTGATTTAAATATTTTTTTTGTAAAAATGTTTTAATATTATTTTTATTTATGTGCGCAGCAGGATGTGCGCCGCAGGATGTGCGCCCCACAGAATTTGCGCCCCACAGGATGTGTAAGCACAGTTTTTTTTTTTATTTGATTTAAAAAAAAAAAATTGTAAATTGTTTTTAATATTATTTTTATTTATGTGCGCAGCAGGATGTGCGCCGCAGGATGTGCGCCCCACAGAATTTGCGCCCCACAGGATGTGCAAGCACATTTTTTTATTAATTTGATTTAAATATTTTTTTTTGTAAAAATGTTTTAATATTATTTTTATTTATTTGCGCAGCAGGATGTGCGCCGCAGGATGTGCGCCCCACAGAATTTGCGCCCCACAGGATGTGCAAGCATAGTTTGTTTATTAATTTGATTTAAAAAAAAAAAATTGTAATTTGTTTTTAATATTATTTTTATTTATGTGCGCAGCAGGATGTGCGCCGCAGGATGTGCGCCCCACAGAATTTGCGCCCCGCAGGATGTGCAAGCACAGTTTGTTTATTAATTTGATTTAAAAAAAAAAAATTGTAAATTGTTTTTAATATTATTTTTATTTATGTGCGCAGCAGGATGTGCGCCGCAGGATGTGCGCCCCACAGAATTTGCGCCCCACAGGATGTGCAAGCACAGTTTTTTTATTAATTTGATTTAAATATTTTTTTTTGTAAAAATGTGTAAACATTATTTTTATTCATGTGCGCAGCAGGATTTGCGCCGCAGGATGTGCGCCCCACAGAATTTGCGCCCCACAGGATGTGCAAGGAGAGTTTTTTTATTAATTTGATTTAAAAAAAAAAAATTGTAATTTGTTTTTAATATTATTTTTATTTATGTGCGCAGCAGGATTTGCGCCCCACAGAATTTGCGCTCCACAGGATGTGCAAGGATTGTTTTTTTATTAATTTAATTAAAAAAAAAAAAATTGTAATTTGTTTTTAATATTATTTTTATTTATGTGCGCAGCAGGATGTGCGCCCCACAGAATTTGCGCCCCACAGGATGTGCAAGGACAGTTTGTTTATTAATTTGATTTAAAAAAAAAAAATTGTAAATTGTTTTTAATATTATTTTTATTTATGTGCGCAGCAGGATGTGCGCCCCACAGAATTTGCGCCCCACAGGATGTGCAAGCACAGTTTTTTTATTAATTTGATTTAAATATTTTTTTTTGTAAAAATGTTTTAATATTATTTTTATTTATGTGCGCAGCAGGATGTGAGCCGCAGGATGTGCGCCCCACAGAAATTGCGCCCCACAGGATGTGCAAGCACAGTTTGTTTATTAATTTGATTTAAAAAAAAAAATTGTAATTTGTTTTTAATATTATTTTTATTTATGTGCGCAGCAGGATGTGCGCCGCAGGATGTGCGCCCCACAGGATGTGCAAGCACAGTTTTTTTATTAATTTGATTTAAAAAAAAAATTGTAATTTGTTTTTAATATTATTTTTATTTATTTGCACAGCAGGATGTGCGCCCCACATAATTTGCGTCCCACAGGATGTGCAAGCACAGTTTTTGTATCAGTTATATTTAAATATTTTTTTTTTGTAATAATGTTTTAATATTATTTTTATTTATGTGCGCAGCAGGATGTGCGCCACAGGATGTGCGCCCCACATAATTTGCGCCCCACAGGATGTGCAAGCACAGTTTTTTTATTAATTTGATTTAAATATTTTTTTTTGTAAAAATGTTTTAATATTATTTTTATTTATGTGCGCCGCAGGATGTGTGCCCCACAGAATTTGCGCCCCACAGGATGTGCAAGCACAGTTTGTTTATTAATTTGATTTAAAAAAAAAAATTGTAATTTGTTTTTAATATTATTTTTATTTATGTGCGCAGCAGGATGTGCGCCGCAGGATGTGCGCCCCACAGAATTTGCGCCCCACAGGATGTGCAAGCACAGTTTGTTTATTAATTTGATTTAAAAAAAAAAAATTGTAAATTGTTTTTAATATTATTTTTATTTATGTGCGCAGCAGGATGTGCGCCGCAGGATGTGCGCCCCACAGAATTTGCGCCCCACAGCATGTGCAAGCACAGTTTTTTTATTAATTTGATTTAAATATTTTTTTTTGTAAAAATGTGTAAACATTATTTTTATTCATGTGCGCAGCAGGATTTGCGCCGCAGGATGTGCGCCCCACAGAATTTGCGCCCCACAGGATGTGCAAGGACAGTTTTTTTATTAATTTGATTTAAAAAAAAAAAATTGTAATTTGTTTTTAATATTATTTTTATTTATGTGCGCAGCAGGATTTGCGCCCCACAGAATTTGCGCTCCACAGGATGTGCAAGGATTGTTTTTTTATTAATTTAATTTAAAAAAAAAAAATTGTAATTTGTTTTTAATATTATTTTTATTTATGTGCGCAGCAGGATGTGCGCCCCACAGAATTTGCGCCCCACAGGATGTGCTAGCACAGTTTGTTTATTAATTTGATTTAAATATTTTTTTTTGTAAAAATGTTTTAATATTATTTGTATTAATGTGCGCAGCTGGATGTGCGCCGCAGGATGTGCGCCCCACAAAATTTGCGCCCCACAGGATGTGCAAGCACAGTTTTTTTATTAATTTGATTTAAATATTTTTTTTTGTAAAAATGTTTTAATATTATTTTTATTCATGTGCGCAGCAGGATGTGCGCCGCAGGATGTGCGCCCCACAGAATTTGCGCCCCACAGGATGTGCAAGGACAGTTTTTTTATTAATTTGATTTACAAAAAAAAATTGTAATTTGTTTTTAATATTATTTTTATTTATGTGCGCAGCAGGATGTGCGCCGCAGGATGTGCGCCCCACAGAATTTGCGCCCCACATAATTTGCGCCACACAGGACGTGCAAGGACAGTTTTTTTATTAATTTGATTTAAAAAAAAGAATTGTAATTTGTTTTTAATATTATTTTTATTTATGTGCGCAGCAGGATGTG
Organism: Pleuronectes platessa; assembly: GCF_947347685.1. Taxonomy (NCBI): domain Eukaryota; kingdom Metazoa; phylum Chordata; class Actinopteri; order Pleuronectiformes; family Pleuronectidae; genus Pleuronectes; species Pleuronectes platessa. The sequence goes on from NW_026518974.1 coordinate 655,487, forward strand.
CGCCGCAGGATGTGCGCCCCACAGAATTTGCGCCCCACAGGATGTGCAAGGACAGTTTTTTTATTAATTTGATTTAAATATTTTTTTTGTAAAAATGTTTTAATATTATTTTTATTTATGTGCGCAGCAGGATGTGCGCCGCAGGATGTGCGCCCCACAGAATTTGCGCCCCACAGGATGTGTAAGCACAGTTTTTTTATTTATTTGATTTAAAAAAAAAAAATTGTAAATTGTTTTTAATATTATTTTTATTTATGTGCGCAGCAGGATGTGCGCCGCAGGATGTGCGCCCCACAGAATTTGCGCCCCACAGGATGTGCAAGCACATTTTTTTATTAATTTGATTTAAATATTTTTTTTTGTAAAAATGTTTTAATATTATTTTTATTTATTTGCGCAGCAGGATGTGCGCCGCAGGATGTGCGCCCCACATAATTTGCGCCCCACAGGATGTGCAAGGACAGTTTTTTTATTAATTTGATTTAAATATTTTTTTTTGTAAAAATGTTTTATTTTATTTTTATTCATGTGCGCAGCAGGATGTGCGCCACAGGATGTGCGCCCCACAGAATTTGCGCCCCACAGGATGTGCAAGGACAGTTTTTTTATTAATTTGATTTAAATATTTTTTTTTGTAAAAATGTTTTATTTTATTTTTATTTATGTGCGCAGCAGGATGTGCGCCACAGGATGTGCGCCCCACAGAATTTGCGCCCCACTGGATGTGCAAGGACAGTTTTTTTATTAATTTGATTTAAATATTTTTTTTGTAAAAATGTTTTAATATTATTTTTATTCATGTGCGCCCCACAGAATTTGCGCCCCACAGGATGTGCAAGGACAGTTTTTTTATTAATTTGATTTAAATATTTTTTTTGTAAAAATGTTTTAATATTATTTTTATTTTTGTGCGCAGCAGGATGTGCGCCGCAGGATGTGCGCCCCACAGGATGTGCAAGGACAGTTTTTTTATTAAATTGATTTTAAAAAAAAAATTGTAATTTGTTTTTAATATTATTTTTATTTATGTTCGCAGCAGGATGTGCGCCGCAGGATGTGCGCCCCACAGGATGTGCAAGGACAGTTTTTTTATTAATTTGATTTTAAAAAAAAAATTATAATTTGTTTTTAATATTATTTTTATTTATGTGCGCAGCAGGATGTTTTCCGCAGGATGTGCGCCCCACAGAATTTGCGCCCCACAGGATGTGCAAGGACAGTTTTTTTATTAATTTGATTTAAAAAAAAAAAATTGTAATTTGTTTTTAATATTATTTTTATTTATGTGCGCAGCAGGATTTGCGCCCCACAGAATTTGCGCTGCACAGGATGTGCAAGGATTGTTTTTTTATTAATTTAATTTAAAAAAAAAAAATTGTAATTTGTTTTTAATATTATTTTTATTTATGTGCGCAGCAGGATGTGCGCCCCACAGAATTTGCGCCCCACAGGATGTGCAAGGACAGTTTTTTTATTAATTTGATTTAAAAAAAAAAAAATTGTAAATTGTTTTTAATATTATTTTTATTTATGTGCGCAGCAGGATGTGCGCCGCAGGATGTGCGCCCCACAGAATTTGCGCCCCACAGGATGTGCAAGCACAGTTTTTTTATTAATTTGATTTAAATATTTTTTTTGTAAAAATGTTTTAATATTATTTTTATTTATGTGCGCAGCAGGATGTGCGCCGCAGGATGTGCGCCCCACATAATTTGCGCCCCACAGGATGTGCAAGGACAGTTTTTTTATTAATTTGATTTTAAAAAAAAAATTGTAATTTGTTTTTAATATTATTTTTATTTATGTGCGCAGCAGGATTTGCGCCCCACAGAATTTGCGCTGCACAGGATGTGCAAGGATTGTTTTTTTATTAATTTAATTTAAAAAAAAAAAATTGTAATTTGTTTTTAATATTATTTTTATTTATGTGCGCAGCAGGATGTGCGCCCCACAGAATTTGCGCCCCACAGGATGTGCAAGGACAGTTTGTTTATTAATTTGATTTAAAAAAAAAAAAATTGTAAATTGTTTTTAATATTATTTTTATTTATGTGCGCAGCAGGATGTGCGCCGCAGGATGTGCGCCCCACAGAATTTGCGCCCCACAGGATGTGCAAGCACAGTTTTTTTATTAATTTTATTTAAATATTTTTTTTTGTAAAAATGTGTTAATATTATTTTTATTCATGTGCGCAGCAGGATTTGCGCCGCAGGATGTGCGCCCCACAAAATTTGCGCTCCACAGGATGTGCAAGGACAGTTTTTTTATTAATTTGATTTAAAAAAAAAAAATTGTAATTTGTTTTTAATATTATTTTTATTTATGTGCGCAGCAGGATGTGCGCCGCACAGAATGTGCAAGGACAGTTTTTTTATTGATTTGATTTAAAAAAAAAAAAATTGTAATTTGTTTTTAATATTATTTTTATTTATGTGCGCAGCAGGATGTGCGCCACAGGATGTGCGCCCCACATAATTTGCGCCCCACAGGATGTGCAAGGACAGTTTTTTTGTTGATTTGATTTAAAAAAAAAAAAATTGTAATTTGTTTTTAATATTATTTTTATTTATGTGCGCAGCAGGATGTGCGCCACAGGATGTGCGCCCCACAGAATTTGCGCCCCACAGGATGTGCAAGGACAGTTTTTTTATTAATTTGATTTAAATATTTTTTTTGTAAAAATGTTTTAATATTATTTTTATTCATGTGCGCCCCACAGAATTTGCGCCCCACAGGATGTGCAAGGACAGTTTTTTTATTAATTTGATTTAAATATTTTTTTTGTAAAAATGTTTTAATATTATTTTTATTTATGTGCGCAGCAGGATGTGCGCCGCAGGATGTGCGCCCCACATAATTTGCGCCCCACAGGATGTGCAAGGACAGTTTTTTTATTGATTTGATTTAAAAAAAAAAAAATTGTAATTTGTTTTTAATATTATTTTTATTTATGTGCGCAGCAGGATGTGCGCCCCACAGAATTTGCGCCCCACAGGATGTGCAAGCACAGTTTTTTTATTAATATGATTTAAATATTTTTTTTTGTAAAAATGTTTTAATATTATTTTTATTCATGTGCGCCCCACAGAATTTGCGCCCCACAGGATGTGCAAGGACAGTTTTTTTATTAATTTGATTTAAATATTTTTTTTTGTAAAAATGTTTTATTTTATTTTTATTTATGTGCGCAGCAGGATGTGCGCCGCAGGATGTGCGCCCCAGAGAATTTGCGCCCCACAGGATGTGCAAGCAAGGTTTTTTATTAGTTATATTTAAATATTTTTTTTTGTAAAAATGTTTTAATATTATTTTTATTCATGTGCACAGCAGGATGTGCGCCGCAGGATGTGCGCCCCACAGAATTTGCGCCCCACAGGATGTGCAAGCACAGTTTTTTTATTAATATGATTTAAATATTTTTTTTTGTAAAAATGTTTTAATATTATTTTTATTCATGTGCGCCCCACAGAATTTGCGCCCCACAGGATGTGCAAGGACAGTTTTTTTATTAATTTGATTTAAATATTTTTTTTTGTAAAAATGTTTTAATATTATTTTTATTCATGTGCACAGCAGGATGTGCGCCGCAGGATGTGCGCCCCACAGAATCTGCGCCCCACAGGATGTGCAAGCACAGTTTTTTTATTAATTTGATTTAAATATTTTTTTTGTAAAAATGTTTTAATATTATTTTTATTTATGTGCGCAGCAGGATGTGCGCCGCAGGATGTGTGCCCCACAGAATTTGCGCCCCACAGGATGTGCAAGCACAGTTTTTTTATTAATTTGATTTAAATATTTTTTTTGTAAAAATGTTTTAATATTATTTTTATTTATGTGCGCAGCAGGATGTGCGCGGCAGGATGTGCGCCCCACAGAATTTGCGCCCCACAGGATGTGCAAGCACAGTTTTTTTATTAATTTGATTTAAAAAAAAAAAATTGTAAATTGTTTTTAATATTATTTTTATTTATGTGCGCAGCAGGATGTGCGCCACAGGATGTGCGCCCCTCAGGATGTGCAAGGACAGTTTTTTTATTAATTTGATTTAAATATTTTTTTTGTAAAAATGTTTTAATATTATTTTTATTCATGTGCGCCCCACAGAATTTGCGCCCCACAGGATGTGCAAGGACAGTTTTTTTATTAATTTGATTTAAATATTTTTTTTTGTAAAAATGTTTTAATATTATATTTATTTATGTGCGCAGCTGGATGTGCGCCGCAGGATGTGCGCCCCACAGAATTTGCGCCCCACAGGATGTGCAAGCACAGTTTGTTTATTAATTTGATTTAAAAAAAAAATTGTAATTTGTTTTTAATATTATTTTTATTTATGTGCGCAGCAGGATGTGCGCCGCAGGATGTGCGCCCCACAGAATTTGCGCCCCACAGGATGTGCAAGCACATTTTGTTTATTAATTTGATTTAAAAAAAAAAAATTGTAAATTGTTTTTAATATTATTTTTATTTATGTGCGCAGCAGGATGTGCGCCGCAGGATGTGCGCCCCACAGAATTTGCGCCCCACAGGATGTGCAAGCACAGTTTTTTTATTAATTTGATTTAAAAAAAAAAATTGTAATTTGTTTTTAATATTATTTTTATTTATGTGCGCAGCAGGATGTGCACCGCAGGATTAGCGCCCCACAGAATTTGCGCCCCACAGGATGTGCAAGCACAGTTTTTTTATTAATTTGATTTAAATATTTTTTTTTGTAAAAATGTGTAAACATTATTTTTATTCATGTGCGCAGCAGGATTTGCGCCGCAGGATGTGCGCCCCACAGAATTTGCGCCCCACAGGATGTGCAAGGAGAGTTTTTTTATTAATTTGATTTAAAAAAAAAAAATTGTAATTTGTTTTTAATATTATTTTTATTTATGTGCGCAGCAGGATTTGCGCCCCACAGAATTTGCGCTCCACAGGATGTGCAAGGATTGTTTTTTTATTAATTTAATTAAAAAAAAAAAAATTGTAATTTGTTTTTAATATTATTTTTATTTATGTGCGCAGCAGGATGTGCGCCCCACAGAATTTGCGCCCCACAGGATGTGCAAGGACAGTTTGTTTATTAATTTGATTTAAAAAAAAAAATTGTAAATTGTTTTTAATATTATTTTTATTTATGTGCGCAGCAGGATGTGCGCCACAGGATGTGCGCCCCACATAATTTGCGCCCCACAGGATGTGCAAGCACAGTTTTTTTATTACTTTGATTTAAATATTTTTTTTTGTAAAAATGTTTTAATATTATTTTTATTTATGTGCGCAGCAGGATGTGCGCCGCAGGATGTGTGCCCCACAGAATTTGCGCCCCACAGGATGTGCAAGCACAGTTTTTTTATTAATTTGATTTAAATATTTTTTTTGTAAAAATGTTTTAATATTATTTTTATTTATGTGCGCAGCAGGATGTGCGCGGCAGGATGTGCGCCCCACAGAATTTGCGCCCCACAGGATGTGCAAGCACAGTTTTTTTATTAATTTGATTTAAAAAAAAAAAATTGTAAATTGTTTTTAATATTATTTTTATTTATGTGCGCAGCAGGATGTGCGCCACAGGATGTGCGCCCCTCAGGATGTGCAAGGACAGTTTTTTTATTAATTTGATTTAAATATTTTTTTTGTAAAAATGTTTTAATATTATTTTTATTCATGTGCGCCCCACAGAATTTGCGCCCCACAGGATGTGCAAGGACAGTTTTTTTATTAATTTGATTTAAATATTTTTTTTTGTAAAAATGTTTTAATATTATATTTATTTATGTGCGCAGCTGGATGTGCGCCGCAGGATGTGCGCCCCACAGAATTTGCGCCCCACAGGATGTGCAAGCACAGTTTGTTTATTAATTTGATTTAAAAAAAAAATTGTAATTTGTTTTTAATATTATTTTTATTTATGTGCGCAGCAGGATGTGCGCCGCAGGATGTGCGCCCCACAGAATTTGCGCCCCACAGGATGTGCAAGCACATTTTGTTTATTAATTTGATTTAAATATTTTTTTTGTAAAAATGTTTTAATATTATTTTTATTTATGTGCGCAGCAGGATGTGCGCGGCAGGATGTGCGCCCCACAGAATTTGCGCCCCACAGGATGTGCAAGCACAGTTTTTTTATTAATTTGATTTAAAAAAAAAAAATTGTAAATTGTTTTTAATATTATTTTTATTTATGTGCGCAGCAGGATGTGCGCCACAGGATGTGCGCCCCTCAGGATGTGCAAGGACAGTTTTTTTATTAATTTGATTTAAATATTTTTTTTGTAAAAATGTTTTAATATTATTTTTATTCATGTGCGCCCCACAGAATTTGCGCCCCACAGGATGTGCAAGGACAGTTTTTTTATTAATTTGATTTAAATATTTTTTTTTGTAAAAATGTTTTAATATTATATTTATTTATGTGCGCAGCTGGATGTGCGCCGCAGGATGTGCGCCCCACAGAATTTGCGCCCCACAGGATGTGCAAGCACAGTTTGTTTATTAATTTGATTTAAAAAAAAAATTGTAATTTGTTTTTAATATTATTTTTATTTATGTGCGCAGCAGGATGTGCGCCGCAGGATGTGCGCCCCACAGAATTTGCGCCCCACAGGATGTGCAAGCACATTTTGTTTATTAATTTGATTTAAAAAAAAAAAATTGTAAATTGTTTTTAATATTATTTTTATTTATGTGCGCAGCAGGATGTGCGCCGCAGGATGTGCGCCCCACAGAATTTGCGCCCCACAGGATGTGCAAGCACAGTTTTTTTATTAATTTGATTTAAAAAAAAAAATTGTAATTTGTTTTTAATATTATTTTTATTTATGTGCGCAGCAGGATGTGCACCGCAGGATTAGCGCCCCACAGAATTTGCGCCCCACAGGATGTGCAAGCACAGTTTTTTTATTAATTTGATTTAAATATTTTTTTTTGTAAAAATGTGTAAACATTATTTTTATTCATGTGCGCAGCAGGATTTGCGCCGCAGGATGTGCGCCCCACAGAATTTGCGCCCCACAGGATGTGCAAGGAGAGTTTTTTTATTAATTTGATTTAAAAAAAAAAAATTGTAATTTGTTTTTAATATTATTTTTATTTATGTGCGCAGCAGGATTTGCGCCCCACAGAATTTGCGCTCCACAGGATGTGCAAGGATTGTTTTTTTATTAATTTAATTAAAAAAAAAAAAATTGTAATTTGTTTTTAATATTATTTTTATTTATGTGCGCAGCAGGATGTGCGCCCCACAGAATTTGCGCCCCACAGGATGTGCAAGGACAGTTTGTTTATTAATTTGATTTAAAAAAAAAAATTGTAAATTGTTTTTAATATTATTTTTATTTATGTGCGCAGCAGGATGTGCGCCACAGGATGTGCGCCCCACATAATTTGCGCCCCACAGGATGTGCAAGCACAGTTTTTTTATTACTTTGATTTAAATATTTTTTTTTGTAAAAATGTTTTAATATTATTTTTATTTATGTGCGCAGCAGGATGTGCGCCGCAGGATGTGCGCCCCACAGAATTTGCGCCCCACAGGATGTGCAAGCACAGTTTTTTTATTAATTTGATTTAAATATTTTTTTTGTAAAAATGTTTTAATATTATATTTATTTATGTGCGCCGCAGGATGTGCGCCGCAGGATGTGCGCCCCACAGAATTTGCGCCCCACAGGATGTGCAAGCACAGTTTGTTTATTAATTTGATTTAAAAAAAAAAAATTGTAAATTGTTTTTAATATTATTTTTATTTATGTGCGCAGCAGGATTTGCGCCGCAGGATGTGCGCCCCACAGAAATTGCGCCCCACAGGATGTGCAAGCACAGTTTGTTTATTAATTTGATTTAAAAAAAAAAATTGTAATTTGTTTTTAATATTATTTTTATTTATGTGCGCAGCAGGATGTGCGCCGCAGGATGTGCGCCCCACAGGATGTGCAAGCACAGTTTTTTTATTAATTTGATTTAAAAAAAAAATTGTAATTTGTTTTTAATATTATTTTTATTTATTTGCACAGCAGGATGTGCGCCCCACATAATTTGCGTCCCACAGGATGTGCAAGCACAGTTTTTGTATCAGTTATATTTAAATATTTTTTTTTTGTAATAATGTTTTAATATTATTTTTATTTATGTGCGCAGCAGGATGTGCGCCACAGGATGTGCGCCCCACATAATTTGCGCCCCACAGGATGTGCAAGCACAGTTTTTTTATTAATTTGATTTAAATATTTTTTTTTGTAAAAATGTTTTAATATTATTTTTATTTATGTGCGCAGCAGGATGTGCGCCGCAGGATGTGCGCCCCACAGAATTTGCGCCCCACAGGATGTGCAAGCACAGTTTTTTTATTAATTTGATTTAAATATTTTTTTTGTAAAAATGTTTTAATATTATATTTATTTATGTGCGCCGCAGGATGTGCGCCGCAGGATGTGCGCCCCACAGAATTTGCGCCCCACAGGATGTGCAAGCACAGTTTGTTTATTAATTTGATTTAAAAAAAAAAAATTGTAAATTGTTTTTAATATTATTTTTATTTATGTGCGCAGCAGGATGTGCGCCGCAGGATGTGCGCCCCACAGAATTTGCGCCCCACAGCATGTGCAAGCACAGTTTTTTTATTAATTTGATTTAAATATTTTTTTTTGTAAAAATGTGTAAACATTATTTTTATTCATGTGCGCAGCAGGATTTGCGCCGCAGGATGTGCGCCCCACAGAATTTGCGCCCCGCAGGATGTGCAAGCACAGTTTGTTTATTAATTTGATTTAAAAAAAAAAAATTGTAAATTGTTTTTAATATTATTTTTATTTATGTGCGCAGCAGGATGTGCGCCGCAGGATGTGCGCCCCACAGAATTTGCGCCCCACAGGATGTGCAAGCACAGTTTTTTTATTAATTTGATTTAAATATTTTTTTTTGTAAAAATGTGTAAACATTATTTTTATTCATGTGCGCAGCAGGATTTGCGCCGCAGGATGTGCGCCCCACAGAATTTGCGCCCCACAGGATGTGCAAGGAGAGTTTTTTTATTAATTTGATTTAAAAAAAAAAAATTGTAATTTGTTTTTAATATTATTTTTATTTATGTGCGCAGCAGGATTTGCGCCCCACAGAATTTGCGCTCCACAGGATGTGCAAGGATTGTTTTTTTATTAATTTAATTAAAAAAAAAAAAATTGTAATTTGTTTTTAATATTATTTTTATTTATGTGCGCAGCAGGATGTGCGCCCCACAGAATTTGCGCCCCACAGGATGTGCAAGGACAGTTTGTTTATTAATTTGATTTAAAAAAAAAAAATTGTAAATTGTTTTTAATATTATTTTTATTTATGTGCGCAGCAGGATGTGCGCCCCACAGAATTTGCGCCCCACAGGATGTGCAAGCACAGTTTTTTTATTAATTTGATTTAAATATTTTTTTTTGTAAAAATGTTTTAATATTATTTTTATTTATGTGCGCAGCAGGATGTGAGCCGCAGGATGTGCGCCCCACAGAAATTGCGCCCCACAGGATGTGCAAGCACAGTTTGTTTATTAATTTGATTTAAAAAAAAAAATTGTAATTTGTTTTTAATATTATTTTTATTTATGTGCGCAGCAGGATGTGCGCCGCAGGATGTGCGCCCCACAGGATGTGCAAGCACAGTTTTTTTATTAATTTGATTTAAAAAAAAAATTGTAATTTGTTTTTAATATTATTTTTATTTATTTGCACAGCAGGATGTGCGCCCCACATAATTTGCGTCCCACAGGATGTGCAAGCACAGTTTTTGTATCAGTTATATTTAAATATTTTTTTTTTGTAATAATGTTTTAATATTATTTTTATTTATGTGCGCAGCAGGATGTGCGCCACAGGATGTGCGCCCCACATAATTTGCGCCCCACAGGATGTGCAAGCACAGTTTTTTTATTAATTTGATTTAAATATTTTTTTTTGTAAAAATGTTTTAATATTATTTTTATTTATGTGCGCCGCAGGATGTGCGCCCCACAGAATTTGCGCCCCACAGGATGTGCAAGCACAGTTTGTTTATTAATTTGATTTAAAAAAAAAAATTGTAATTTGTTTTTAATATTATTTTTATTTATGTGCGCAGCAGGATGTGCGCCGCAGGATGTGCGCCCCACAGAATTTGCGCCCCACAGGATGTGCAAGCACAGTTTGTTTATTAATTTGATTTAAAAAAAAAAAATTGTAAATTGTTTTTAATATTATTTTTATTTATGTGCGCAGCAGGATGTGCGCCCCACAGAATTTGCGCCCCACAGGATGTGCAAGCACATTTTTTTATTAATTTGATTTAAATATTTTTTTTTGTAAAAATGTTTTAATATTATTTTTATTTATTTGCGCAGCAGGATGTGCGCCGCAGGATGTGCGCCCCACAGAATTTGCGCCCCACAGGATGTGCAAGCACAGTTTGTTTATTAATTTGATTTAAAAAAAAAAAATTGTAAATTGTTTTTAATATTATTTTTATTTATGTGCGCAGCAGGATGTGCGCCGCAGGATGTGCGCCCCACATAATTTGCGCCCCACAGGATGTGCAAGCACATTTTTTTATTAATTTGATTTAAATATTTTTTTTTGTAAAAATGTTTTAATATTATTTTTATTTATTTGCGCAGCAGGATGTGACCGCAGGATGTGCGCCCCACAGAATTTGCGCCCCACAGCATGTGCAAGCACAGTTTTTTTATTAATTTGATTTAAATATTTTTTTTGTAAAAATGTTTTAATATTATATTTATTTATGTGCGCCGCAGGATGTGCGCCCCACAGAATTTGCGCCCCACAGGATGTGCAAGCACAGTTTGTTTATTAATTTGATTTAAAAAAAAAAATTGTAATTTGTTTTTAATATTATTTTTATTTATGTGCGCAGCAGGATGTGCGCCGCAGGATGTGCGCCCCACAGAATTTGCGCCCCACAGGATGTGCAAGCACAGTTTGTTTATTAATTTGATTTAAAAAAAAAAAATTGTAAATTGTTTTTAATATTATTTTTATTTATGTGCGCAGCAGGATGTGCGCCGCAGGATGTGCGCCCCACAGAATTTGCGCCCCACAGCATGTGCAAGCACAGTTTTTTTATTAATTTGATTTAAATATTTTTTTTTGTAAAAATGTGTAAACATTATTTTTATTCATGTGCGCAGCAGGATTTGCGCCGCAGGATGTGCGCCCCACAGAATTTGCGCCCCACAGGATGTGCAAGGACAGTTTTTTTATTAATTTGATTTAAAAAAAAAAAATTGTAATTTGTTTTTAATATTATTTTTATTTATGTGCGCAGCAGGATTTGCGCCCCACAGAATTTGCGCTCCACAGGATGTGCAAGGATTGTTTTTTTATTAATTTAATTTAAAAAAAAAAAATTGTAATTTGTTTTTAATATTATTTTTATTTATGTGCGCAGCAGGATGTGCGCCCCACAGAATTTGCGCCCCACAGGATGTGCTAGCACAGTTTGTTTATTAATTTGATTTAAATATTTTTTTTTGTAAAAATGTTTTAATATTATTTGTATTAATGTGCGCAGCTGGATGTGCGCCGCAGGATGTGCGCCCCACAAAATTTGCGCCCCACAGGATGAGCAAGCACAGTTTTTTTATTAATTTGATTTAAATATTTTTTTTTGTAAAAATGTTTTAATATTATTTTTATTTATGTGCGCAGCAGGATGTGCGCCGCAGGATGTGCGCCCCACAGAATTTGCGCCCCACAGGATGTGCAAGCACAGTTTGTTTATTAATTTGATTTAAAAAAAAAAAAATGTAAATTGTTTTTAATATTATTTTTATTTATGTACGCAGCAGGATGTGCGCCGCAGGATGTGCGCCCCACATAATTTGCGCCCCACAGGATGTGCAAGGACAGTTTTTTTATTAATTTGATTTAAAAAAAAAAATTGTAATTTGTTTTTAATATTATTTTTATTTATGTGCGCAGCAGGATGTGCGCCGCAGGATGTGCGCCCCACAGAATTTGCGCCCCACAGGATGTGCAAGGACAGTTTTTTTATTAATTTGATTTAAATATTTTTTTTGTAAAAATGTTTTAATATTATTTTTATTTATGTGCGCAGCAGGATGTGCGCCGCAGGATGTGCGCCCCACAGAATTTGCGCCCCACAGGATGTGCAAGCACAGTTTGTTTATTAATTTGATTTAAAAAAAAAAAATTGTAAATTGTTTTTAATATTATTTTTATTTATGTGCGCAGCAGGATGTGCGCCGCAGGATGTGCGCCCCACAGAATTTGCGCCCCACAGGATGTGCAAGCACATTTTTTTATTAATTTGATTTAAATATTTTTTTTTGTAAAAATGTTTTAATATTATTTTTATTTATTTGCGCAGCAGGATGTGCGCCGCAGGATGTGCGCCCCACAGAATTTGCGCCCCACAGGATGTGCAAGCACAGTTTGTTTATTAATTTGATTTAAAAAAAAAAAATTGTAATTTGTTTTTAATATTATTTTTATTTATGTGCGCAGCAGGATGTGCGCCGCAGGATGTGCGCCCCACAGAATTTGCGCCCCACAGGATGTGCAAGCACAGTTTGTTTATTAATTTGATTTAAAAAAAAAAAATTGTAAATTGTTTTTAATATTATTTTTATTTATGTGCGCAGCAGGATGTGCGCCGCAGGATGTGCGCCCCACAGAATTTGCGCCCCACAGGATGTGCAAGCACATTTTTTTATTAATTTGATTTAAATATTTTTTTTGTAAAAATGTTTTAATATTATATTTATTTATGTGCGCCGCAGGATGTGCGCCCCACAGAATTTGCGCCCCACAGGATGTGCAAGCACAGTTTGTTTATTAATTTGATTTAAAAAAAAAAATTGTAATTTGTTTTTAATATTATTTTTATTTATGTGCGCAGCAGGATGTGCGCCCTACAGAATTTGCGCCCCACAGGATGTGCAAGCACAGTTTTTTTATTAATTTGATTTAAATATTTTTTTTTGTAAAAATGTTTTAATATTATTTTTATTTATGTGCGCAGCAGGATGTGCGCCGCAGGATGTGCGCCCCACAGAATTTGCGCCCCACAGGATGTGCAAGGACAGTTTTTTTATTAATTTGATTTAAATATTTTTTTTGTAAAAATGTTTTAATATTATTTTTATTTATGTGCATAGCAGGATGTGCGCCGCAGGATGTGCGCCCCACAGAATTTGCGCCCCACAGGATGTGCAAGGACAGTTTTTTTATTAATTTGATTTAAAAAAAAAATTGTAATTTGTTTTTAATATAATTTTTATTTATGTTTGCAGCAGGATGTGCGCCCCACAGAATTTGCGCCCCATAGGATGTGCAAGCACAGTTTTTTTATTAATTTGATTTAAATATTTTTTTTTGTAAAAATGTTTTAATATTATTTTTATTTATGTGCGCAGCAGGATGTGCGCCCCACATAATTTGCGCCCCACAGGATGTGCAAGGACAGTTTTTTTATTAATTTGATTTAAATATTTTTTTTGTAAAAATGTTTTAATATTATTTTTATTTATGTGAGCAGCAGGATGTGCGCCGCAGGATGTGCGCCACACAGAATTTGCGCCCCACAGGATGTGCAAGCACAGTTTGTTTATTAATTTGATTTAAAAAAAAGAAATTGTAAATTGTTTTTAATATTATTTTTATTTATGTGCGCAGCAGGATGTGCGCCGCAGGATGTGCGCCCCACAGAATTTGCGCCCCACAGGATGTGCAAGGACAGTTTTTTTATTAATATGATTTAAAAAAAAAATTGTAATTTGTTTTTAATATTATTTTTATTTATGTGCACAGCAGGATGTGCGCCGCAGGATGTGCGTCCCACAGAATTTGCAACCCACAGGATGTGCAAGCACAGTTTTTTTATTAATTTGATTTAAATATTTTTTTTTGTAAAAATGTTTTAATATTATTTTTATTTATGTGCGCAGCAGGATGTGCGCGGCAGGATGTGCGCCCCACAGAATTTGCGCCCCACAGGATGTGCAAGCACAGTTTTTTTATTAATGTGATTTAAAAAAAAAATTGTAAATTGTTTTTAATATTATTTTTATTTATGTGCGCAGCAGGATGTGCGCCACAGGATGTGCGCCCCACAGAATTTGCGCCCCACATAATTTGCGCCCCACAGGATGTGCAAGCACAGTTTTTTTATTAATTTGATTTAAAAAAAAAAATAATTGTAAATTGTTTTTAATATTATTTTTATTCATGTGCGCCCCACATAGTTTGCGCCACACAGGATGTGCAAGCAAGGTTTTTTATTAGTTATATTTAAATATTTTTTTTTGTAAAAATGTTTTAATATTATTTTTTTTCATGTGCACAGCAGGATGTGCGCCGCAGGATGTGCGCCCCACATAATTTGCACCCCACAGGATGTGCAAGCACAGTTTTTTTATTAATTTGATTTAAATATTTTTTTTTGTAAAAATGTTTTAATATTATTTTTATTTATGTGCGCAGCAGGATGTGCGCCGCAGGATGTGCAACCCACAGAATTTGCGCCCCACAGGATGTGCAAGCACAGTTTTTTTATTTATTTGATTTAAATATATTTTTTTGTAAAAATGTTTTAATATTATTTTTATTCATGTGCGCAGCAGGATGTGCGCCGCAGGATGTGCGCCCCACAGAATTTGCGCCCTACAGGATGTGCAAGGACAGTTTTTTTATTAATTTGATTTTTAAAAAAAAATTGTAATTTGTTTTTAATATTATTTTTATTTATGTGCGCAGCAGGATGTGCGCCGCAGGATGTGCGCCCCACAGAATTTGCGCCCCACAGGTATGTGCAAGCAAGGTTTTTTATTAGTTATATTTAAATATTTTTTTTTGTAAAAATGTTTTAATATTATTTTTATTCATGTGCACAGCAGGATGTGCGCCACAGGATGTGCGCCCCACATAATTTGCGCCCCACAGGATGTGCAAGCACAGTTTTTTTATTAATTTGATTTAAAAAAAAAAACTTGTAAATTTGTTTCAATATTATTTTTATTTATGTGCGCAGCAGGATGTGTGCCGCAGGATGTGCGCCCCACAGAATTTTCGCCCCACAGGATGTGCAAGCACAGTTTTTTTATTAATTTGATTTTAATATATTTTTTTGTAAAAATGTTTTAATTTTATTTGTATTTATTTGCGCGGCAGGATGTGCGCTGCAGGATGTGCGCCCCACATTATTTGCGCCCCACAGGATGTGCAAGCACAGTTTTTTTATTAGTTATATTTAAATTTTTTTTTTTGTAAAAATGTTTTAATATTATTTTTATTCATGTGCGCCCCACAGAATTTGCGCCCCACAGGATGTGCAAGGACAGTTTTTTTAATAATTTGATTTAAAAAAAAAAATTGTAATTTGTTTTTAATATTATTTTTATTTATGTGCGCAGCAGGATGTGCGCCGCAGGATGTGCGCCCCACATAATTTGCGCCCCACAGGATCTGCAAGGACAGTTTTTTTATTAATTTGATTTAAATATTTTTTTTGTAAAAATGTTTTAATATTATTTTTATTTATGTGCGCAGCAGGATGTGCGCCAGAGGATGTGCGCCCCACAGAATTTGCGCCCCACATAATTTGCGCCCCACAGGAAGTGCAAGCACAGTTTTTTTATTAATTTGATTTAAAAAAAAAAAATTGTAAATTTTTTTTAATTTTATTTTTATTTATTTGCGCAGCAGGATGTGCGCTGCAGGATGTGCGCCCCACATAGTTTGCGCCCCACAGGATGTGCAAGCAAGGTTTTTTATTAGTTATATTTAAATATTTTTTTTTGTAAAAATGTTTTAATATTATTTTTATTCATGTGCACAGCAGGATGTGCGCCGCATGATGTGCGCCCCACAGAATTTGTGCCCCACAGGATGTGCAAGGACAGTTTTTTTATTAATTTGATTTTAAAAAAAAAATTTTAATTTGTTTTTAATATTATTTTTATGTATGTGCGCAGCAGGATGTGCGCCGCAGGATGTGCGCCCCACAGAATTTGCGCCCCACAGGATGTGCAAGCACAGTTTTTTTATTAATTTGATTTAAATATTTTTTTTTGTAAAAATGTTTTAATATTATTTTTATTCATTTGCGCCCCACAGAATTTGCGCCCCACAGGATGTGCAAGGACAGTTTTTTTATTAATTTGATTTAAAAAAAAAAATTGTAATTTGTTTTTAATATTATTTTTAGTTATATGCGCAGCAGGATGTGCGCCGCAGGATGTGCGCCCCACAGAATTTGCGCCCCACAGGATGTGCAAGGACAGTTTTTTTATTAATTTGATTTAAAAAAAAAATTGTAATTTGTTTTTAATATTATTTTTATTTATATGCGCAGCAGGATGTGCGCCGCAGGATGTGCGCCCCACAGAATTTGCGCCCCACAGGATGTGCAAGGACAGTTTTTTTATTAATTTGATTTAAATATTTTTTTTGTAAAAATGTTTTAATATTATTTTTATTTATGTGCGCAGCAGGATGTGCGCCACAGGATGTGCGCCCCACAGAATTTGCGCCCCACAGGATGTGCAAGGACAGTTTTTTTATTAATTTGATTTAAATATTTTTTTTGTAAAAATGTTTTAATATTATTTTTATTTATGTGCGCAGCAGGATGTGCGCCACAGGATGTGCGCCCCAAAGAATTTGCGCCCCACATAATTTGCGCCCCACAGGAAGTGCAAGCACAGTTTTTTTATTAATTTGATTTAAAAAAAAAAAATTGTAAATTTTTTTTAATTTTATTTTTATTTATTTGCGCAGCAGGATGTGCGCTGCAGGATGTGCGCCCCACATAGTTTGCGCCCCACAGGATGTGCAAGCAAGGTTTTTTATTAGTTATATTTAAATATTTATTTTTGTAAAAATGTTTTAATATTATTTTTATTCATGTGCGCAGCAGGATGTGCCCCACAGGATGTGCAAGGACAGTTTTTTTATTAATTTGATTTAAATATTTTTTTTGTAAAAATGTTTTAATATTATTTTTATGTATGTGCGCAGCAGGATGTGCGCCGCAGGATGTGCGCCCCACAGAATTTGCGCCCCACAGGATGTGCAAGCACAGTTTTTTTATTAATTTGATTTAAAAAAAAAAACTTGTAAATTTGTTTCAATATTATTTTTATTTATGTGCACAGCAGGATGTGTGCCGCAGGATGTGCGCCCCACATAATTTGCGCCCCACAGGATGTGCAAGCACAGTTTTTTTATTAATTTGATTTAAAAAAAAAAACTTGTAAATTTGTTTCAATATTATTTTTATTTATGTGCGCAGCAGGATGTGTGCCGCAGGATGTGCGCCCCACAGAATTTGCGCCCCACAGGATGTGCAAGGACAGTTTTTTTATTAATTTGATTTAAAAAAAAAATTGTAATTTGTTTTTAATATTATTTTTATTTATATGCGCAGCAGGATGTGCGCCGCAGGATGTGCGCCCCACAGAATTTGCGCCCCACAGGATGTGCAAGGACAGTTTTTTTATTAATTTGATTTAAATATTTTTTTTGTAAAAATGTTTTAATATTATTTTTATTTATGTGCGCAGCAGGATGTGCGCCACAGGATGTGCGCCCCACAGAATTTGCGCCCCACAGGATGTGCAAGGACAGTTTTTTTATTAATTTGATTTAAATATTTTTTTTGTAAAAATGTTTTAATATTATTTTTATTTATGTGCGCAGCAGGATGTGCGCCACAGGATGTGCGCCCCAAAGAATTTGCGCCCCACATAATTTGCGCCCCACAGGAAGTGCAAGCACAGTTTTTTTATTAATTTGATTTAAAAAAAAAAAATTGTAAATTTTTTTTAATTTTATTTTTATTTATTTGCGCAGCAGGATGTGCGCTGCAGGATGTGCGCCCCACATAGTTTGCGCCCCACAGGATGTGCAAGCAAGGTTTTTTATTAGTTATATTTAAATATTTATTTTTGTAAAAATGTTTTAATATTATTTTTATTCATGTGCGCAGCAGGATGTGCCCCACAGGATGTGCAAGGACAGTTTTTTTATTAATTTGATTTAAATATTTTTTTTGTAAAAATGTTTTAATATTATTTTTATGTATGTGCGCAGCAGGATGTGCGCCGCAGGATGTGCGCCCCACAGAATTTGCGCCCCACAGGATGTGCAAGCACAGTTTTTTTATTAATTTGATTTAAAAAAAAAAACTTGTAAATTTGTTTCAATATTATTTTTATTTATGTGCGCAGCAGGATGTGTGCCGCAGGATGTGCGCCCCACATAATTTGCGCCCCACAGGATGTGCAAGCACAGTTTTTTTATTAATTTGATTTAAAAAAAAAAACTTGTAAATTTGTTTCAATATTATTTTTATTTATGTGCGCAGCAGGATGTGTGCCGCAGGATGTGCGCCCCACAGAATTTGCGCCCCACAGGATGTGCAAGGACAGTTTTTTTATTAATTTGATTTAAAAAAAAAAATTGTAATTTGTTTTTAATATTATTTTTATTTATGTGCGCAGCAGGATGTGCGCCGCAGGATGTGCGCCCCACAGAATTTGCGCCCCACAGGATGTGCAAGCACAATTTTTTTATTAATTTGATATAAATATTTTTTTTTCTAAAAATGTTTTAATATTATTTTTATTTATGTGCGCAGCAGGATGTGCGCCCCACAGAATTTGCGCCCCACAGGATGTGCAAGCACAGTTTTTTTATTAATTTGATTTAAATATTTTTTTTTGTAAAAATGTTTTAATATTATTTTTATTCATGTGCGCAGCAGGATGTGCGCCCCACAGAATTTGCGCCCCAGAGGATGTGCAAGGACAGTTTTTTTATTAATTTGATTTAAAAAAAAAATTGTAATTTGTTTTTAATATTATTTTTATTTAATTGTGCAGCAGGATGTGCGCCGCAGGATGTGCGCCCCACAGAATTTGCGCCCCACAGGATGTGCAAGGACAGTTTTTTTAATAATTTGATTTAAATATTTTTTTTTGTAAAAATGTTTTAATATTATTTTTATTTATGTGCGCAGAAGGATGTGCGCCGCAGGATGTGCGCCCCACAGAATTTGCGCCCCACAGAATTTGCGCCCCACAGGATGTGCAAGCACAGTTTTTTTATTAATTTGATTTAAAAAAAAAAAAAATTGTAAATTGTTTTTAATATTATTTGTATTAATGTGCGCAGCTGGATGTGCGCCCCACAGAATTCGCGCCCCACAGGATGTGCAACCACAGTTTTTTTATTAATTTGATTTAAAAAAAAAATTGTAATTTGTTTTTAATATTATTTTTATTTATGTGCGCAGCAGGATGTGCGCCGCAGGATGTGCGCCCCACAGAATTTGCGCCCCACATAATTTGCGCCCCAAAGGATGTGCAAGCACAGTTTTTTTATTTATTTGATTTAAATATATTTTTTTGTAAAAATGTTTTAATATTATTTTTATTCATGTGCACAGCAGGATGTGCGCCGCAGGATGTGCGCCCCACAGAATTTGCGCCCCACAGGATGTGCAAGCACAGTTTTTTTATTAATTTGATTTAAATATTTTTTTTGTAAAAATGTTTTAATATTATTTTTATTTATGTGCACAGCAGGATGTGCGCGGCAGGATGTGCGCCCCACAGAATTTGCGCCCCACAGGATGTGCAAGCACAGTTTTTTTATTAATTTTATTTAAAAAAAAAAATTGTAAATTGTTTTTAATATTATTTTTATTTATGTGCGCAGCAGGATGTGCGCCGCAGGATGTGCGCCCCACATAATTTGCGCCCCACAGGATGTGCAAGGACAGTTTTTTTATTAATTTGATTTAAAAAAAAAATTGTAATTTGTTTTTAATATTATTTTTATTTATGTGCACAGCAGGATGTGCGCCGCAGGATGTGCGTCCCACAGAATTTGCAACCCACAGGATGTGCAAGCACAGTTTTTTTATTAATTTGATTTAAATATTTTTTTTTGTAAAAATGTTTTAATATTATTTTTATTTATGTGCGCAGCAGGATGTGCGCGGCAGGATGTGCGCCCCACAGAATTTGCGCCCCACAGGATGTGCAAGCACAGTTTTTTTATTAATGTGATTTAAAAAAAAAATTGTAAATTGTTTTTAATATTATTTTTATTTATGTGCGCAGCAGGATGTGCGCCACAGGATGTGCGCCCCACAGAATTTGCGCCCCACATAATTTGCGCCCCACAGGATGTGCAAGCACAGTTTTTTTATTAATTTGATTTAAAAAAAAAAACTTGTAAATTTGTTTCAATATTATTTTTATTTATGTGCGCAGCAGGATGTGTGCCGCAGGATGTGCGCCCCACAGAATTTGCGCCCCACAGGATGTGTGACAGTTTTTTTATTAATTTGATTTAAATATTTTTTTTTGTAAAAATGTTTTAATATTATTTTTATTTATGTGCGCAGCAGGATGTGCGCCGCAGGATGTGCAACCCACAGAATTTGCGCCCCACAGGATGTGCAAGCACAGTTTTTTTATTTATTTGATTTAACTATATTTTTTTGTAAAAATGTTTTAATATTATTTTTATTCATGTGCGCAGCAGGATGTGCGCCGCAGGATGTGCGCCCCACAGAATTTGCGCCCTACAGGATGTGCAAGGACAGTTTTTTTATTAATTTGATTTAAAAAAAAAAATTGTAATTTGTTTTTAATATTATTTTTATTTATGTGTGCAGCAGGATGTGCGCCGCAGCATGTGCGCCCCACAGAATTTTCGCCCCACAGGATGTGCAAGCACAGTTTTTTTATTAATTTGATTTAAATATTTTTTTTTGTAAAAATGTTTTAATATTATTTTTATTTATGTGCGCAGCAGGATGTGGGCCGCAGGATGTGCGCCCCACAGAATTTGCGCCCCACAGGATGTGCAAGCACAGTTTTTTTATTAATTTGATTTTTAAAAAAAAATTGTAATTTGTTTTTAATATTATTTTTATTTATGTGCGCAGCAGGATGTGCGCCGCAGGATGTGCGCCCCACAGGATGTGTGACAGTTTTTTTATTAATTTGATTTAAATATTTTTTTTTGTAAAAATGTTTTAATATTATTTTTATTTATGTGCGCAGCAGGATGTGCGCCGCAGGATGTGCAACCCACAGAATTTGCGCCCCACAGGATGTGCAAGCACAGTTTTTTTATTTATTTGATTTAACTATATTTTTTTGTAAAAATGTTTTAATATTATTTTTATTCATGTGCGCAGCAGGATGTGCGCCGCAGGATGTGCGCCCCACAGAATTTGCGCCCTACAGGATGTGCAAGGACAGTTTTTTTATTAATTTGATTTAAAAAAAAAAATTGTAATTTGTTTTTAATATTATTTTTATTTATGTGTGCAGCAGGATGTGCGCCGCAGCATGTGCGCCCCACAGAATTTTCGCCCCACAGGATGTGCAAGCACAGTTTTTTTATTAATTTGATTTAAATATTTTTTTTTGTAAAAATGTTTTAATATTATTTTTATTTATGTGCGCAGCAGGATGTGGGCCGCAGGATGTGCGCCCCACAGAATTTGCGCCCCACAGGATGTGCAAGCACAGTTTTTTTATTAATTTGATTTTTAAAAAAAAATTGTAATTTGTTTTTAATATTATTTTTATTTATGTGCGCAGCAGGATGTGCGCCGCAGGATGTGCGCCCCACAGGATGTGCAAGCACAGTTTTTTTAATAATTTGATTTAAATATTTTTTTTTTGTAATAATGTTTTAATATTATTTTTATTTATGTGCGCAGCAGGATGTGCGCCCCACAGAATTTGCGCCCCACAGGATGTGCAAGCACAGTTTTTTTATTAATTTGATTTAAATATTTTTTTTTGTAAAAATGTTTTAATATTATTTTTATTTATGTGCGCAGCAGGATGTGCGCCGCAGGATGTGCGCCCCACAGAATTTGCGCCCCACATAATTTGCGCCCCACAGGACGTGCAAGGACAGTTTTTTTATTAATTTGATTTAAAAAAAAAAATTGTAATTTGTTTTTAATATTATTTTTATTTATGTGCGCAGCAGGATGTGCGCCGCAGGATGTGCGCCCCACAGAATTTGCGCCCCACATAATTTGCGCCCCAAAGGATGTGCAAGCACAGTTTTTTAATTTTTTGATTTAAATATATTTTTTTGTAAAAATGTTTTAATATTATTTTTATTCATGTGCGCAGCAGGATGTGCGCCGCAGGATGTGCGCCGCAGGATGTGCGCCCCACAGAATTTGCGCCCTACAGGATGTGCAAGGACAGTTTTTTTATTAATTTGATTTAAAAAAAAAAATTGTAATTTGTTTTTAATATTATTTTTATTTATGTGTGCAGCAGGATGTGCGCCGCAGCATGTGCGCCCCACAGAATTTTCGCCCCACAGGATGTGCAAGCACAGTGTTTTTATTAATTTGATTTAAATATTTTTTTTTGTAAAAATGTTTTAATATTATTTTTATTTATGTGCGCAGCAGGATGTGGGCCGCAGGATGTGCGCCCCACAGAATTTGCGCCCCACAGGATGTGCAAGCAGAGTTTTTTTATTAATTTGATTTTTAAAAAAAAATTGTAATTTGTTTTTAATATTATTTTTATTTATGTGCGCAGCAGGATGTGCGCCGCAGGATGTGCGCCCCACAGAATTTGCGCCCCACAGGTATGTGCAAGCAAGGTTTTTTATTAGTTATATTTAAATATTTTTTTTTGTAAAAATGTTTTAATATTATTTTTATTCATGTGCACAGCAGGATGTGCGCCACAGGATGTGCGCCCCACATAATTTGCGCCCCACAGGATGTGCAAGCACATTTTTTTTATTAATTTGATTTAAAAAAAAAAAAATTGTAAATTTTTTTTAATTTTATTTGTATTTATTTGCGCAGCAGGATGTGCGCTGCAGGATTAGCGCCCCACATTATTTGCGCCCCACAGGATGTGCAAGCACAGTTTTTTTATTAGTTATATTTAAATTTTTTTTTTTGTAAAAATGTTTTAATATTATTTTTATTCATGTGCGCCCCACAGAATTTGCGCCCCACAGGATGTGCAAGGACAGTTTTTTTATTAATTTGATTTAAAAAAAAAAATTGTAATTTGTTTTTAATATTATTTTTATTTATGTGCGCAGCAGGATGTGCGCCGCAGGATGTGCGCCCCACAGAATTTGCGCCCCACAGGATGTGCAAGCACAGTTTTTTTATTAATTTGATTTAAATATTTTTTTTTGTAAAAATGTTTTAATATTATTTTTATTTATGTGCGCAGCAGGATGTGCGCCGCAGGATGTGCAACCCACAGAATTTGCGCCCCACAGGATGTGCAAGCACAGTTTTTTTATTTATTTGATTTAAATATATTTTTTTGTAAAAATGTTTTAATATTATTTTTATTCATGTGCGCATTAGGATGTGCGCCGCAGGATGTGCGCCCCACAGAATTTGCGCCCTACAGGATGTGCAAGGACAGTTTTTTTATTAATTTGATTTTTAAAAAAAAATTGTAATTTGTTTTTAATATTATTTTTATTTATGTGCGCAGCAGGATGTGCGCCGCAGGATGTGCGCCCCACAGAATTTGCGCCCCACAGGATGTGCAAGGACAGTTTTTTTATTAATTTGATTTAAAAAAAAAAATTGTAATTTGTTTTTAATATTATTTTTATTTATGTGCGCAGCAGGATGTGCGCCGCAGGATTAGCGCCCCACAGAATTTGCGCCCCACAGGATGTGCAAGGACAGTTTTTTTATTAATTTGATTTAAAAAAAAAAAAAATGTAATTTGTTTTTAATATTATTTTTATTTATGTGCGCAGCAGGATGTGCGCCCCACAGAATTTGCGCCCCACAGGATGTGCAAGCACAGTTTTTTTATTAATTTGATTTAAATATTTTTTTTTGTAAAAATGTTTTAATATTATTTTTATTTATGTGCGCAGCAGGATGTGCGCCCCACAGAATTTGCACCCCACAGGATGTGCAAGCACATTTTTTTATTAATTTGATTTAAATATTTTTTTTTGTAAAAATGTTTTAATATTATTTTTATTTATTTGCGCAGCAGGATGTGCGCCGCAGGATGTGCGCCCCACAGAATTTGCGCCCCACAGGATGTGCAAGGACAGTTTTTTTATTAATTTGATTTAAAAAAAAAAATTGTAATTTGTTTTTAATATTATTTTTATTTATGTGCGCAGCAGGATGTGCGCCGCAGCATGTGCGCCCCACAGAATTTGCGCCCCACAGGATGTGCAAGCACAGTTTTTTTATTAATTTGATTTAAATATTTTTTTTTGTAAAAATGTTTTAATATTATTTTTATTTATGTGCGCAGCAGGATGTGCGCCAGAGGATGTGCGCCCCACATAATTTGCGCCCCACAGGATGTTCAAGCACAGTTTTTTTTAATAATTTGATTTAAATATTTTTATTTGTAAAAATGTTTTAATATTATTTTTATTTATGTGCGCAGCAGGATGTGCGCCGCAGGATGTGCGCCCCACAGAATTTGCGCCCCACAGGATGTGCAAGCACAGTTTTTTTATTAATTTGATTTAAAAAAAAAAAAAATTGTAAATTGTTTTTAATATTATTTTTATTAATGTGCGCAGCTGGATGTGCGCCCCACAGAATTTGCGCCCCACAGGATGTGCAAGCACAGTTTTTTTATTAATTTGATTTAAAAAAAAAAAAAATTGTAAATTGTTTTTAATATTATTTGTATTAATGTGCGCAGCTGGATGTGCGCCCCACAGAATTCGCGCCCCACAGGATGTGCAACCACAGTTTTTTTATTAATTTGATTTAAAAAAAAAATTGTAATTTGTTTTTAATATTATTTTTATTTATGTGCGCAGCAGGATGTGCGCCGCAGGATGTGCGCCCCACAGAATTTGCGCCCCACATAATTTGCGCCCCAAAGGATGTGCAAGCACAGTTTTTTAATTTTTTGATTTAAATATATTTTTTTGTAAAAATGTTTTAATATTATTTTTATTCATGTGCACAGCAGGATGTGCTCCGCAGGATGTGCGCCCCACAGAATTTGCGCCCCACAGGATGTGCAAGCACAGTTTTTTTATTAATTTGATTTAAATATTTTTTTTGTAAAAATGTTTTAATATTATTTTTATTTATGTGCACAGCAGGATGTGCGCGGCAGGATGTGCGCCCCACAGAATTTGCGCCCCACATAATTTGCGCCCCACAGGAAGTGCAAGCACAGTTTTTTTATTAATTTGATTTAAAAAAAAAAAATTGTAAATTTTTTTTAATTTAATTTTTATTCATTTGCGCAGCAGGATGTGCGCTGCAGGATGTGCGCCCCACATAGTTTGCGCCCCACAGGATGTGCAAGCAAGGTTTTTTATTAGTTATATTTAAATATTTTTTTTTGTAAAAACGTTTTAATATTATTTTTATTCATGTGCACAGCAGGATGTGCGCCGCAGGATGTGCGCCCCACAGAATTTGCGCCCCACATAATTTGCGCCCCACAGGAAGTGCAAGCACAGTTTTTTTATTAATTTGATTTAAATATTTTTTTTTGTAAAAATGTTTTAATATTATTTTTATTTATGTGCGCAGCAGGATGTGTGCGCCGCAGGATGTGCAACCCACAGAATTTGCGCCCCACAGGATGTGCAAGCACAGTTTTTTTATTTATTTGATTTAAATATATTTTTTTGTAAAAATGTTTTAATATTATTTTTATTCATGTGCGCAGCAGGATGTGCGCCGCAGGATGTGCGCCCCACAGAATTTGCGCCCTACAGGATGTGCAAGGACAGTTTTTTTATTAATTTGATTTAAAAAAAAAAATTGTAATTTGTTTTTAATATTATTTTTATTTATGTGTGCAGCAGGATGTGCGCCGCAGCATGTGCGCCCCACAGAATTTTCGCCCCACAGGATGTGCAAGCACAGTGTTTTTATTAATTTGATTTAAATATTTTTTTTTGTAAAAATGTTTTAATATTATTTTTATTTATGTGCGCAGCAGGATGTGGGCCGCAGGATGTGCGCCCCACAGAATTTGCGCCCCACAGGATGTGCAAGCACAGTTTTTTTATTAATTTGATTTTTAAAAAAAAATTGTAATTTGTTTTTAATATTATTTTTATTTATGTGCGCAGCAGGATGTGCGCCGCAGGATGTGCGCCCCACAGAATTTGCGCCCCACAGGTATGTGCAAGCAAGGTTTTTTATTAGTTATATTTAAATATTTTTTTTTGTAAAAATGTTTTAATATTATTTTTATTCATGTGCACAGCAGGATGTGCGCCACAGGATGTGCGCCCCACATAATTTGCGCCCCACAGGATGTGCAAGCACAGTTTTTTTATTAATTTGATTTAAAAAAAAAAACTTGTAAATTTGTTTCAATATTATTTTTATTTATGTGCGCAGCAGGATGTTTGCCGCAGGATGTGCGCCCCACAGAATTTTCGCCCCACAGGATGTGCAAGCACAGTTTTTTTATTAGTTATATTTAAATTTTTTTTTTTGTAAAAATGTTTTAATATTATTTTTATTCATGTGCGCCCCACAGAATTTGCGCCCCACAGGATGTGCAAGGACAGTTTTTTTATTAATTTGATTTAAAAAAAAAAATTGTAATTTGTTTTTAATATTATTTTTATTTATGTGCGCAGCAGGATGTGCGCCGCAGGATGTGCGCCCCACAGAATTTGCGCCCCACAGGATGTGCAAGCACAGTTTTTTTATTAATTTGATTTAAATATTTTTTTTTGTAAAAATGTTTTAATATTATTTTTATTCATGTGCGCCCCACATAGTTTGCGCCCCACAGGATGTGCAAGCAAGGTTTTTTATTAGTTATATTTAAATATTTTTTTTTGTAAAAATGTTTTAATATTATTTTTATTCATGTGCACAGCAGGATGTGCGCCGCAGGATGTGCGCCCCACATAATTTGCGCCCCACAGGATTTGCAAGCACAGTTTTTTTATTAATTTGATTTAAATATTTTTTTTTGTAAAAATGTTTTAATATTATTTTTATTTATGTGCGCAGCAGGATGTGCGCCACAGGATGTGCAACCCACAGAATTTGCGCCCCACAGGATGTGCAAGCACAGTTTTTTTATTTATTTGATTTAAATATATTTTTTTGTAAAAATGTTTTAATATTATTTTTATTCATGTGTGCAGCAGGATGTGCGCCGCAGGATGTGCGCCCCACAGAATTTGCGCCCTACAGGATGTGCAAGGACAGTTTTTTTATTAATTTGATTTTTAAAAAAAAATTGTAATTTGTTTTTAATATTATTTTTATTTATGTGCGCAGCAGGATGTGCGCCGCAGGATGTGCGCCCCACAGAATTTTCGCCCCACAGGATGTGCAAGCACAGTTTTTTTATTAATTTGATTTTAATATATTTTTTTGTAAAAATGTTTTAATTTTATTTGTATTTATTTGCGCGGCAGGATGTGCGCTGCAGGATGTGCGCCCCACATTATTTGCGCCCCACAGGATGTGCAAGCACAGTTTTTTTATTAGTTATATTTAAATTTTTTTTTTTGTAAAAATGTTTTAATATTATTTTTATTCATGTGCGCCCCACAGAATTTGCGCCCCACAGGATGTGCAAGGACAGTTTTTTTATTAATTTGATTTAAAAAAAAAAATTGTAATTTGTTTTTAATATTATTTTTAGTTATTTGCACAGCAGGATGTGCGCCCCACATAATTTGCGCCCCAGAGGATGTGCAAGGACAGTTTTTTTATTAATTTGATTTAAAAAAAAAATTTTAATTTGTTTTTAATATTATTTTTATTTAATTGTGCAGCAGGAAGTGCGCCCCACAGGATGTGCAAGCACAGTTTTTTTATTAATTTGATTTAAATATTTTTTTTGTAAAAATGTTTTAATATTATTTTTATTTATGTGCGCAGCAGGATGTGCGCCCCACATAATTTGCGCCCCACAGGATGTGCAAGCACAGTTTTTTTATTAATTTGATTTAAAAAAAAAAATAGTAATTTGTTTTTAATATTATTTTTATTTATTTGCGCAGCAGGATGTGCGCCGCAGGATGTGCGCCCCACAGGATGTGCAAGCACAGTTTTTTTATTAATTTGATTTAAAAAAAAAAAAATGTAAATTTTTTTTAATTTTATTTTTATTTATTTGCACAGCAGGATGTGCGCCCCACATAATTTGCGCCCCACAGGATGTGCAAGCACAGTTTTTTTATTAGTTATATTTCAATATTTTTTTTTGTAAAAATGTTTTAATATTATTTTTATTTATGTGCGCAGCAGGATGTGCGGCGCAGGATGTGCGCCCCACAGAATTTGCGCCCCACAGGATGTGCAAGCACAGTTTTTTTATTAATTTGATTTAAATATTTTTTTTTGTGAAAATGTTTTAATATTATTTTTATTCATGTGCGCAGCAGGATGTGCGCAGCAGGATGTGCGCTGCAGGATGTGCGCCCCACATAATTTGCGCCCCACAGGATGTGCAAGCACAGTTTTTTTATTAATTTGATTTAAAAAAAAAAAAAATTGTAAATTGTTTTTAATATTATTTTTATTTATGTGCGCAGCAGGATGTGCGCCGCAGGATGTGCGCCCCACAGGATGTGCAAGGACAGTTTTTTTATTAATTTGATTTAAAAAAAAAAAATTGTAATTTGTTTTTAATATTATTTTTAATTATGTGCGCAGCAGGATGTGCGCCCCACAGAATTTGCGCCCCACAGAATTTGCGCCCCACAGGATGTGCAAGGACAGTTTTTTTATTAATTTGATTAAAAAAAAAAATTGTAATTTGTTTTTAATATTATTTTTATTTATGTGCGCAGCAGGATGTGCGCCGCAGGATGTGCGCCCCACAGAATTTGCGCCCCACAGGATGTGCAAGCACAGTTTTTTTATTAATTTGATTTAAATATTTTTTTTTGTAAAAATGTTTTAATATTATTTTTATTCATGTGCGCAGCAGGATTTGCGCCGCAGGATG
This sequence comes from Pleuronectes platessa, assembly GCF_947347685.1. Classification (NCBI taxonomy): domain Eukaryota; kingdom Metazoa; phylum Chordata; class Actinopteri; order Pleuronectiformes; family Pleuronectidae; genus Pleuronectes; species Pleuronectes platessa. Next base: position 684,454 of record NW_026518974.1, read on the forward strand.
TGCGCCCCACAGAATTTGCGCCCCAGAGGATGTGCAAGCACAGTTTTTTTATTAATTTGATTTAAAAAAAAAAAAATGTAAATTTTTTTAAATTTTATTTTTATTTATTTGCACAGCAGGATGTGCGCCCCACATAATTTGCGCCCCACAGGATGTGCAAGCACAGTTTTTTTATTAATTTGATTTAAAAAAATTTTTTTGTAAAAATGTTTTAATATTATTTTGATTTGTGTGCGCAGCAGGATGTGCGCCGCAGGATGTGCGCCCAACAGAATTTGCGCCCCACAGGATGTGCAAGCACAGTTTTTTTATTAATTTGATTTAAATATTTTTTTTTGTAAAAATGTTTTAATATTAATTTTATTCATGTGCGCAGCAGGATTTGCGCCGCAGGATGTGCGCCCCACAGAATTTGCGCCCCACAGGATGTGCAAGGACAGTTTTTTTATTAATTTGATTTAAAAAAAAAAACTTGTAAATTTGTTTCAATATTATTTTTATTTATGTGCGCAGCAGGATGTGTGCCGCAGGATGTGCGCCCCACAGA